>NC_050580.1:155185639-155523139 GCF_011100635.1 Trichosurus vulpecula
GACACAGGCCAGGAGGTGGCGCAGTGAATAGAGCGCTGGACTTGGAGTCAGGAAGACTCCAGTTCAAATCCAACCTTAAGCATTTCATAGTTGTGTGACCTTAGGCAAGTCACGTCACTTCTGTCTGCCTCCACTTCCTCAACTTTAAGGTGGGGGTGATGAGTTGTGAGGAAAAAAATAAGATAATATTTGTAAACTGTTGTCAGTAATGAGATTTATTTGGCATAGGAGTACACACGTATTTGGGACTTGGTGTGAGAATTTAAGTCCTTTTGAATGATGTTGCATAATAAACACAGAAACCTAAACACAGATACTCTGTTTTCACTTTCATGTGATCTTTATTTGTAATAATGATCTTTGTAGATTTGTTTTCTGTAGATTTTATCTGCAACAAACTTTGTAAATCTGTGAAATGTACTTTTAATGAAATCACTTGAATCTTTAATAGGAAACCATCTATATTCACTAAAGTCAATCTCTTATGAGTTTCTGTGACTTCGATGGAAGCTTTTAACACTAACAAATTAGTGTTCACTTTCCCTGGGGATGTTCCGCTGGGGCATTACGGTATTATGACATGACTTGATGTTGCCAAACTGACTTTAAGATAGACGATATTGAGGGACTTTTGTTGTTTGGCCTATGTTTTATTGCAAAGTGTGAACCATGTAAAGCTTGGTTAAACTGAATAGAGATAGCTTACTGTTGACTCATGGATTTAGAATTGCCTGTAATATTTAATTTCTCTATTGAATTGAGTGTGTGTGATGGCAGGAAGATACAGTTTTTATACATCATATTTACTGAGATGTTGCCATTTTTATTTTACAAATACTTTGGAATCCACATGCTTTTTTTTGCTTCTGTGAGGATTAATTTGGAAAAATTTTTAATGACATTCCACTGATTACAGATTTTGCTTGAGGTTGACTTCAAAAAATTGTTCTGAATGTTCCAACTACAGCATGGTAGGTGCTTAATAAATGCTTATGCCTTTCCCTTTCCCACTATGAGGTATTTGCTTCTACTTAACTCATCCCTTCCCCCTACTGCTGTGTTTACAAAGGAAATATCTTCCAGGCTGAGGTGACTGCATATTTGTTTTGCCTTTGTTGCTTGGAAACTGTTGACATCCTGAGGCATTCTGTTTCCTGCAGAGGGTCATGAAAAACTGATGACTTCTTTTCTTCCCTCTGTCAACAAACCAAACAGGGCTGGTTAACCTTGGCCCAGAATGGGTGAGAAGTGATTGCTCCTTGTGCAAAGGCCATTTGTGCTCTTTAAAGGCTTGAATCATCCGTTTTTCTGTACGCACACACACACGACTAACATGTATACCATACATGTGCTTTCTGGTCGTTGACCGTTTTTAGGTCCTCCAATCACTCTTACATTTCCAGTCCAGCTGGCTTCATTACTATCCTCCAGGATATGCCATCTTCCCTTCCACTTCCCTGCCTTCACTCATGTCCTATCCACTTATCTGTCCCCCTTCAACTATCCAAGTTTTACCCATCCTTTAGGGCCTAGTTCCAACTCCTACTGGAAAAGACATTGGATGTGAAATCAGAGGGTCTGGACAGGAATTCTGCCTCTGCTCCTTACCACCTCTGAGGTCTGGGCAAGCCATTTTCCCTTCTGGGTCTCAGTTTCTTCTTCTGTAAAAAAGAGCGAATTGGACAAAATGGAAGAGACCTTTCTCTTTCTGGTTTTGAATCCCATGTTCCTATGACTTTATCTTCCAAGATTTCTCTTACTGTTCCAGCTCTCTCTCTCTCTCCCTTAGGCTTCTAAATCTCTTTTTGTCCGTACCACATGATATCTATGGAGCAAAGAGTCAGGGGGGGAAAGGGGAGGTGTTGGAAGCCAATTTCATTGTTTTGCTGGGGATCTGGCCTGGGATGTGCCACCTTTTCCCTCTCCCCCTAGTTCTAGGTTTTGACCAATTGCATTCCTGAGTGACCTCAGAGTTCATGAAGCCAAAAAAAATCAGGATTTTTATTCCTACTATGTCATGCCCCAAATTGGGCTAAAGTGAGCAAGTATCAGACTGAAGTCACTTGAACTTTGCCCCCTCCTCTCTGAAGGGGTGAGTAGGGCCATTAGGCAACACGATTCAGGGGAGATGTTTTTAACTTCCTGTGTGTCATGGACCCCTTTAACAGTCTTTAAATGTCTATAGACCCGCTTTTGGCTCTAGGAGCGAGCTGCTTCGTGTCGAAATGGGCAAGTTCATGAAACCCGGGAAGGTGGTGCTGGTCCTGGCCGGACGGTACTCTGGGCACAAGGCCATCATCGTCAAGAACATTGATGATGGGACCTCCGACAGGCCTTATAGCCATGCCTTGGTGGCAGGTATTGACCGCTACCCTCGAAAAGTGATTGCAGCAATGGGCAAAAAGAAGATTGCCAAGAGATCGAAAATCAAGTCCTTTGTGAAAGTTTATAACTATAACCACCTCATGCCCACCAGATACTCTGTGGATATCCCACTGGACAAAACAGTTGTCAACAAGGATGTGTTCCGTGACCCTGCACTTAAACGTAAGGCAGGGAGGGAAGCCAAGGTCAAGTTTGAGGAAAGGTACAAGACAGGCAAAAACATGTGGTTCTTCCAGAAGCTACGGTTTTAGAACTGCTGTGTTGGTCAGTAAATAAAATGTTTACTAAAAATGAAAAAAAAAATGTCTATAGACCCGTTCTCAGAAAATGTTTCTAAATGAAAGAAAATAAATGAATAAAATTCCTGTAATTATAATTATAATCCTACACACATACATAATTACAAAAGAAATCAATAATAATGAAATAGTTATCAAGATATTAAAAAAAAACAAGTTTACAGATTCCATTTTAAGATCCCCTAAAATGCAAAGAGTCTTGGACTAGGCATCAGAATATTTGGGATCTAACCCTACCTCCTATAACTCACTTGCTGTATGACCTTGAGAAAGCCGTTTAGCCTTCCCAGAACTCAGTTTCCCCCACCTGTCAAGTAGGAATGATGAGAACTAAACACTTGGACAAACACTTATTAAGTACCTGTTATGTGTTAGGTCTGCTATGTGCCAACTTTTAAAGCCCTCCTCTGAAAACTTATTGTGGTATGAAGGTGACTCGGGGTTCTTGAATACAATGTTATTGGAGTATGAGCTTTTGTAAGCCCTAACAAGCTGGAAATGATAATAATAACTCACATTGGTATAGTGCTTTATGTAGGTTACCTTGTTTAATCCTCATAATAACTATGTGAGTTAGAGGCTATTATCATTCCCATTTTCCAGATGAGAAAACTGAGGCTGAGAGGTTGTCAGTCAACAAGCATTACTGATGTCAGACAATGTGCTAAAGTGTGGGAGTGTGGTACAGAAAGACCTGTAGAGATTCAGGAGACCTGGGGAGGAATAAAGATATTGTTGGCCTAGGCCTCTTAGTTCTGAGTGGAACCAGTCAATCAGAAGGAGAGGCAATGGGGACAAAGAGCACTCTCAGTTTGAGAAGTAGGTTAAATGCCTTGTCTAGGATCACTCAGTTAGTAAGCACCTGAGGCAGAATTGAAACTTGGGTCTTCTGTGATGCCGAGTCCAACACTCTATCCACTATGCCATGAGCTGCTGCAAGCTACAGCAACTTGAATCCTGTGACATTGTTCAAATAGCAGCCTAGAGGAAGCGTATCACCAGATCACCTGGGGGGGTCATAGCCTTTGGTTCAAAAGCTCTTGAAGACAATCTGCTTAGTTACAGAAGGGACATGATATATATTGGTGTAAGGAGGATCCACTGTGACAAAATGAATATTTAATGTACTAGGCCCTGGGAGTATATCAGTCTATTGATGAATCCATGATCTCAGCCATGTTAACACTGCCTCCACTAGCCCAGATCTTAACCCACCCATGCCTTCTCATTTCATGCCATTTTTGTCTATATTTTCCCATACACCCTTCATAGAGGACCCAGACAATATGCATGATGCCTTTCCAGGTCTTCTAGTATTATTGAATACATCTCAGATACCTGTGAAATAATAAAGCTGCTTATCCTCAATCCTTTTACGTGACCAGCCTGCCTCCTTTTCTAAGCATGTGAGTTGGTCAATCAATCAGTATTTTTTAGGCACCTACTATGTGCCAGGCACTGTGCTAAGCACTGGGGATATAAAGAAAGGTAAAAGATAGTCCCTGCTCCCAGGCGGCTCACAATCTAATGTTCTCCAGGATGTCTTTGATTCCATTTCTCATGTGTGAGCTATCATTAAGAGAAATATGAAAACCACTTTTGTGGGACTGAATTGAGTTGAATGAAACCCACAAAGTCCCTGTCGTCAAAGAATTGGCACACTCTGTGGGCCTCATTTTCCTCATAGAGTTGTTGTGGTGAGGGTGAAAATTTAGTGGATCAGAATGTGAACATTTAGTGAGGAGAATGGCACTGTGGAAAGAGTACTGGGTTTGAAGTCAAAAAACGTGGGTTCAAATCTCATCTCTGCCACTACCTTTATCATTTAACCAGTTTGTAAAGTGAGGATGATAGACTAGAGGACCTCCCAGGGCTCTAAATCTGTGATCCTTTAACAAGAAAAGGTTGAAAACCCCTCTTAAATGCAAAGTGTGAAATTCAGTTATGTGTCTCCGTCTCACAGGAGATTATAAAAACCAGGTGTTTGCAATTTAGCTTCCCTGGAAGGTCCAAACGTGCCTCTGAACACAACAGCTTCATATTTGCAGAGTTTCTTCAGTGTGTGGAATCTTGGAGCATTTTTTTTTTTTGTGGCAAAGGAAAGAGGCTTCTACTTTTCCATTGGCTCAAAGCCCAGGGATCAGAGAGCTGAGGCTCTTGTTGGGAAGGCAGTGCATCTTAATGATAGATAATACTATTATTGTATATTAGATAATACTATCTAATTAGATAATACTATCTAATATATATATATAATATATTTATATTACACTTTTCCCCCTATTCATGGGGATTGCTTGGCTAAGGGGGAGGTGGGGTGAGGGAAAGTGAGGTCTTGTTTTTAGGACCTCATGGTGGCCATCTAGTCCACTTTCTTGCCCAATGCATGAGTACCTTTTCAACCATTCCAGCAAATGGTCCTTCGGGTTCTGCTTAAACACCTCTAGTGAAAGGGGCATTGTTAGACAGCTTCAGTTCCCCAGAAATTCCTCCTTAGGTCGGAGCCTTGTGATTCCTTTCCATTGGTCTTAGCTTTCTGCACCTTGGCTGCCTAGAACAAGTCTCATTTGTGTGTCTAATTTGAAGGGGCAATCATTTATTCCCAAAGTCTGCTCTTCCTTGAGGCTTAATATCCAAAATTCCTTCTAGTAAAGCCTCATATGACCTAGTCTTGAGTCTTTTCGCCCTTTAGATCTTCTTGGCACATTCTAATCCGTCAATGTCCATCCTAAAATATAGTCCATGGAACATTACATGATATTCCACATTTATTGTGATCGTTGCAGAGTGCAGCATAATCATTCTAATGGGGGACTGGCCAACAAAGGCTCAACCCTAAGAACACTTGAGGATTTGCTCTTCTTGGTGGGTGTGTGGGCCCTATTTTCTGCCTTCTGCTGGTCTAGCATGTGGAACACTGGAGAACCTATTTCTGGCCATAAGTGACTGAGAGACTAGTCCTAGGTGTTGATGAAAGGTCTTCTGGTTGATGGAGGAGCTAGGGGGACTAATGACTCAGTAGAGTCTGAGCAGGGACTGGACATGCAAGTGAAATGTTCAAAGGGATACCCTCTCACTCTCTGACAGCTTTCCATTGAAGATTGTTGTGACCCACTGGACGGGGAAGAGGTAAGCTGCCCTATCTCTCACCAAGCTGCTACATGTCTATAAATACACAGCATCTCTGGCTCTTTTGTTTGTTTCTTCTTTCTTGATCATTGAAGAAGATCTGGAAATGGAATTGACCAGGTTACAATTTTGTGAGCTTCCAAAGGTCCAAAGAAGGTCCATCAGAGGTTCCTTCAGCAACCAATCAGAAGCAGAGACCACTAATGGAATATGATGCTGCTGATGCTAGTTGGGAGCTAGTCCTCATAAGTGACCAGTTTGACCCAACCCAGCAAAGGATTGACCTATCAACTTAGACATCATATCCTTCAAGGAGCCACCCACAATGAACAAGGCGAATGACTCCATTATTGGCAATATGTTAGCCAGGAGCTAACTTGGTGGGGCGATTCCTAGGAGCAAGAGTCTTGAGGTACTCCTTGGCATCTCTTCATGTGTATTTTTGCACATTCATGTGTACATTCTCCATGTATGCGTTCATGTTTTAAGTTTGAGTCCACTCTCCTCAGAGACCTAGTATTACAGAGGGGAGAGTACACTACTGGTCTGAGGGGATTTTTTTTAAACTTTTGTCTTTGCTAAACCTCAGTAAATTCCTTTTTCCAAAAGCTAATTGATGCCGACTAGTTGACTGATACTGGAGAAAAGTCAACTGGTTAATTGATACTGGGAATAGTAAACCAGATGGGACTAGTAACTGATCGTATTAAAAACCAGAATCCCTCAGAATCGGGAGGGGAGGAGTAGTCCATGATCTGTCCTCTGGGGATCTGACCTGCTAATGTGAGTGGGGGTTTGAAGAGGGAGCCTAAAGGGAGTGCTTCATTACCATTTCTCTTGGTCTGAATTCTTTTCACCACATTACCATGAAACACCTCTCTCTTTCTTTAAAAAAAAACTTATTGATGTTTTGTTTCCTCATTACCTTTATTTCTGAATACATTTCTCTCCCTCCACTACACAGTGAGCCATGCTTGTAAGAAAAAAAAAGGAAGAAGAAAAAGGAAATCAGAAATCTTAACTATAACAGTCTGACATTAAATACAGTGTCCCACTCCCAGAGTCCTTCTCCTTTGCAAAGAAGGGAGGGAGGTACATTTTCTTCTCTCCTTTATGGGTCAAAGATTAGTCATTATAATTAAATAGTTTTCAGGGTTTCTTTTTTTGTTGTTCTTGTTCTTTTCATTTACATTTTTGTGGTTCAGTCTTTGGCACATAAAGACACTTTAAAAAGGTTTGACGGATTGGCTGACTGGTTTGTTTTCCTGGTTCTGCTCACTTCACTCCCCAAGGCTTTTGCATGTTTTCTAGACAGGTCTTCCCCACCCTATATTTGTGGGGTTGATTCTTTGAACCCAGGGGCCTTTGTCTCTAGTAAAATGCAGCTTGGGATCTTTGGGCCAGTGTTCTAGACATCCAAGATCCCGACCGAGCAGGATCCATCCAGTTTTGTGTCATCTTGAAGCATAATCAGCGCACTTCAACGTCTTCATCTAAGTTGTTGAAAAAAATGAACCCTGAAATCTCAGGCACCTTGAATAAACGTCCCATTTTAATACCGAAGAGGAAAAATATCTTCCTTAGATACCTGAGAAGTGAAATGGGGCCTGGCTTCTATGTAAGAACAGCAGGTGGTGCTATGTAATTGGGAGTAAGGTCAGGCCTACTGCAGAAGGAAAGGAGACAGAACAAAATGTCAGACCTGTAATCATAGGATCAGATTGAGAGCTGGTAGGAGCTTCAGAGGACAATTACTTCAACTCTCTCAATTTATACTTTTGGAAATTGAGGCCTAGAGAGAAGTTAAGTGGATGGCCCAGGGTTGCAAAAGTATTAAGTGGCAAAGATAGGATCAAACTCAGTTATTTTGACTCCAAACTCAGTGAAGACCACAGTCTTCAGGAGATTTCCCAGACACTCTATCACTGAATTCTGTAGTCATAGAACTTCAGATCTAGAAGGGACCTTGGGGTTCATCTAACTTTAATGAATTAAAGCCCAGAGAGGTAAAGAGACTTGTCCGATGTCACACAGCTGATAAATGACTGCTAAAATCAGAGCATGGCCCTTCCTCTTTCCTCCCCACCATGGTGCCTTTTTACAATACCCCTGTGAAGTAAGCAGGTCAGGTGTTATTATCTCCCATTTGTAGATGAAGAAACTGAGTCTTAGGGTGGCTAAGTGATTTACCCAAAATCACGCAGCAAGCCCTTGGCAGGGCTAGGTTTGAATCCCAGGGCTCTGCTTCCCTGTTCAGGGCTCTTTCCAATACAACATGACTATTAGGATCTGGAAGTCTGGTGAGCTTGAAGGAATACACATTACCAAGCGGGTCCGGTGAATCAGTGAATTCTGGCTTCTGGGCAAATAACTTCCAAATACTAAGTAATTAACTTTTATCCTCTTGACATAGCTATCTGCAACACAGAATCAATGAATTCAGTAAATAAGACTCTGTTGCTATTTACTAAACTGAAGATGGGGGAAATCAGTGTCAAAGTATCAGAATATGGCTAAGCTGAGGGGGCAAAGGGAACCAAGGAGACGTTTCTCTGGAGATGCTGTGACTTTAGGGTGGGGTGTCTTCAAAGCTAATCTGCCACATAAGGAAAGAGAAGCCCTGATGGAACCAGTAATTTTGGAGAATGCTAAACCTGAGATGTCAAATAAGAACCACTGCTCACCGTCCTGGCTGGCCCTCCTGATGGGAATGGTTAGGCTGGAAAGGATAGATTTAGGTAAGAGATAGCAACTGGTGGCGATTGTTTCAATTAAAACAAATGTTCATTGAACCCTTACGCTATGTACAATCCTGTGCTAGAAAAGAAGATAGTGTAAGAAGAGCTCCATGAGAGGAGGGACTGTTTTATCTTTGTGTCCTCAGTGCCCAGCACAGTGGCTGGCACATAGTAGGTGCTTAACGAAATGTCTGTTGAATTGACTCTTCAAATGAAATGGTCTCTGCTCTCACAGAGTTTATAGTCAAATGTGGAAATAAGGCATACAGCATTGCACAGAATGGAATCATGTAAGACAGTGTGTCATCCAGTGCTAAGTTGTGTGGTGCCAACTCTAAGAGTGGCAATGCGTAGAGAATGGGGAAAGGCCCAGAGGAAGAGTGAGATACTAAGTTCCAAAGAGCCACCCAGGACCATCCCTAGAGCTACAGTCAAACCATTTCTGATCTCTTCACCTTATGTAAAGGCCAACATCTAGGTTTTTTGAGTGACCCAAGTTACTCAAGGGATAGACTCTATTACTCACCAAGTGACACTCCCTGACCCACCCCCTTGACTGTTTCTAGCTGAATCAGTGTGGGGAATGGTGGAAAATTAGATGATAGTAAACACTCATTGTGTAGAGAGGATTGAGTGAAAGAAAATCTTAGGATTGTCAAAGAAATTCACTTAGGGTTTTTGTCTTTTGTTGGGAAAGGGTCCTTGAAAGCATTAGCTATAAAGCAGTCTCATAGTAGCATTCCCCTCACTGGAGATCTTCAGGCGTAGTCTGGATGAATACTCGTGTGGTATTTTGCAGAAGTTTCTTTTTCAGGTGTTCATTAAACTAAAGTACAGCTGTGACCACGTCACTGTCCTACTTGATAAACTCTAGTGGTTCCCTATTACCTCTAGAATCCAATATAAGCTTCTCTGTTTGACAGATAAAGCCCCTTATAAGCTGACTCCAACCTACCTTCCCCAGCATTATTATACATTGAAACACTCTTGGTCCAGCCAAACTGGCCTCTTTACTGTCCCACATATGACATTCTCTAGCCTCTATGCCTTTGCCTGGACCATCCCTCATGCTTGGTAGCATGTCTCTGTCTCATAAAATCTCTGATTTCCTTCAAGACTTACTTAGCTCAAGCATCGTCTTTACCTCGATCCTTTCCTGGTCTCACCAGCTGTTAGCGCCTACCCCTGAAATGACCTCATATCTAGTTTCAGATCTTTTATTTATACCTATATGTACACATGTTGTCTCCCTTGTAGGAATGTCAGCAATTTGAGGGCTAGGATTATTTCACTTTTGTCACAAAGTCTATGAGAGTGCCTAGTGTGTGGCATTATTAATACATGTTGCTTACTTGCTTTCGTGAGGGGTAGAGGTACTCCATACCTTTAACTAAGTAATTACAGGGGGCCAGAACTTAGAGAGTGAACCAATCAATCAGTCAGAAGTATGGACTAGGGTTGAACAAAGTCTAGACATGTTTAGCAAATCAACCAATCAAAGTCATTAGATTTGGTGCTAGCCACCTGGTTAATCAAGTGGGGAAGGATTGGAGCACTTCAGGTTATTAGGTGAAGCCAACAGTATTGGGTTTGACTGAAGAGACTTATGCTTGGTGGGTTTTGTATAAACCAGCAAGCTATTTCAGAACCTGGGCATGGGCATTGGAGTGTCTGCATCCTAAAGCAGGGGTGGGGAACCTGTGGCCTCAAGAGGCCACATATGGCCCTCTAGGTCCTCAAGTGTGGTCCTTTGAATCCAAACTTCACAGAACAAATTCCCTTAAGAAAAGGATTTGTTCTGTAAAACTTGGACTCAGTCAAAAGGCCACACCTAGAAGGCCACTCGTGGCCTGGAGCAACAGGTTCCCCACCCCTGGCCTAGAAGAATGAACAGTTCCAGCCAAGCCCATAGCAAGGCATCACTTGAAAGGAGATAAGAAGACCCTCTGTCTCCACCCCTTTTCTCCTTGACCAGAGAATGGCTTTGTGAACTCTGAAGGTTTGGATTTCTTATCCAGACTCTGCAAGTGTCCGTGGAGTGACAATGGTCAGTGGTAATGTCTGCATCAGGAAGCAAGGACAAATTAGACCCTCAGAGAAAAGGCAGTTTGGGGACTCTATAAGGAGTCCAGGAGGAAGCTACACTGTGCCTATGGAAAAACCATGAGGGTCACAAGATGGGGAGAAAAGGATTTCTAGCAAAAAGACTTCCAAAAACTCTTCCTTTCTTTGCCGCAAGTGCTCAAAGTTTGAGCCCACTTTCTCTCAGACTCTGTATATACTTGTGGGAATACCCAGGTTGGGTGGGAAGTATTTTGTACCAACTGGTTTTACTCTACACCCTTAGTAAATACCTGTTTCTAAAAGTTAAGTCTGACTGGCTACTTGATGTCATCTGATAATCAATGAGAAAGTACTCCAGTAGGGCCTTATGAGTCACCATCAGGATTCGTGGAAATCAGGAAAACCTCCTAATCCTTCAGGATCTATTCCTAGAACCCCATTGGGAGAAGTAACAGTCACCCTCTTGTCCTAACCCACGAGTAAAAGTTAGGATAGTGCCCTCGAGGCTGTATTATACTTGCATGATTGATCAGATGGCTTTGGAGAAGAAACTGAAATCCTTCAGTTCTCTGATGTCATGAGTCCATGAGATTCACATGTAAATTGGGGAGAAGAACATTCATACTACATAGCTCCTAGGATTGTTATGAGAATCAATTGAGATTATGTATGCAAAAGCACTTTGTAGAACATACAGCACTATGTCAATGCCAGCTATCATTATTATAATAATTATTATTACCAGATTGAAAGCTCCTTGAGGGAAAAGAATATATGATTTTTTACAATTGTATCCCTAGACCCCTACCATGATGCACTGCACATAGTAGGCAATTAATAAACATTTACTAAATGAGATTGAAGGCAACCTGGTATAATGAAATGATCTCTGGACGAGAAAATGGGAGACTTGAGTTCTAGTTTTGACTTTGTCTTTAATTTACTATTTTTCCTGAGCCATAGTGTCTTAAGGGTTGGATGGGCCTTTAGAGATCATTTAATCTAACTGTGAGGCTTTGAGCATGTCATTTAAAACCTTGAAGGAACTTTAGAGATCACCTAATCCAACCTGCTGTTGTACAGATAAGGACACTAGGCTCTAGAGGAGTTTAAAATGACTGCTCCCTCTAAGTATTATTCACATTTTCTTTGTGTGTAAAGTGAGGAAATTGAGTAAAAGAATCTTTAATGTCTCCTCCAGCTCCAGTTGGCCAGAACAAGAGCACACTGGCCATTCAGCAATCATTTAGGTTTTACAATGCTGACCTAAAATTCATATTTGAAGTCAGGATTCTCCCTGTCTTTGGTTAATAAGCAGAGGCCCAGGGGAGGTGCTGCCTTAAACATGGCCAGTTTGGAGGAAGCTTTGGGTACTTGGCTCCCTTCCTTTGAATGAGGCATTTTGGGAAGCACCCTGGCTCTAAAGTTAGATGGAGCTGGGTTCAGATCTGATCTTTGAAACTACCTGTGTTTCCTTGGGCAAGTCACTTAAACTCCGTAAGTTAAACCTCACTTAACCTGATTCAGTTTGCTCATCTATGAAATGAGGTGAAGGAGCTGTTGAACTAGATGGCTTCTGATATCCTTTTCAGCTCTAAATTTATAGTCCAATCCTTGGTTTAGGAAGGTCTCCAAAGAGAATCCTAGGGAGAAAGTTAGTCCAGGATGCTTCTCTGGATGCCGAAATCCTTAGTTTTAACCAGAGGTTCTCCTCCTGTCAGCTTTGGCTTCCTCACTCCCCAGCCTGGGTTGGAGACTGTCCTGGCTTCATCACTGGTGACTTGGATTCAAACCCCAAGCCCTCCTTTCTCAGGGACAAAACACCCCTAAAGCTGCTAATCTCGTCAGCAAGAATAAACATGTTGAGCTTTGTGATCTTAATCTTCCCTGGCACACATCTCTGGAAAAAAGCATTCTGGGGAAATCATATCAGCTTCAGCCCAGGGCTGCCCTCTTCTACCACCAACATCAGCAGAGAACAACCTCAGTGACATTGTTTCCTGGAACAATATTGACTCAAGAACACCTCCACTTTGTTCTCAGCTTCTACAGGACAACCGTTAAGTGCTGGTAAAACAAACACCACGTGGTCCCTCAGGGCTTCTCCCCAGCTGGCACTTAGACACTGCCTCCTAACTGCTTACACACTCTCCTTTTCTCCTGCTCTCCTGCCTGTTTACTTTAGGACCACATGGTAATAACAGTAATTATTTTATTTTTGGCCTATCAGTAGGCTCTAGAGTTGGGTCTCCAGATGGTTTCTCTCCCTGCTGGGAATTTGTCACCAGCAGGTGAGGACACAGAAAAGTGCGGTGGAAAATGGACCAATGCTGGGAGTTGAGGCCTGGCTGGGCCGCGGACCAGCTGTGTCACCTAAGACAAATTATTTCAAGGACTGAGGCCTGGCCTTCAAGGATGGGCAGCTTTTGTTCAGTCACAAAGGAGTAGGCAAGTAAGGTATTCCAAGTATGAGAAACAATAATAAAGTAATTAACACACATTTTATTATTATTTTGAGTCTGGACCTTCCTATCTTGCCTAGGCTAAAGTGCAGTGACCACTCGAGGGTTGTTTCCACCACAGATTGAGAAGAAGCTTTGCCTTACTTCATTTCTCACCTAAGCCTGTTTGTTCTTCCTTAGGCAACCTGACCACTTCTTGCTCCCAGTGGTCCAAAATACTGTTGCTAGACTTCATATGCATGCCCAACCTTAGACCACTGCAGTTCAGAATTTCTGAGCTCAAGCTATCCATCAGCCTCTCCCTCAGGTGTGTGCCTCCATCCCTGGCCACACACATTTCTATAAACCTCCCTGTAGAAGGCATGAGTTTTATCTTAGTTTTACAGATGGAGAAACTGAGGCCCAGAGAGGTGTGAATCAAGAAGACAATGTGGCATGATCAAAAGAGCAGGATTTAGAGCTGAGATACCTGGGGAGGTAGTTCTGTTATTTATTACCATTGTGACTTTGGGCAAATCCTTGGCTTCCTTCAAGACTCAGCTCAAACCCCACCTTCTACAGCTCAAGTCCCACTCCTCTGTGGCTATCCTCTAAGGCCCAGGCTCAGTCCCACTTTTCCCTTGAAATAATTTATTTTGGGGAAGTGGTGGTGAAGTGAGTAGAGCACACGCCCTGGAGTCAGGATGGACCTGAGTTCAAATCCAGCCTCAGACACTTGACACACTAGTTGTGGGACCTTGGGCAAGTCACTTAATCCCAATTGCCCTACCTTCCCTCCCCCTCCAAAAAAACAAAAACAAAAAAAAGAAATAATTTGTCTTTCTCTCCCTTTCTCCCAGCTGCTAATGCCTTCCTCTCTGATTGCCTCCCACGTACTCTGTATGTATTTCGTATGTGCCTAATTAATCATGTATTCTCTCCCCATTAGAATGTGAGCTACTTGAGCCCAAGGACTGATTTTTGCCTTTCTTTGAATCCTTAGTGTAAGCACAACACCTGGTGCTCAGGAATCACTTAATAAATGCTTGTTGACCTACTGACATATACCCTTGGCCTCAGTTTCCTCTTCTGTAGAAAAAAGAGGGAGTCTGGAATTGACCAGATGATCTCTCACAGCTCCAAATCCTCTCCCTTGTTCAAGGGCACATAGCTAGTTAGTAGCATAAACTGGATTTTACAGTTTATCACATAAATAATCCACTGGTTGTGGGTTGGTTTGTTGCAGGATCGCCCTCTCTAGTTCCTGGAAATACTGAGAAAGAATTATTTTGCTTTCTTCTTCCTGTCCTCCAGTTTTTACCCCATCCCGAAGGTTACAGTGGTTTTTTCCTTCACATGGCCCTACTATCCTCCAAGTTTCCCCTCCCCAAGTGCACCGCCTTCTCCCTCCAAAATCTTATTCCAAGAAATCTGGCCCCTTGGTATAGAAAGGCCATTCTCACTCTGTCCTGATTGATTCCAGATCTGAGGAGCCAATCCATATATTGAGATCTGTTTGGGAGTCTTTTAGATGGAAAATCAGTTATCAGACCATAGAAATTGATTTTAAGTATTTTTTCCTAGGTAGGCCGGCAAACTGTTGTCAATATCTCAACATAAATGATAAAATGTAGGCTTAAGCAGAGGCAGAGGGGTGAAGTAGGAAAGACATTGCAGAGGAAGTCAGGCAAGCTGCCTTTTGGTCTTGGCCTGAGGCTGGTTGATTGTGTGACCTTGGGCCTTTCTGAGGCCCCAGCTGTAAAATGAAGAGTTTGGACTGGATGAGCTTTTAGGTTTCTTCCAGCTCTAACACTATACGGTGCTAAAGAGAGAGGGAGGAGGCACATGCCAGGCAAGGAGCTCCATGGTCCGATGACACCCTTTCACTTCCCAAACAGCAGCCCCATCCAGCCCTGCCCAATTCAGCTTAATCCAGCCACGATTAAAGAAATGCTTCTTATGAAAAAGAGGAACAAATGAGTAAGAGGAAAGAAGAAAGCTTCATCTTGCTGCTTGACATGGAATAGAAGATATGACATGAAAGATATTTGGGATACCTGTCTTCCCCAGCCCCCAAAACATCTCTCCAACTGCTGTCCCCAATTCCATCATTAATGATTCATTTCTTTGGATTAAGCACATCCCTGTTCAGGTTTTTTTTTTTTTAAACAATCCAACCTCTCTGGGAGGAGTACCAGATCAGCTCTCAGATATGATTGGATTCCAAACTTCCTGAGCGCAAAGACCATGTCTTATATCTGTGATCATGGTCAGTGCTGGAAGGGACATTAAAAATCATTAAGTTTGATCCCATTTTACAGATTTTATAGATGAGGAAACCCAGGCTCAGACAGCCTAAGTGACTTGCTCACAGTCACGTAGGTAGTAAAGAGTCTGGATTTGAACCCAGGTCCTCTGACCTCAAATCCAACATTCGTATCCTCCAGAGTTCATACCATAAAGAATATCATTGATTGGCTATTTCATTTCCTCTGGAGGAAACAGTTAAACCTAAAAATCTTGCCTAAATTGACTTTGTTCACCTCTTTTATTTCAGTCTTTCTATCTGGATAATGGGTGTTTCTAATCTCCTGTAATGGAAGTGGGCATGGCCAAGATTGGCTTCTTGCCTCATCCTTGTTGGAGCTCTGATAGGCCTTCACTGTCTGCTCTCCAGTCCACTGGAAGAGATGTCACCCCTGAGGCTTAGCCTTTCCCCCAGTTCTTCTTCTCCAGTTGCACTCTTTTGTCCCATCCTATCCACTGCTGTCTTGCTTTAGTTTTGTTATGGTGCAAAGGAATTCTCAAATACAGACTTCATACCACTGAGGAAAATCCCAAATATTAGCTCACATTCTTCAATAGCTTGACTCACGTTTTGATGGTCAGGATGGTCAGACTCAGACCTTCCCAGACTCCAAGGAGGGGAGAGGGAATGGGTCAGCAGCCTCGGCCAAAAGCTGGAAGGACCTTCGAGACCACCTAGTTCACCCAAGCCCCGACAAATTAAGTGACCTGCCCAAGATGATACAAGTAGTAAGTGGCAAGGTTAGGATTTGAACTAAAATCTCTGACTCCAAAAATCCAGTGATCTTTCTACAACATTGTATATGTATTTATTCGTATAATGGAGCTGCACAGAGCTGAAGATATCCTTTCTCCTAACTTGCCTGTAAGCCAGGTCTGAATACAATTTGGAAAATTTGCAGTAATTTTCTCTTTTTATGGGAAGCAAAATAAATTCCTAAAATGCATTGAGTTCCTCAGGGTTTTCCTGGGTGAGGGCCAGAGCAATTTTTTTTGATACATAGTCCCAAAACTGAGTCCTGGTGCTCATATGCTGAGGGATGGTCTGGCACCATGGTTACACATGAATTCTTATTTTTTTCTACTTTGACTTTATTAGGGGCCTGCTTGCTTAGATACTCTTAGCAGTGTCATAATTAACAGTGGACACCCAGGCATCTTCATCTTCTAGTTATTTGGTGTGGGAGATAGGTAAAATAACTCACCCTTCTCTCCCTTGGAGAATGAGCCCTAGTAAGTCATGTTATCTGGAAGGAGGAGATAGCTTTCTATTACGAATAGGGCAGGACACCCTTTTGAAAACTGACTTATCCCTTGGAAAATGATACAACACCTCTACTGACCTTCAGATCTGGTAGAACTTGGAATGAAGAAGACAGTCTCATATACTCTGGACTTGCTAAAGAGCATGCCCAGAACCTAGCATATAATTTGATTTGATTTGAGTAGAAGTAGTAGGAAGGACTTTTAGACACAGGTCTTCTGTGGTCTTTCTCTTGGCTATGCTTTTCTCTCTCTCTCTCTCTCTCTCTCTCTCTCTCTCTCTCTGTCTCTCTTTTATCTCTGTGTGTCTCTCTGTCTCGGTTTCTGTCTCTGTCTCTCTTTCTGTGTCTCTCTCCCTCTCTCGCTGCCCCCCTCTCCCCTGTCCCTTTTTCTGGCAGTCCAAAGAGAACTCTTTGACTCTTCTGCCGCTTTTAGATAACCACATGGTGGGCCCTACTGGGCCTAGGATAGGCATTGATTGTTGATCCATTCCCATCATTCTTTCAGGAAAAGATTGTGTGCCTCATTTTTCTAGCATAATTGTTATGAATTCTATTTTTATTGAATAGGAGTCATTTTTAATGTATTTGTTTATTCTGAGCTAGGATTCTTTCACTATAGTCCATGCACGGCAGACTCATTAATGCCTGGACTATCTGCCTGAGTCAGGCTCAACCTCTGGAGGACGTTTCTTCCATGGGAAATGAAGCAAGAAAACCAAAATAACAGATCCATCCTCTTCTTCCTCCTCTGTTCCTTTATCTTCCTTCTCATCACCAACCACCGGTGTTAATTGAATGCCTGATATATATCGGGCCTTGCATCTAGTAAAGGAAAGGGCTCAGTTATTCAATGCTTAAGGCCTTGGTTCAGCAAGAAAGAGGATGCTGCCTTGCAATGAATATCTCTGTCTCTACAAATCTTTCTCCTGTTATCCCTGGGTGGCTTTCAGGAAGAACTTAGCACCTCATCTTTTCCTGCTCATGTGGAATAAAGTCTCTCAACTGGAGAAGAGAGACAGGAAGAAGAGAGGAGAGGGACAGTTACTCAGACTACCTTATGGTATACTCATAAAAAGGATGCAGACACTCAACTTTCTCCTTTTACATTTCCTTTCTTTCTTTCTTTCTCTCTTTTTTTCTTTCTTTCTTTCTTTCTTTGTCTCTTTCCTTGCGTCCTTCTCTCTCTCTCTCTCTCTCTCTCTCTCTCTCTCTCTCTCTCTCCCCCTTCCTTCCTTCCTTTCTCTCTCTCTCTCTCTGTCTCTTTCTTGCTCCAATTTTGTCTTCTTCCTTTTTATTTCTATCTTCTCTGTCCCTCTCTTCTTCTTTTTCCTTTTTTCTTTCACTATGTCCCAAGTGCCTTAGAAACGTTATACAGTCCTTATTAAATCAGAGCTCAGTACTTCACTAATTTTTTTTTAATAATTAGAACAAGGTCTGGCTCTAAAGCTCACTTTTGTGTTATATATAAGGAATGAATAGTCTAATCAAATAAACAGTGTGAATATAAGATGGTTGGGGGAATGTTTAACCAGCTTAAAAGAACACCACAGTCAAGTACTATCAAGGACTTTAGAAGTATCATTCACATGCAAAAATAATTGATTTTCTGAATTAAAGCCCACTCTTATCTGCTCATTAAAGTAGGTCCCCTAAGGACTTCTACTAAGCAACATTTATTAACTTTGAGTTGTCATATGTGTGTTGTTCAGTTTGTTTCAGGTATGTCCAACTCTTTGTGACCCCATTTGTGGTTTTCTTGGCAGAGATACTGGAATAGTTTTCCATTTCCTCTCCAGCTCATTTGACAGATGAGGAAACTGAGGCAAAGAGGGTGAAGTGACTTGCCCAGGGTCACACAGCTAATGAGTGTCTGAGGCCAGATTTTAACTCAAGAAGGTGAGTCTTCTGGACTTCAGGCCTGAAACTGTGTGCACTGTGGCGCCACCTAGCTGCCAAGGTATGCTCTTGCTCTAGGTATGTTTCATGCTGCTTGCCTTGGGGGACAGCATGGCTAGGGCCAACTGCATAGGTCTCATTCCTGATTTCTGTATCCCCTCCCTGTTATTCTCACTGACCACTCTACCACCCTTTCTGCCTCCTTCTCTATTCTCAGGACTCTAAAGACCATCCAACCAAAATCTGTTCACCCCGCTTTGTGCTTAGACCTCCGCTAGGTGCTATAGGGATGCTGTAGAAGTATAAAGTACAAGGTCCATGTCCTCAAGCACCTTACTGTCTAGGTGGAAAGCAAAGACTACGCGTGTTATCGATACTTTAGCTACGGGTACAGATTGACTCATTAAGGTTCCCAGCCTGTATAGCTTCTCGGCCATGTTCTCCATGATTGGCCTACTCAAATGAGCTGTGACTAGCAATGTTGGCCCCCAAGGCAAGCAGGATGAAACGTACCTAGAGCAAAAATAAAAAATGTGCCCTCAAAACAACTTCGGGCAGCTGGGTGGCACCATAGTGCACAGAGCGCCAGGCCTGGAGTCAGGAAGACACCTTCCTGAGTTCAAATCGGGCCTTAGACACTTACTAGCTGTGTGACCCCCGGGAAGTCACTTAACCTTGTTTGCCTCAGTTTCCTCATCTGTCAAATGAGTGGAGAAGAAAATGTCAAACCATTCTAGTATCTTTGCCAGAAAACATCAAATAGGGTCACAAAGAGTCGGACACGACTGAAACAACTGAACAACAACAAAAGGCCTTGTAATGGATGATGTGAAAATAATCATACTAATATAAAAAGGTGGCATAGTGGATAGAGCACTGGATCCGGAAGACCTCACTTCAGATCAAGCCTCAGACGCTTACTCGTGGTGTGTGACCTGGGTGGAGTCACTTAACCTCAGGTTCCTCAGCTATAAAACAGGGATAAAATGAAAGGCAAAAACTGCCCCTGTTCTCAAAGAACTCGGTCTAATTGAGGAGACAACATGTAAACAACTATATGCAAACAAGATGCATCGGATGCAACATCACAGAGAAGCCATTAGCCTTAAGAGGGATTGGGAAAGTCTCCCTGCAGAAGGTGGCATCTTTCAGATGCCAGGGAAGCCAGAAGGCAGAGCTGAGGAGGGAGAGAGTCAGTAAAGATGCTCAGAGGTGGGAGACGTCTTGTCCAAAGAAACAGCAAGGAGGCTGGTGTCCCTGGCGGTAGAGGAAGCAGGAGGTGAGGTGTAAGGTAACTGGAAAGGTAGGAAGGGGACAGGTTTTGGATGACTTTAAAAGCCAAAGAGGGGGTTTCACATGGGATCCTGGAGGTAACAAGACACAACTGATGTTTACGAAATAGCTCTTTAGGGAGATTGTTTTGCTAGCTGAGTGGAGGATGGATCAGAATGGGAGAGATGAGGCGGGAAGACCAATCAGAAGGCCATGGAGGCATGAGGTGATGAGGGCCTGCCTGCATCAGAGGGGTGGCAGTGTCAGAGCAGAGAAGGGGGTATAGGCAAGAGATGCTGGCAAAATGGAATAAGTTGATAAGGCCTTGGCAACAGAATGGATATGGGGGTGAGAGATCGTAAGGAGTTGAGAATGATACCTGGGTTGGGAGCCTGGGTGACTGGGAGGATGATGGTGCCCTTGACATCAGTAGGGAAGCTTGGAAGGGGGTTGGGTTGCTGGTGGAAGGTAGTGAGTTCAATATTGGACGTGTTGAGTTTAAGATGTCTCTGGGACATATCTTCAAGTAAAAGGCAGTTGGAGATGTGAAACTGGAGGCTGGGGGAGAGATTAGGGATGGATAAATACATGTATCTAAAAATCATCTGCATAGGGATGATAACTGAGTCCTGGGGGACGATGAGCTCAGGTTCTTTTGCCTCATGGGCAGTGATCTTTCTGCTGTGTCGATTGCCACTGACGTTCCATATCTGTTAGTCTAATCTCCCCCGACTTGACTAGAAACTTCCTGAGGGCAGGGACTATGTCTTCTCCTGTCCTATCTTTCACATTGCCTAGCATGGGGCTGAGTGGCTAGAAGTCATTCAAGGAATGCTCTTGAATGATGGATTGTTTGGTGGCTATGGGGGTGGTGGTAGGGATGGAGCAGGGTGTGCTAATGAATCAATCAACCCTGCCAGAAGCAGTCATCACCTCTGGACTCTGCAGAGGACACACATATGCTACTCTGCTCTCTGCAAGAGTTATTGGCCTAACAGGCAGCCAGCCACCAAGCATGGTTTGGTGCATACTAGCCTGTGAAGCATGCAGGGAACAGAGTGCCTGCGACCCCCAGCCATGCAGCAGCAGCAGCAGCAGCCAGCCAGCCCTGGAGCTGCCCCAGCGCCTCTCAGTCAAGAGCAGCAGCCTCATGTAACCCTTCTCGGGCTGTTGACTTAGTGTTGGGGGTGGGGGTGTGGGGGGAGAATTGGCTGCCAATGGAAGGCTGAGACGCAGTGGAGATCGTGGCCTTTCAACATTCCTAGGGTTTAAAAGAACATCCCCTGCTTTCTCATCTGAAAGGCACTTTGGCTCCCGCTGAGATGAAATGTTTGGGAATCCTCTGATGTCCCTGCCATGGAACTGAACTGGTTTTTGGTTCCAAAACATTTATGGCTTAATGGCAGAGACACAGTGGCTGACCACACAGTGCGAATGCAAACATGAGTCAAAAGGAGAGGAGAGGCAGAGAAACAGCCATTACTGTTGATGTAGCTTGTCAGAGCCAGGGAAGGAGATGGAGATGGAGATGGGGCTAATAATAAGAATTCTGGAATTCAACAGCACCCTACAATTTCCAAAGCATTGTACTGGGGCTTCTGTTATCAAATTATCTCCTCATAACCAGGAGAGGTAGGTTTTAGAATCAATTAAGCAAGCAGTCAACAAACATTTATTTAGCACCTACAAGCAACATGCTAGGCACTGGGGAAACAGACAAAAAAAGAATAAATCTTTGGCCTCGAGGAATTTACTTACTATGCAGGTATCCTTAAAGCTTTTTGTGCCTGTCATGGGCTCCTTTGACAGTCTGGTGAAACCTATGGAACCCTTTTGAGAATGTTTTAAATGCATAAAATAAAATATATAGGATTGCTAAGGTAGTTATCATAATTTAAAAAAATTATGAAGTTCATGGAGCCTGGGTTTAGTACCCTTAGACCAAGGGGATACAGCACATGCATAGATAAGTAAATGCAGGATGCAGACCAAAAAAAAAAAAAAAAAAACAAAACACCCAGAGAGGGCACTAAAAGCTGAGGGAATGAAGGAAGGTCTCCTGAAGGAGGATGCATTTGAGGTGAACCTTGAAGGGAGATTGGAGTTCCGAGATGAAGTGTTGAGGAAGAGAACATTCGGGCATGGAGGACAGGCAGCCTGTGCTAAGGCCCAGATGGAATGTGTTGTAGGGGAACAGAAGTTGGCCAGTTTGGATGGAGTGTAGAATACATGAGGGGAATAATGAGCAATTAGCCTGGAAAGACAGGCTGGAGCCAAAGTGTGAAGGGTCTGAAATGCTAAATGGATAAATTGCATTTTATCCTAAAGACAATGAGGAGTCCCTGAAGCTTCTTCAGCAATAAAGCTTACACTTTAAGGACAATGATTGGAGCATGGGTGTGTGTGGAGGATGGATCAGAGGGAAGAGAGGAGGGACTGGATACAGGAAGGTGGCTGTGGCTGCAGTTCAGGCCTAGGCTAAGGTGGTTATGGTTTGAATATCTAGAAAAGAACAGGATTGAGAGATGTTGAGGAGATGGAATGGATAAGAGTCAGCAACTTTAGTAGATGCGGGGTGAGGGGGGTCATGATGAGAGTGAAGAACCCAAGACAAGTTTTTGATTGTGAGCTGGGTGCCCAGAAGAATGGTGGTGCCCTCTACAGAAAGAGGAAAGCTAGGAGCAGAAGGAGGCTTAGAGGGAAGATCATGAGTCCTGTTTTGGACATTATGAGTCTGAGATACTTGTGGAACATCCATCTGGAGATGTCCAGCAAGCAATGAGAGATGAAGGAGAAAGAGTTTAGGACCAAGATAAGGTGGGGTTGGATATGTAGATTTCAGTAATTTGCATAGAGATGATTGTGGATCCAACTGAGCTTACAACATCCCCGAGATAGTGTGTAGAGATAAGAGGAGAGGGCTCAGGCCAGAAACCTGCGGTATACCTGGGCAGAGTGGGC
The DNA here is from genome assembly GCF_011100635.1 of Trichosurus vulpecula. Taxonomy (NCBI): domain Eukaryota; kingdom Metazoa; phylum Chordata; class Mammalia; order Diprotodontia; family Phalangeridae; genus Trichosurus; species Trichosurus vulpecula. The sequence goes on from NC_050580.1 coordinate 155,208,397, forward strand.
AGGAGATGAAGGATGATCCTACAGAGAGAAGAAACTAGAAAGGTCTGGGCAGAGGGGGGTAGGAGATGAAAGGTGATCCTACAGAGAGAAGAAACTAGAAAGGTCAGTGTCATGAAAACAGGGAGGAGACATATTCTGAGGGAGAGGGTGATCCACAGTGTCAAGGACTATAAAAAGGTTTAGGAGAATGAGGACTGAGAACAGATGAGGGTCTTTAAGGGAGAACCAGGTTTCTGTGATTGCAGAAGGCATAAGGAATATGAGATTTTTTTCAGTCATGTCTGACTCTTCATGACCCCATTTAGGGTTGTCTTGGCAAAGATACTGGACTGGTTTGCCATTCCCTTCTCCAGCTCATTTGGCAGAGGAGGAAACTGAAGCAGACTGAGTTAAGTGACTTGCCCGGGGTCACACAGCCAGTAAGCATCTGAGGCCAGATTTGAAGTCATGAAGGTGAGTCTTCCTGACTCCAGGCTGGGCACTCTATCCACTGCACCACCAACTGCCCTAAGAACCATGAGAGGAAGAGGTCTGGTATGAAGGGCAGATTACTAAAGATAGAACAAGGATTCCACAAGTCTCTGTGGAAGGGGAGGGTGGAGTCAGGTAGGGACTGAGGAGGAACAGAGGGGTAGATTGTCATGGCCTTTCTTGTAGCACTGGTAATTTTGGTTTGATCATTATTTCCTGAGCAAGAAGTGGGAAGTGCAAAGTGGTGATGGGAGGCAGGATGGCAAACTGGAGGCAGACGGCAGGGCTGATGACCCTGGTGTCCTTCTGGGATGATTGGATGGCATGAAATTCTGTCTGGGCTTGAAGTAAAATTTGACTTACTCTCCAGTCAACAGCTAGGCCATCTGTGCTCCAGGGAAAACCCTTAGAAGCATACATTTAGCACCGCATTATGCATTATCTTCTATTGTTCTCTAATTAATTGTTTCATGCTTTCAAGTCATGTCTGTAAGCATGTTAAGCACCTTCTATGTGCCAGGCACTGTAATAACTCAGGTCCTTCTGACTCCAGGGCCAGCGGTCTATCACTGCACCACCTAACTGTGACCTCCCCCCCCTTTTTTAGCAACTACACATGGCTGTTTATTTCCTACAGGGATCTGCACGGTATGCTAAGAATGTATGCTGAGAATACAAAGAAAAGCAAAATAGAGTTCCTGCTCCCCAAGGAGTTCACAATCTAATGGGGGGGGGGGAAGAAAACATGCCAAAAAAACCCCCACTATGTACAAATAAGATATATACAGAAAGTATTGGAGACAATCTCAGATTTTGTTGTTCAGTTGCATTGGGCTCTTCACGACCCCATTTAGGGTTTTCTTGGCAAGATGCTGGAGTGGTTTGCCATTTTTTTCTCCAGCTATTTGATAGATGAGGAAACTGAGGCAACAGAGGTAAGTGACTTGCCCAGGGTCACACAATGAGTAAGGGTCTGGGGCTGGATTTGAACTCAGCAAGATGAGTCTTCCTGACTCCAGACTGGACCTTCTATCTACTTCACCATCTAGCTGCCCTATATACAGGATATATTGGAGATAATCTCTGAAGGTACTAAGACTAAGGAAGACTGGGAAAGATTTCTTGCAGAAGGGGAGAGACTTGAAGGAAACCTGGGAAACAAGGAGGCTGACATGGAGGAAGAGAATCCCAGGCGTGGAGAACAGCCACTGAAAATGCCCAGAGTGGGGAGATGGAGTGTCTTGTTTGAGGCACAGCAAGGAGACCAATGTCGCTGTCTTTTCTTCTGAGACAAAGAACTGTGTCTAGGATAACCCTTTGCACAGGTTACAGGTGCTCTGTTAATGTTAGCTAGATAATTGATTGATCATAAATAGCCTAAATGCATGCTCTTTGAAGTATACCCCAGCCAGACTGAGCGCTGTGAAATATCGGCTGTGGTTAGCTGGGGAAGGCTCCCTGGCAGAGATGGCTTTTGGACCGAATGTCAGAGAGGAGGTAGACAGGTGGCTGTGGAAGCTATGGATAAGGCAGGAGTGGGTTGAGTGAGGGATCAGAAGGAAGGCTGTGGGTATGACTTGGTTGGGGAGGCTGGGATGGAGCAGGCTTGCTAGGCTAGCATAGAAGGTGTGCAGAGAACACTAGTTATTATAACTAGCACTAGTTAATAAGCACTTGAAGGTTTGCATGGTGCTTTGTATACATGATCTCATTTGATCCTATTATAAAAAGTAAAGTAAAAGGGAGATGGGAAAGGGATTTCACTCCTAGAGAATGGAACAGGGCCGGTTTTAGGCTAAATTGTGAATAGGGCAATGTTTTTCTTTGTACTTGTGTTGACCCGCCACCCCCACCCTCCCTCCCCCCGGCTTTAATAGTCTCTTTTAGGTACTCCCTGACCCCAGTCTATATTCTTTGTCTCAGGAGAAGCTGTGATATCAGTCTTTTATACTTTTGTATGAATTTAAAATACTGGGTTTCCCTTTTCAGGGCAATTTGCATTTTAAGCCTTTCCAATGGGGGGATGAAAGGTTCTGTCCCCCAGTAAAGGAATTTTAGGCAGTAGGCCACAGGTTAGTGAGGAAAAGGTAGGGGTTTAGATTTTTTAAAAGACCCTGCTAATTCAAAGGAATCTTTAATTTTTTAGAATGTCAGTCATCATTTTTTTTTTGAAAGGGGAGATTTTTTTTCCCTCTGGGCTCCCCATAAGTCTGTCCCCAACTAAAGACCACTGGGTGTATAGTTGGTCCTAGGGAATCACAGGAGCAAAGTGTTTATAACTGGTTCGATGATGAGTTTGACAGCTGGAGAATTTCCAAGTCTGTCCCAGTTAGTGACCACTCTGTCTGTAGTTTACCCACACTTCTGGGAGCTGCCTGAGGAAGGGCAGGACAAATGCCTCTCCAGAATCCAATTGGAAGCTGAAGGCATATTCCAGTAAAGTCCGTTGATGGTTTCTGATCACAAAATCATGGAAATTGAGTTGGAACGTATCTCAGAGGTTGCTTAATAATCTTTTATCTGACCAAGAGTCCCTTCTATCATATTCCCAACAAGTGGTAATCCAGCCTCTTTTTGAAGCCCTACAGTGAAAGGAGACCCTCTACCTTCTAACACAGCTCTTTTCCAATTTTAGATGTCTCTATAAGGAAGATTTTCTTTTTTTTTCATATGCAACTAGGAAATAAGATATACAAGCAATGGAGTATAGAAATCTTTTTTTTTGTTTGTTTGTTTTTTTTTTGGGGGGGGGGGGGAAGCAGGGCAATTGGGTTAAGTGACTTGCCAAGGTCACACAGCTAGTATATGTGTCAAGTGTCTGAGGCCCGATTTGAACTCAGGTCCTCCTGACTCCAGGGCCAGTGCTCTACTCACTGCACCACCTAGCTGCCCCGGAAGATTTTCTTACATGAAAGGAAGGATGGAAGGAAGGAAGGAAGGAAGGAAGGAAGGAAGGAAGGAAGGAAGGAAATAGGCATTTATTAAACTTCTACTATGTGCCAGGCACTGTGATAAGTGCTTTACAAATATATAATTAATTTCTTACAATAATCCTGGGATGTAGGTGCTATTATTATCCCAATTTTACAGTTGAGGAAACTGAGGCAAACAGATTAAGTGACTTGCCTAGGATCACACAGTTAGAGACGTTCAAGGCCAGATTTGATATTTAGGTCTTCTTGACTCCAGGTCCAGTGCTTTATACTTTGCGCCCACTCACTGCCTCTAAGGTTAGACTTTAGCTTTCTTCTTTCACCGGTCGCTTCTAGTACTGTCTTGGTGCTAAGCAGAAGATGTCCAATTCCTCTTCTATACGCAAAACTTGAAGACAGCTGTCATGAGCCTTTTCAGTCCTCCTTTCTCTGGGCTAAACATTCCTAGTTCCTTTGCTTGATCCTTATATTGAAGGGTCTCTGTTCCCTCAGTTTCTGGCCTCTCTCCTCTGGTCTCACTCTAGTTTGTCAATGTTCTTCCTAAAATGTGCTCCTCTTTTAAAGATTCTTTCTTCTTTCCATTATTCATTGACCTGGCTTCCTGAGGGAAAGAGAGCTTCAGATCCTGGGACTGGGAGAGTAGAGCTTTGCTGTGATCCCTAGGTTGGGCTTGCCTTAATCACTGCTCCCTCTAGGCCTTCTGCCCCTCCTGCCCATCCTCCTGGAAATAAACAAGAGAGATGGTGTGACTTATGGTCTATGTCTCAGTCCTTTAGAAGCCAGACTTTCGGCAGCTTTAGTCCATAAGATGTCAGTGTGGTACCAGGATTTCCAGACTGGTCAGAAGGGACTGATAGAATAGACAGAGGAAAAGTAGACCTGAGCACAGTAGGACAAATAGCATGGTGTGGGAGAAAGATCTGGACTCTTCAGAAGATTTGGGTGAAAAGTCCTGTTCTGTAACTTATTATTTGACCTTGACAAATCATTTAAACTCTCTGACCTCTTCTTTTCCTTGTCTGTTAAAATAAGGAGGCTCAAGTAATTAATCTGTTAGCTTTAGATCCAATGATCCCAAGACTTCCAATACTGACAATTTGTCTCTAGGAGCAGTGGTTGTATGATTCCCCACAGGACCTCATTTGCCCTGGTGGCCATTTCAGAGAAGATGGGCCTTACGGCTAAGGTCGGCAAAGGTGGGTCACCAGCTGGCTTATGGTAAGGGACTGTATTGCTCTGTTGATGGTCACATGAGATATGCTCTAGTCCACCCAACCATCCATCAGGAAACCAGAGTCAATTCAGACATCTGGCCATCTGCCCTGATGTTGCTCTCCTCTCCCCACCTGGAACAGCCACTCTTCTAGAGCTGACCTCCAAAGACCAGGCTCCTTCCTGCTCCTCCCTTCAGGGTAGTTAATCTGATGAACTTTGGAACTCTGCCCTGAGACTGAGCTGATCCTGATTGGTGAGTGAGTGATGTAGTGAGATGGACGCGCTATATCTAGTCAGCCTCAGGAAGCAATACCACAAGAAAACTGCTGTTGTTAATGGTAAGGAGATGATGGTATATCTACCACTCTGTGGCTTCACTCATGATCCTTGTGCCTTTTAGACCAAAATTCCCTTCATTGGTCATCACTCTCTCATGTGTGTGATTTCTCCAAGGTCAGAATGTAATTTCTTTAAGAGTAGAGACTGTTTCACTTTTGTATTTGTATTTCTAGTGCCTGGCACAAATCCTGACACACAATAGAAGCTTAATAAATGCTTTTTATTCATTCATTCATTTATTTCCACCTAGGGGAACGGGCTTTGATGTGATTGATGTGATTGATGTGATATAGCTTCTTATCAGGGCTGGTGGTATGCAGAAGCATGTATAAAAAGAGGCATGCTATGGCTGGCACCATATGGGGCAGCTATATGGCTGAGTGGATAGAGTGCTAGGCCCTGGAGTCAAGAAGATTCATCTTCCTGCATTCAAATCTGGCCTCAGGCATTTGCTAGCTGTGTGACCCTGGGCAAGACACTTACCCCTGTTTGCCTCTGTTTTCTCATCTGTCAAGTGAACTGGAGAAGGAAATGACAAACCACTTCAGTATCTTTGTCAAGAAAACCCCAAATGGGGTCATGAAGAGTCAGACATGATGGAAAACAACTGAACACTAACAATAATGGCGGGCACCTCTGTGAGTACTGAAGGAGTATAGATTCCTTGCCTTTGGTAAACAAGTCTGACTTATTTCTAAGTATGGTCTTGCCAATTTCAGTCAGTATGGCCCAGGAACAATGTCTTCCAGGGGGCATTTTGGATCTCATCTTGGACTAGATGCAGACTGAAGTTATGTGACTAGAAAATACCTGATGATGTCTATATTTACATATGGACTTGTCATAAGCTTTTTTTTTTCTTTTTTTGATGGTACTTTGTTTTTTCCAATTTTATGTCAAGGCAATTTTTAGCATTCATTTTTACAAGATTTTGAGTTCCAAATTCTTCTCCCTCCCTCCCTCTCCTCTTCCTAAAATGGTAGGCAATTTAATATAGGTTATACATGTTCTATCATGTTAAACATATTTCCATATTAGTCACAGTTGTGAAAGAAGAAATAGATCAAAAGGGAAAAAAACACGACAAAGAATGAAGTAAGTGAAAAAGTATCCCACGATCCGCACTCAGAGTCCACCCGTTCTTTATCTGAACGTGGATGGCATTTGCATTCTTGAGTCCTTTGTACTTGTCTTGGATCATGGTGTTGCTGAGAAGAGCTGAGTGTTCAGAGTTGATTGTCATGCGATGTTGCTGATACTGCTTATCATGTTTTCCCGATTCTGCTCATTTCTGTCATAAGCTTCTTAAGAATAGGGATTTTAGTTGTGTTCTTGAGTCTCTAGTGTCTAGAACAAAGTAGATGCTTAATGAATACTTGATTGATCTTGGGCAAGTTGCTTAACCTCCCTGGCCTCATTTTCTTCCTCTCTAAAATGAAGGGGCTGGACTGGATGACTTCTGACATTCCTTATAGCCCTGGTTCTCTGAACCTCTGATTTTGTGCTTGGTTAAAAAAATAGAAAGACTTCTTCCCAAACCATAGCCCTGGGAAAAGCAAAATATGACCTTTTTATTTAAAACCTTGAATTTGGGAGTGGGTGGGGGAGGCAGGAAGGGGCAAGGAAGAAGAAAAGTAGGGTAGGCATTGCTCACCTGTGGAAGGAGGTACCTGATCTCATGAGCTATGATGAAAGAGAAAGAATGAAAGTCCATAGACTGAGAATTAGGAAAATTCTTGTCCCTCTGGGCTCAGGAAAACTAAGCAATGCCTGAAGCTTCAAGCTAGCTACAGCCACAGGCAGTTGCTATGATTTGAGGGCAGCTGGAAAGGACCCCTCATCTTCAACTTCTCTCCATTTGTACTCAGCTTATCAACGATGCCATTGAAATTCCGTCAATAGAGATTTATCCTTTTGACCTTAAGGTTTTGTCTATTAAAATTCATATTCCCTCAGGAGGGGCTAATATAGAAGGCTATATCCATATATCATATCTTCTTCACTTCTTCTTCTTTCTTCTTCTTCTTCTTATTCTTCTTCTTCTTCTTCTTCTTATTATTCTTCTTCTTCTTTTTTCTTCTTCTTCTCCTCCTCCTCCTCCTCCTCCTCCTCCTCCTCCTCTTTCTCCTTCTTCTTCTCCTTCTCCTCCTCCTCCTCCTCCTCTTTCTTCTTCTTCTTCTTCTTCTTCTTCTTCTTCTTCTTCTTCTTCTTCTTCCCTCTCTTCTCCTTCCCTTCTTCTTTCTCTTTCTCCTTCTTCTCCCTCCTCCTCCTCTTTCTTCTTCTTCTTCTTCTTCTTCTTTCTTCTCTTCTTCTTCTTCTTCCTCTTCTTCTTCCCTTCTTTCTCCTTCTCCTTTCTTCTCCTTCTCCTTCTTCTCCTCTCCTCCTCTTTTTCTTCTTCTTCTTCTTCTTCTTCTTCTATTCTTCTTCTTCTTCTTCTTTTTTCTCATCTTCTTATCTCATTCCTCTCCTCTTTCTCTTCTCTTCTTTCATTTCTCCTTCCCTCCTCTCTCTTCTCTTCTTCTCTTTTTCTCCCTTCTTTCTCCTTCTCTTTTCTTTCTCCTTCTCCTTTTCTTCTCCTCCTCATCTTTCTTTTCTTCTTCTTTTCTTCTTCTTCTTCTTCTTCTTCTTTTCTTCTCATCTTCTTATTCCTCCTCCTCGCCTCTTCTCCTTCTCTCTTCTCTCCTTCTCCTCCTCCTCCCTCTTCTTTTCTTCTTCTTCTTTCTTTCTCCTTTCCTTCTTCTTTTCTCCTTCTCCTTCTTTCTCTCCTCTCTTCTCTCTCTTCTTCTTCTTCTTCTTCTTCTTCTTCTTCTTCTTCTTATTCTTTCTTCTTCTTCTTCTTCTTCTCTTCTTCTCCCCTCTTTTTCTTCTGTATTCATATCCATATCCATACCTTATTGTGACAGAGTTATCAAGTCTCTCTGCTGAGAAACGTTTGGGGGTGAGGGAAAAGATAGAGACATCCAGTGCTGAAGGTGCTCAAAGAGGAAAAAAGGGCAAGAAGAGAGAAAACTTGGCCAAACTATTAGTTGCATACTAGAGTTGTGTTAAAGTTGAAGGCATGGAATAGGGGGAGAGTGGGGAGAGGGAAAAAGAAAGAATTCTGTGTTTCTGTGAGCAGGAAATCTCCCTCAGGTTCTTACCTGATAATAGCTTTATCTATTATTGCACATCTCTTCCCCCTCCAATTAGATAACAGACTTCTTATAAGGCAAGTACTTTGTCTCATACATATTCATAACCCTCCCAGGGTTCTCTGCACATGGTAGGCACTCGATAAATATTTGTTAATTGACTACAGGCTGAATCCCATTATAACAAATCTCATTACTAAAAAGTATGGATATAAGTGAGCCTGGATAAACATTGGATATTCAGAGGTATTCTGTCTCTGTCACTTACTACCTGTATGATCCAATGATCATAGATTTAGAACTGAAAGGGACTAGAAAAGCCATCAAGTTCAGCCCATTCATGTTATAGATGAAGCCAAAGCATAGCAAGGTTAAGTGAATTACCTAAGGTCACACTGGTAGTAATACTGGTGGAATTTGAACATTCTTATCCCAATTCAAGTGATTTTCCCACTGTAACATAAATTATTGAACCTTAGTGCACCCCAGTTTCCTCATCTGGAATGTAATAGTATGAATGTGGTAGCGGGGTTGTTTGATTTGCTAAAAGTGATCAGTACCAAGGATAGCGGTAATTCTCATTTATCTCAACATCCCACCTGCACTGCTACATCCTCCCTCCCCCCCACCCCAATTCTTTATGAGTAGAGCAATTCACAGATATTTATCCCATCTTCCCAACCTCTTGTCATGTCTCTTCATTTCCTCCCCATAAAGCTGTGTCAACCAAGCCTCTGTGCAAGGGTCCTTACCCTAGTAAGCAGTTTAAATCAATTGACTAAAAGGGCAATAAAGGCCGAACAACAGACATATGTATCTCAAAAGCAGCACCTGCCCCAGGTCTTCTGAACAACCAGGGCAGAGCCTCACTCTTATTGGCTTCTACAGGAGCATGAAAGAAATAGAAAGTTCTATGTTAATGGCAAACCTCTCAGCTCTTGCAGAGGGTGCAGGGAAGGGTTTTAGTTGTTCACATGACAGCCCACAGTGGCTAGAAGCTGGAATTTCCTCCCATGGACCAAACAACTTCAGAGACCTCAATTATTTCCTCCACAAGCTCTTCATGCTGCTTGCTCATTGGCTTGGTTGGTCAGGAATGCATGTGACTCCAGAACCACATGAAGGTCCAACTCATGCTCTCATTGACTAAGGAGTGGTAGTGGTGGGGATTTGGGAGGGTGACATTCTAGGCAAAGAGAGTGAAAATCACATGCATGGTGTTCACTATGGTTCAGGTTCTTTGGACCCTGGGGTGTGTATAGGAAAGTAGTGACAGATAATACTTAAAGGGTAGTTTTGAATAAAATCATGGAAGGTATTGAGTGTCAAGCTAAGAAACCTGGTTTTCTGCTAAATATTTGCTAAGGTGAAATACTTTTCTTAAAGGAAAAGATAGGTAAAAGAAAGCACATCTCTGTTAAACCAGAGCAAAGATCATGTCCATAGCAGTGACCTTCTTGCTCTGCTTCTTCTCAGTCTCTCTAACCTTCACCTTCAAAGACCAGGTACCCAATGACATATGTGAATTATCCCTCAGAGGTCCTCATGTGATCTCTACTGCAAAGCTTCATGGGAGATATAGTCCACGGGGGAAAGTATGCAGGTTTCCAGAAAGTCGGTTATAGGACAATAAAATAAGGATAACACCTGAATGGCTGGAAGGGATATTAGAGACAATGGGGTCTAACCATAGTGTTGTTGTTAGGAGAGCGTTTCACAAACATTAAAGCACTGTGGAAATGTAAGTTGTTGTTTCGGGGCCAATGTGGCAATAATAACTGAGTACATAGTGTCTTAAGTTTTGCAAAGCATTTAAATCCATGTCTCTCATATGATCCTCACAAAAAATCCTGTGGATAGGTTCCATTATCATCTCCATTTTACAGATGAAGAAACTGAGGTTGAGAGAAGTTAAGTGATTTTTTCCAGGGTCCTACCCACATGTCTGAAGTAGGATTTAAATTCAGATTTTCTTGACTATATACCTAGCACTTTATCCACTGGGTTACCTAGCTACCTTTTTGACAAATAGAGTTCCTGCTGTTTGGCTACCACTGGCAATTGACCAGTTTTATTGTAGCCATACATGGGGTAAATCAGGCAGCTAGGTGACATAGTGGATAAAGTGCTGGATATATAGCTGTGTGACCTTGGGTAAGTCACTTATTCCTGTTTGCCTCAGTTTCCTCATCTGTAAAATTAGCTGAAGAAGCAAATGGCCATATCCAATATCTTTGCCAAGAAAACCCCAAATGGGGTCATGAAGAGTTGGACATGAGTTCAAAGAAACAGTCAGTTAGCTTCAGCAGACATCCAATTTCTCAGCTCTGTCTTGACTGCCTGTTGCTTTTTAGATAAAATGCAAGCTTCTCAGCTTGGCATTTAAGGGCCTCCATCATCTGGCTCCAACCTCCCTTTCCAGACTTATTTCATATCACTTCCCTTCACAGACTTTGTGTTTTGACACAACTAGCCTACTAACGTATCCAAATTCAGCATTTCATCCCCTGTAACTGTGAATTAGGCCAAGGTTGTGCCTCATACCTGGAATGAACTCCCTCCTCATTTCCACCATTTTGAATCCCTAGCTTCTTTCAAGGTTCAGATCACATTTTACATGAAGTCTTTGCTGATCCCTCCAGTTGTTGGTATTCTCTCTTTCCTCAAATTACCTTGTATGCACTTATCTTTGTAAATGTTTTATCATCAGTAAAATACAAGTTCCTTGAAGGTAAGAACTAATTCATTTTTGTTTTTCTATCTCTAGTGCGTAGCACAGAACCTTACATGTACTAGGCGCTTAATTGAATTTAAATCAATAGAGCCTTCTCTGCACACTCCAGCCATATTGGACTCTCCTCTTAACCCTTTAATTCTTAATTAAATTAATTAATTAATTAATTAAATTAATTAAATAATTCTTAATTATTGTCTTGACCAATTTACCAGACGCTACCCAGCATTGAGAGTTATTTTTTCATATATATGTATGTATGCATGTATGTATATATATATGTATATGTGTATACACACACATGTGTGCATGCACACACACATACACACACACACTACACACACACACCTGCACCCTGTCTCATCACTCAGATCTCCAGGTCATGAACCATGTTGAATTTTACTTTACATTGCTCACAGTGCCCAAGACAGCGCCTTATACGTGATAGGTACTCAGGGAATGTTTGTGAAAGAACTGGTTGAATTAATACAGATATGGCTGGGTGTGTGGATGGATATAGTTGCCTCAGATGACAGACTCGAAGATCACAAGTCCATGGGTGTGGAACAGTTTAAGGTGAGAGTCAGAGGAATAGCAGGAATGAAAAGAATCTCTCTCTGTGCCTTTGCCTACCTCTGTGACCCAAGAAGGAACTTACTCTTCTATTGGCAGAGGAACCAGCAAGCAGGAGTGTAAAGAATGATGGGCTGAGATTGGTAGGGGGAAAGTCAGGAGCAAGTCAGACCATTCACCCCAATCGCGCTGTTTGCCTTTTGAGGAATTCTGATGGTCAGGTGATGATGGCTCCATGTGGCGAAGCCCAGCAGACTTTATTCCAGGACTAAAAGGACAGAGCTGTAGTTAGATGCCTGCACCACATCTCAGGCAAGAGAGCTGACCAGGTATACAGTGAGGGTGGGGCATGGGGAGGGGAGGTGAAGCTGCCAACAGCTCTGGGAAAGGAGGGCAGCTCCAGCTGCCTTCACAGTCCCACCAGTGTGTGAAACCTTTGGGAAAGACACTGGATGCCCTGAAGTTCCTACCTTCATCAGCCTAGTATAAACAATTGCCCAATTCTTGAGCTAAAACTATTCTACTCAGCAACTAGAAAAAGCCTCTCGATGTTTCTCAACAACACACGAAATGATCTGAACACAGAATGAGATTTTTTTCATTAAAAAATCCCGCCCCCACTCTTGAGAGGTTAAAGGGGCCTGAATATGGGTGGAATGTATAGTGGTGGAGTAGAATCTGTTATCAATATGATGCAGTGGACAGAGTGCTCAGCCTGGAGTCGAGAATATTGTTGTTGTCATTTCAATTGCGTCTGACTCTTCGGGACCTGATTTGGAGTTTTCTTGGCAATGATACTGGAGTGGTTTGCCATCTCCTTCTCCAGCTCATTTTACAGATGAGGAAACTGAGGCAAACAGCATTAAGTGACTTGCCCAGGGTCACACAGCTGGTAAATGTCTGGATGTGAACTCAAGAAGATGAGTCTTCTTGATTCCAAGCCCTGTGCTCTATCCACTGTACCACCTTGCTGCCCCTAGGTTCCTAGATAAGGCTGGTCAGAATTATTGTCAAAATCATTGAACAAAAGGGACCTTAGTGATCACTCTGTTTTGGAAAGGAATAATGAACATAACAGGAAATAGAATTTAGACCTGAAAGGGACCTTGGAAACTACTGGATCATTAATGTAGCAGAATAGGGAGGTTGGGTGAAACTCATACTGTCTCCTGTGGGTAGTGGTTATTATACACATTTTGTTTAGATAATTCTATAATCCCCCCTCCCCTGGGTGATTAGATACCCTGGGATATCATAAAGTCAGGGTTTGGATTTGCTGATGAGCCTCAAAAGTCATCTAGTTCAACCCCCAGGTACTAAGCATCAGGGTGGGATGCTAACCCTCTAATTTCAAGCTCTATGCTTTTTCTACAAATACCACATTTATCTTGATATTTTTATAAATGAGGAAAATTGTGCTAAGGCTGACTCTCTGGAAGGGGGTTGTAACTTTTTTTTCTTCTCCTAACCCCCTCCCTTCTGCTTGCAAGCCACGAAATCTCTTCTGGTGTAATGTGTCTGGCAACTCTCTTTGTTCACAGACCTCCATTTACATTCAGCAGAGTAGTGGAGAGATCAGCCTGGACGGGAATGAAAAGGTCAACCATATGGAGACCTTGGGCAATGTTGACTTTCGGCCAGGGCTATGGGCTTAGTTTCCCTCATTCTCATGCCTCCCTAGGCTCCTGGTTATTTTGAATGAGATCAGGGCACAGCATTCTCCCAACCTTCTAGATTCTTTGGCCTCTGTCTCTCAGGTGACTCTGTATTCCAAGGACAAAGGCAATTTCTGTTGCTATGGGAAAGCCTCTTGGTTTTTAGGCCTCTTCCACAGCCTGTGCTCTGTGCCCCCACACACAGAGCAGGCTAAGAGAGAAGCATCTCAGTCTTTTTGTGGGAGCTCGATCAGCTATTTTTAGTGGTGGGTAGGCTCCATCCCTGCATCATGACATTCCAGATGGGACATTTAGATCTGGGGCTTCATGAATGCATCCTGAACAGCTTGCTGAGTCCTGGGTCACTTCGCCCATCCCCCTGCTCCAGGCCCCCCTCTTCACTCTTCCACTCTGCATGCTGCCCAGTCTGACAGATCCTCAGGTAGCTACTGGTCTGCTACCTTAACCAGGAGATTAGCTCATGCTGTTCTTTGGAATGGAGAATATAGGCCACACAAAGGGGATGTTATATGTTTGACTTGGCCTAGAGAGTGTGTAACCTCCAGTTAAATGGCCAGTCAACAAGCATTTATTAAATGCATACTATGTGCCAGGCACTGGGCTAAGCATGAGGGATATAAAGAAAGGCAAGTCTCTGCCCTGGAGGAGTCTACATTCTAAAAGGGAGAAGATGATATGCAAACAACAGTGCATATACAAGAAGTATACAGAATCGTTTTTGTTGTTGTTCAGTTTTGTCTGACTCTCCATGACCCCAGTTAGGTTTTTCTCGGCAAAGATCCTGGAGTGGTTTGCCATTTCCTTCTCCAGCTCATTTGACAGATGAGGAAACTGAGGCAAATAGGGTGAAGTGACTTGCCCAGGGTCACACAGTTAGTGACCAGGTTTGTTTGTACTCAGGAATATGAGTCTTCCTAACTCTAGGCCCAGTACTCTATCCACTTACCTTCCAGCTGTCCCTATGAAGAACTCACCTGCCACATAAAACTCAAATTCCTTCTACGTGACATTGAAGGTCCTCCATAATCTGGCAATACCCTATTTTTGGAATCTCATTTCATGTAATTTCCTTCTAGGCAGATTGTACTGATCTCTGTCCCCTAGTCTTTGTTCACACTGCTCTCCATGTCTGGAGTGTCCCTTCTGCCTGTCGAATTCCTGCTCCATTAAAGTCCAATTTAAATGCCTATTCCTTCAGGAAGCCTTCCCTGATGTTCTTTTCCCCTTCAGACCTCACACATCATTTTGTTGTTCACTCTCTTGTGCCCTTATTATGTATTATTTCCTATTATCTTTATGTGTAATTTATCAGCTAAACTATAAACTTCGTGGGGGCAGGCACTATGTCTTGACCTAAATTTCTATCTTTCCCAGTGCCCAGCATAGTGTTCTGCACACAATAAGTGATTGCATATAATATTTAATAATATAATGTATACATCTATAATTACATGTATTATATATTATGTAATAAATACATAATTATTATAATATATACTTATATATAAATAATATATAAGTATATATTTACCGTGTGCGTCTATGTATGTATATATGTATGTATGTATGTATCTGTTGAATGTTGAATTCAATTCCATTTCTATTTCATTGCCAAGCAATTCCATGTGGTCTCCACTTTTGCCCCGTCAGACAGGAAAACCTACTCTCTAGCCTGTCCCCATGTTCTTAGCTAGCTGGGCATTGGGAACATTACAGAAGATGTGGGAAAGGCAGTTGAGAGGCCATCTTAGCGAGATGCAGATTACGTTCGTCCCTGCCCAGCTTTCCCACAGTATAACACAATATATGAGAAGTAAATAGTAGCTCACATTTACATAGCACGTTAATGTTACGAGAAGCACCAAAATCATAGCTCACATTTACATAGCAATTCGATGTTTGCCAAGTGCTTTTCATACATTATCTCATTCGATCCTTCCAACTATTCTGCGAGGGAGATGCAATTATCATCCCTATTTCATGCACAGGGAAACTAAGGCTCGGAGTAGTCAGGTGACTTGTCTAGGGTCATACAGCTAGCAAGCATCTGAGGCTGAATTTGAGCCTCGTTTTTCCTGATTTCACCTCCAGTGCTCTAGCCACTGCCTCATAACGTGCTGCATAGAATCTAAGGGCCTCTCTGACTCTTCCTTGCTTACCCCACAAAACAAGTCAAGTGATTTACCACTAAATGGCACAGGAGTGATACAGACAGTAGTGAATACTATGAGTTCTAGAGTAAAGAGAGTGCCCTGTGGACCTGAGGAGTGAGGGAAGACTTCTCAGAAGAGTCTCGAATCTGCCATTGTGGTTTAACTTGTCCTGATGAGGAATCGGGAGAATCGAGTTCTAGTTCCTGTTCTGATGATGAATGGCTGCTAGTGACGTGTCAGTCAGTCAGTCAGGTATTTATTAATGCAAATTTCTCTCTGTACACTCAGTCTGTTATTTGAAACTTTAGGAGGCAGCCGTGTGGTTATCATAGAATGAGAGCCAACTCACTCCACCTCTGATGCTTGCTACCTGTGTGGCTTTGAACAACCAGGGAATGGTGGAAGGAAGGGAACAAGCATTTATGAAGCACTTACTATTTGTCAGGAAGGGACCTCAGAGGCCATCTAATCAAATAACCTTTATTCCACAAATTAGGAAACTGAGGTCCAGGACGTAGTTCTTGAGGCAGCTAGGTGGCACAGTGGATAGAGTGCTGGACCTGGAGTCAGGAAGGCTTGAGTTGAAATCCAGCTTCAGACACTTACTAGCTGTGTAACCCCAAGCAAGTCACTTCATGCTGTCTGCCTCAGTTTCCTCATCTGTCAAATGAGCTGGAGAAGGAAATGGCAAACCGCTCCAGGGTCTTTGTCAAGAAAACCCCAAATGGGGTCACGAAGAGATGGAAACACCAATACCATTTGCTAAACACTTTGCAAACATTATCTCGTTTGATCCTCACACAAAACAATCCCTTGAAGTAGGTCCTGTTTTCATCCCCTTTTTACAGTCAAGATAATGAGGCAGCTAGAAGTTAAGTAACTCGCCCAGGGTCATACAACTAGAAGCGTTGGAGACTGGATTTGAACTCAGGACACGTTGACTCCAGGTCCAGTGCTTGATCCATTGAGCCATCTAACTGCCTAGGCAACTACCACAGCTACCTCCCTGGACCTCAGTTTCCCCATCTGTAAAATAGAAGTGTTGGATTAGACAGCCTCTGAGGTCCCTTCCAGAACCAGAGCCTCAGATCCTAAATGCCCAAGAGGAGAAGGGCCATTTCTTTATCAGAGACTGGAAGATTTCCCATTCCCCCTTCCTCCTACTTCTTGGCCCTTATATTTCTAATTCTCCAGACTGAAATGACATGGCCCTAGGAATTTCAGATCTCAGTGTAATGAAGGTAATCAGAGAAGCCCCTCCCTGCCTTATCTTCTAGAATCTAGCAGTGAGATGAAGGGCTGTGGGAGCCATCTTTGGGAACTTAAGTAGAGACAAGTCTACAGGAGCCATCAGGTGGGCGCCAACAATTACCCCCATTATCCCCAGTTATGGTGAATTGGGAACTTCTGTAAACATTACAAACCCAGTTCTGTCCCCTAAAGAGTTGGTTGTTGTTTGTCCTTCATTTTTGAAGAGGACCAATGATATCATGGGGTGACTTGCTCCTGAATTGGCTTTAAGTGGGACAGAATTACAGTTATCAGCCTCACTCTCTTTTCTAGAGTCATTGAAGCCCAGTGGCAGGACAAAAGTCAGGACCCCTGGCGATGGCCTAGTGGATGACCTTGGCATCTTTGATGTCTGACCAAGCTCTAAGGACTCCACAGTCCCTTCATGGTTATTGGAACAAATTGTTGTCATCTGCCTATTCTGCTGGGGGAAATTTTCACATGCTTGGGGTAGACGTCTCCCTAATTCACTGATGGATTTGAGGCCTGTCCCTCAGGCTAGTTTAGCCCATGTGCCAAGATGGTTTACCAGGGTGTGGCCACTGCACATGCTCCAGCTTCTTGGAGCCACAGGTGAGAGTTGAGTGAAGGTAGACACCAGAGGTGGATGATCAGCCCTGAAAAGGGTTTGACAGCCTTCACACCAGAGATGCTACTCCTCCCTGAACACCTTGTACACCCCAAAGAATCAGTACTCCAGAGGTATTGTGCCACATTCAGTGGGCATCCATTTTAGTTGAAACTATGGACGCAGGAGACCAAGCCCCTTTCATTCTGACTAGGGAAATATTGTGAGGTACTTTCCCTAGATAGAACCCATACCTCCCTCTTCCTGGTAATGCTAGGGTTAATTGAACAACTAGTTGTGTAGCACAATTCAGGTATTATGAGGGACTCAAGAAAGGTCACTTTTCCCCACCCTCTCAGCACTTCCAGATGCATGGCTTATCTCAGCCAAATGACATATCATTCTATGCCATAGAGCCTTTTCCATTAGTGGGATCATTGACATCTGTTTAACACTATTGAGGCAGAGAAGCTGTCTTCTATGTAGGCTGTTAGACTGTGTGAACAACTTGGTTCTGGGACCCCCAGTTCCAGCTGGCTGGATCTTCTTGTTGACCAGGCCAGAGATGACAACCCTGTGGGAACTCTTGGAAGAGAACCAGAAGAAGGGATTTATCCAGCCTAGCCTTTCCCCAGGGCAGCTAGATGGTGCAGTGGATAGAGTGCTGGGCCTGGAGTCAGGAAGATCCCTCTTCCTGAGTTCAAATCCAGCCTTGGACACTTACTAGCTGCGTGACCCTGGATAGGTCACTTCACCCTATTTCCTCATCTTGTCAAATGAACTGGAGAAGAAAATGGCAAACCGCTCCAGTATCTTTGCCAAGAAAACCCCAAATGGTGTCATGAAGAGTAGGACACGACTGAAAAAAATGACTGAACAATAGACATTCCCCCAAAAGGAGCCTGTTCTATTAATTTGAAAGATGAGGGGGAGCTAAGTGTCCTTCATAACTTAAGGACCAGTGAATGCCATCAGTGTCTGAAGTGCTCCCTGACACTCGATGGATCAGTTAGCAGGCAGCAGGTATGCCAATATTAATGGACCTTTGATTGAGAGCCATTAGGGACCTAGGAGGCCCTCTAGCCCAACCCCTTCACTTTACAAATGATGAGGACCTTGAAGTGCAGGTCACACAGTCAGTAAGTAACAAAGGCAAAATTTGAACCCAGATTCCCTGATTCGAAAGCCAGGGCTCTTCACACTCTACCTCATGTTTCTAAGAGTCCATAAAACCTGATTCAGAGATCACAGAATCCATGACGGGGTTCCGAGGGATCTTCGAGGTAACCCAACCATAGATTATTAGGAATCCCTTCTTTAATGTAATAATAACGAGAGCTTCCATTTCTATGCTGCTCTAAGGTTTGCAAGGTGAAGTGTACACGTTATTTTATTTGATTCTCACAACAATCCTGTGAGGTAAAAGCGCTATTATTGTCCTCATTCTACAGATGGGAAAATTGAGGCTGCCAGAGGTTTAACATCCGTGATAAGAAGTCACTCAGGCTGTGCTTGAAAATCACCAGTAAAAGGGAACCCACCACTTTCCAAAGCAGCTCATTTCACTTTTGGGCAGAAAGGTTTTTTCTTAAATTGAATGAAAACCTGCCTCTCTACAGTCTCCTCTGTAGACAGAGCCAGGCTAATCTTCCTTATGCATGGTTTCCCTTCAAATATTCAAAGAGGACTATCATGCTTCCCTAAGACCTTTCATCTCCGGATTAAACAACTTCATCTTATCTAGTAGGGATGTGACTTCCAGGCCCCTCTCTACCTGGCTAACTTTTTCTAGATAAGGTCTGGCCCAGTGGTGGGATTCAGCCAGTTTGTAGAACCCGTACCTAATTTTAGGTTTAGTTTAGGCAGCGCCTCGGCTCTGTTCTGTGGAGAGCCGGTTGTTAATTCAGTTGAATCCCACCACTGCTCTGGCTTGTTTATATATTTTCTAAAATGTACTGCATAGAACTGAACACAATATTCCAGATTTGGTCTGATTGGAACAAAGTATCTCAGGCTATCACAACGGGGTGTGATGGATAAAGCGTCAGGATCGATGGATAAAGTGTCAAGAAGATCTGCGTTCAAATCCTGCCTTCTACATTTATTATAACTGAGTGACTCTGGGCAAGTCACTTAAACACTCTGAGCCTCAATTCCCTCATCTATAAAATGGAGAGGGAGTGGAATAAATGATCTCCGAGGTCACATCCAACTCTTGATCTTTGATCTTGTGATCTTGTTACCACTGCATGTGAAGATCTCTAAATGTAAGCTCAAGTCATATTGGTTTTTTTCCCTTAGTGCTCCCCCACCTCCCACTCTGCTGTTGACTTATATTAAATTTAGGGTTTTTTAATGAAATTAGGATTTTTTTTCTTTTTTGCTGTGTGTGACTAGGTTCACCATTCAGTTTAGTTCCAGTTTCCTATCTAGATTAGCTGGATTCCAACATTCATTAATAAATGAATGATCTGTGATTTCTGCAATACCATTACTACGTTCACTGCCACAGATCCCAACCCCCTCTCACTTCATTAGTTGCCATGGCTGCAAAATTCATCATGGAGCAGCCAGCCTTCTGGCAAGGAGCCTCTCTGCACTTAGCTAAGTGAGCCCTGGGACATTAGGCATGCTGTTAATTGCTAGGTCCAGACTCACAGCCTTTTCAATGTGATAGGTTTTGCCAGAGCTTATGCTTGAATGCTATAGCCTTGGAAAAACTAAGGTCACTCCTACCAGGAGATGAGGCTTCAGAGTCACACTAAGGTCTTCAGAGGGAAATTCATAGAACACTTCAATTTTTAGCATGGCATCTACTTACAACACTGGATTTAAAAGGTCTTCCCATCTAGCAGGGACAATTATCCTGGGACATAGCCTCATAGGGAAGCTATGTGGCACAGTGGATAGAGTACCAGGTTTGGAGTCAGGAAGATGATCTGGCCTCAGACACTTACTAGCTGTGTGACCCTGGGAAAGTCGCTTAACCCCATTTACCGCAGTTTACTCATCTGTAAGATGAGCTGGAGAGAGAAATGGCATACCAGTAATTCTGCCAAGAAAATCTCCTATAGGGTAACAAAGAGTCAGATGTGACTGAAAAAAACGATGAAGGAAGGAAGGAAGGAAGGACGTCACACAGAGGTAGATTTAGGTTTGGCATAAAGAAAAAATCCCTAACAGAACAATTCTAAAGTGGAATGAGTTACCTGAGGAGATAGTTGGATCCCTTTCTTTGGAGGTCTTTAAACAGAGGCTGGACAATCACTTGTAAGGGAGAATTACTCAGGTATGAATTAGGCTCGATGGCCTCTGAGCTCCCTTCCAGCTTTGAGATCCTATCCTAACACTGGACACTAGTGCAACCAATTAAACCTGTTCAGTAACCATTTACACATAATTTAAATGCATAAAGTAGCATAAGAATTTTTCAGTCATCACCTCTCATGTCTTTATCAGTCCTTAATGCTTTTCCTGAATTCTTTGATTGCTCATACTTGTCCTTAATAGCATTACAGTATTCTATTACGTGAATGTTAATTCCCATTTTTACTATAGCATATAAATATGCTATTATATTATAATGTTTATCGTAAATAAGGCAATATTGGGGAAGGCAGGGATGGAAGGACAATGAGTGCAATAGCAGGGTATTTCCCTAAGCTCCTAGATTAAATTTGAAGTCCTGGCATGAGCAGGGTACCTACTGACCTAGTGCTGGATGAGAAGAGATGCAACCTGTAATAAACTACTGTGAGAGAGATAGACAGACACAGAGAGAGACAGAGACACAGAGAGAGACAGAGACATGCAGAAAGAGACAGATAGAGACACAGAGTGGGAGACAGACACAGAGACAGAGAGACAAAGAGAGACATAGAGAGAGACAGAGAGAGAAACAGAAACAGGGAGAGGCAGAGAGAGACAGACACAGAAGCAGAGATAGAAACAGAGAGACACAGAGAGAGAGACAGAGGCAGAGACAGGGAGACACAGAGAGAGAGACAGAAACACACACAGAGACAGAGACAGAGACAGGGAGACAGAGAGACAGAGAAAGAGAGGAGAGAGAGACAGAGAGAGAGAGACAGAAGGACAGAGACAGAGAGAGAGAAGAGAGACAGAGAGAGAAGAGAGAGAGAGAGAGAGAGAGAGAGAGAGAGAGAGAGAGAGAGAGAGAGAGAGAGAATGCTACTTTTGAGGTTAAAGAGGGTTTCCAATTGCTCCTGAAAGCCCTCATCTGTGAGTGAGATATGGGCTCTAGAGTGAACATGAGAAAGTTTAAGGATATCAGCCAAAGAGGACCTTTTGGTAGGATGGCTGTGTGGGAGGTTGTATCCATGTCCAGCTCCCACTCATTACATCACAACAGCTAGCTGAGGGCTAAGAGAACAACAAATTAGAGCAGAGAACGGAAGGATGTCCTCACAATGAGAGATCTTCATAGGTCTTCACGGAGACTGAAGAAATGAGTAAGCAACGAAAGGCTACTAATGCAATGAAGAACTATCGTTGGAGTATGAGAGTGCCAGAAGAAATCTCCAGAAGAGAAGAACTCTGTAACAACAACAACCAGAACCAACTCATCCCATGGAATGGCAAATGTAATAGCCATGTAATAGCCCCAAACCTCAGAAAATAGAAAGTCTAATCAAATCATTGAAGGGAGAGAATATTTTGATATAATTGGACAAAAAGTAATACATTTGGAAGAAGAAAAGATCACAACTACCAGGCAGTGGCACATTGGATAGAAGGCTATGGAGGCAAACTCCTTTGGAAAAGAACAAGCCCCAACAATCTTCTGCTAGAGACCTCCCTGGTACTGAAGGTCACCGAGTCCACTTGCTTGTCACCATCCATGGATCTACCTGGCACCGCAGGTCACTGAAGCTGTACATAGAGTTGCTTCCTTGTGGGTGGCATTACTCTCTATGGCCTTGGGTATGAGTGCTACTGTCACCATTTCCTTGGAAATAAAGCTATTCATGCTTTAAGTCTTCTGAGCCTGTGTGCTTGAATGGAAGTCGGTGACACTCCTTGGCAGGTGTGAGAGAGTAAAGTTCCTGGACCATGTGGGTGGGTCAATGAGTCAGAGAAACGAAAAGTTCCCCCCAAGTAATACCTGAACCTTTTTTTATCATTAGTGAAGTCCATGACATAAGGGTTATATATATAGACTGAGAGCTTGCCTCTAATTCTTGGCAAAATCCTAGAATGTATTATTAAAGGAATGGTTCATGAACATTTAGAAAAGGAAAAAAGTAGTCACATAGAGCCAGCATGGTTTTATAAGTAATAGGTCATTACAGATTAATACAATTTTCTTTTTTAACATGATCATTAGATGGATATCTTGGGGGAATGCCATAGATATCTTCTAACTAGATTTCAGCAAAATATTTGATAGTCTTTCAAGCCATTCTTGTAGAAAAGCTGGAGAGCTTTGAGCTAGCCAATAGTACAGTTGGGCAGATTAGGAAATAGTTGAAACATTAGATTCAAAGAATAGTTGTTAATAGGTCATTGTCAACTTAGAGGGAGGTGTCTAGTGGATTTTCCCAGGAACATGCCCTTGGTTTTAACATTTTTTAAAAATCAGTGACTTGAAGGAATGCACGAGTATCAGATTTTCAGATGGAACATAGCTGCTAACAAATGATGGAGTCAAGGTCCAACAAATCCTTGACAGGCTCAAACGTGGAGGTGAATTCTAATGAGATGAAATTGTAAAGACATAAGTATAAAATTCAGCACTTGGGTTCAGAAAAAGTAACTTCACAGTACTCTGTTGGAGAGAAAGATCTGGGGGTTTTATCACTAAAAGCTCAGTATCAATTAACAGTGTCATATGGTAACAAGAAAGCTGGGTTCTTAGAATACACAGAGAGGCATAGTGTCTAGGAATAAAGAAGGGTCAGTTCTCTTATCCTCTGTCTTGGTCAGACCACATCTAGAGTATGGTGATCTATTTTGGATCCTACATTTAGGAAGGACATTAATAAAATGGAGAATGCCCAGAGGAGGGTAATAAGTATGGTGTTGTTGAGCTGTTTCTGAAGCTACATAACGCCATGTAGGGTTTCCTTGGCAAAGATACTGGAGTGGTTTACCATTTCCTCCTCCAGCTCATTTGACAAATAAGGAAACTGAGTCAAACAAGGTTAAACATTTTGCCAAGGGTCATACAGCTAGTAAGTGTCTGAGGCTAGATTTAAACTGAGGAAAATGAGTCTTCCTGATTCCAAGCCTGATACTTTATCTACTTTGCCACCTAGCTGCCCTAATCAGCATAGTAAATGACCTCAAAATAATGCCATGCATGAATCATATGAAGGTCTGGGGATGTTTAAGCTGGAGAAGAAAAGGCTTAGATTAGGAGCCATGGTTACTGTGTTCAAGTATTTGAAGGTCTCTAATACAGAAAAAAAATTAGATTTATTCTACTTAGTCCCAGAGGGCAAAACCAGTAGAAGTGGGTGGAAGCAGCAGAGGCAGATTTTGGCTCATTATAAGGAAAAACTTACTAAAATTAGAGGTGACCAAAAGTAGAATGGATTATTTCTGGAAATAGCTGGCTCCTTCTCACTAGAGGTCTTGAAGCAAAGACTGGATCACCACTTGCTGAAGATATGTCAAGGGAGGGAATTCTCCTTCAGGTATGGATTAGATGAGGTGACCTCTCAGGTCCTTTCCAACACAGAGGTCCTGCAGCTGTGACTGATTTAATGTTTCAAGACTTGGGGTCCAGGGGCAGCTGGATGATGCAGTAGATAGAGTCAGGAGACCCTGGAGTCAAGAGGACCTGAGTTCAAATCTGACCTTAGACACTTACTAGCAGTGTGACCCTGGGCAAGTCACTTAACCCTGCTTGCCTATCAAAAAAAAAGACCTAGAGTCCATAGGGAAGTAGTTCATCTCAATCATATTATCATGTGATTTTCCCCTGGACACTAAATCAGTCCAAATCACACTCCAGTGCCTATGCAAACACCGAAATTCCCCAAATTTATGAATTGCCAAAGTGGTGAAGAGATGGATTTTCTGGGGCATGCGAAATGCAATGTAGTATAATCTATAGTATGTTGGCTTTAGAGTCAGGAAGTTCTTGGTCCAAGCCCTCTTTCTGACACACACTGGCTGCACAACTGGCTAAATCACTTAACTAGTGCTCTAACTACCATGCTATGCTGCCTTATGTCCCAGTTAGAGCTAGTAGAGTGAATCTGCATAGTGGGCACCAGACATTCATACTCAGTGCCATTTGTCCGTATGGACAAACCAAGAAGCAGAATGTGCAAAGGTCTTCCAGTTTCTCTCTCCCTCCCTCTCTCTCTCTCTCCTTTATGTTATACTGTCTCTCATTTTGTCACAGGTTTTTTTCATATTTCCACATTAGTCATGTTGTGAAAGAAGAATCAGAACTAAGGGGGAAAACCGTGAGAATGAAAAAACAAAAAACAACAAAAAAAGAGAAAATAGTATGCTTTGATCTGTGTTCAGACTCCATAGTTCTTTCACAGGATGTGGTTAGTATTTTCCATCTCTGGTCTTTTGGAATTGTCTTAGATCATTGCATTGCTGAGAAAAGCTAAAGCTATGAAGGTTAGTCATTGCACAATGTTGCTGTTACTGTGTATAATGTTCTTCTGGTTCTGCTCACTTCGCTCAGCATCAGTTCATGCAAGTCTTTTCAGGTTTTTCTGAAATCCTCCTGCTCATCATTTCTTACAGAACAATAGTATTCCACTACATTCATATGCTACAACTTGTTCAGCCATTCCCCAACTGATGGGCATCCCCTCAATTTCCAATTCTTGGCAACCACAAAAAGAGCTGCTATGAATATTTTTGTACATGTGGGTCCTTTCCCCTTTTTATGATCTCTTTGGAATAAAGATCCAGTAGTGGTATTGCTGGATCAAAGGGCATGCACAGTTTTATAGCCCTTTGGGTGTATGTTACAGTTTTTAAGAGATGATTTAAAATAAATAAATGTTAGACATGAAAAAGGAAGAATGGGTAAAAATTTAGAGGTGAAAGTAGAGAGGAGAGGGATGGGAAAATGGGGTCAAGTTACAAAGGTCAACAAATGCAATATAGTTCTCAAGGAAATCTTTGTTTTGGATAGAATCTGGTACCTCTACTCATGCCTGCATGTTCTTTCTGGATAAACTTGATGGGCAGTGTTCAGTGCCACAATAGCCTATTGGCAGATTAGGGAAGCAAACATTTATTTATTTAATTTTCTTTGTAATGTTTCATTTTTTCCCCAATTACATGTAAAAACAATTTTTAACATTCTTTTTTTTTAAAAAATTGAGTTCCAAATTCTCTTCCCTTCTCATTGAGAAGCAAGCAACTTGATATAGGTTATACATGTTGCAGTTATGCAAAATATATTTCCATGTTAGTAATGTTGTGAAAGAAAACAGACTAAAAAACAAAAAACCCCAAGAAAAATGAAGAAAAGTATGCTTCAATTGGCATTCTGTGCCAATCTATCTATTCTATGCTGACTCTATCAGTTCTTTCTCTGGATTCAGACAACATTTTTCATCATAAGTCCTTTGGAATTGTCTTGGATCATTGTATTACTGAGAATAACTAAATCATTCATAGTTGATCACTGTACAATATTGTGGTTACTGTGTACAATGTTCTCCAGGTTCTATTCATTTTATTTGGAGCAAGCATTTATTAAGTGCCTACTATATGCCAGACAGACACTGTCCTAAGTGCTTTACAAATATTATCTCATTTGATCTAGAAGCCCATTCAAGACTACATATTTGGTGATGGCTTCTGGTTATTTTGGCCAAGAAAAGATAATCATTTGGCTTTTTCTAGTCATGTTAAGCATATACCCAGGTCAAGGACACAGAGGCTCTCTATATACCCTGCTAACCCCTTTCATTCTGGGTAGCAGTCATGTGAAATTTTGCAACAGATATCTCCTTGGCCCAAAGTGGAATGATATCTTGTTGCAGGGCACCTTGACTGAAGTAGTTTGCTTTTTAAAAATATTGGTACTATTTGTTTTTATGTCAAAGTTATTTTCACATATACTTCATACTCTCACCACCTAATAAAACTTTCATTATAACAAGGAAAGTTAAGCAAAACAAACCAGTAAATACATCTGATTGTATATTCAACACTCTATACCCATAGATCTTTCTATAGAAAGGAGGCAGATGTATATGCCTATTTCTTCTCTCAGGTCATTTGAATATCATAATTACTTATATTTCATCCTTGTAGTAGTGCTCTTTTCATTTAAGTTATTACACTACAGAGCAACCCAGTCCATTGTTTTGCTTTTGCTTATTTTCCTCTGTCGGGGCCATCTCCAGGCATCCTGATCTATATCTGCCTACTGGACCCCGATGGCTCTGGAGGAGAAAGTGAGGCTGGTGACTGCACAGCCCTGCCTCACTTAAATCCAATTCACTTGCAAGTCATGGCATCACCTTCCCCATGTGATAGTCCTCTTTGAGAATGAAGGATAAACAACAATTGACAATCTGTGAGTAGTCGCATCTGTCTCACTGGGGACCCAACTGTCCAGTTCCAGTTGGGCAACGCAGGTCCTCCCTTCCTCCATTCCTTCCTTCCTTCCTTCCTTCCTTCCTTCCTTCCTTCCTTCCTTCCTTCCTTCCTTCCTTCCTTCCTTCCTTCCTTCTCTCCCTCCCTCTCTCCTTCCCTTCCTCCCTCCTCTCCCTCTGATCACATAGAAAATCGTACCTTTACCTGCAAGTGTTCTACTTAAAGGAATATAAATTTTGATTGCTGAAATCTCACAAGATATCTTGGAGTTCATGGGTTAGATTTCTTTTTTAAGGACTATGCCTCAAACCCAAATCACTCAGGCTGTCATGTATTAGCCAACAATAGTCTCCAGCCCAAGCCTTATTTAGTCATTGTTTGGGCTCTGATGACTCAGAGTGAATGCAAAAAGCAGTTGGTTTTGTTTTGGCCAGAAATCCTAAGGGTCTTTCCCTCCCAGACTGATTTTTTGACTAGGTAAAAGAGGCCATTCTTTGCCCCATTTCTTACCTAGTCTTAATCACTAAATGGGTGTTGCTTCAGACAAACTGAGGCCTGGAAAAGACCTTAGCTTTAAAAGGCCAAGGTGTCCCAATGAATCAGGGCCATCTCCAATTATCCTGATCTATATCTTGACACTGGACCCAGATGGCTCTGGAGCATAGAGTGAGACTGGAGACTTTGCACAGCCCTGCCTCACTTAAATCCAATTCACTTGCAAGTCATGACATCACCTTCCTGATGTCATGCTCCTCTTCAAGAATGAAGGACAAATAACAACAAACAATTTTTTTCTGTATCAGTTCCTACATGGGTTCCCCATGTCTCTCTGAATTCCCCATTTCTGATAATGCAGTACTAGAGCATTTCTTTTTGTATACTACTTTATTCAGTCTTCTTCAAGCATATAGGTCCCATCTTGGTTTTCAGCTTTTGGCTACCACAAAAAGCGTGGCTTCGCATATTTTGGTTTATGTAGGATTTTTTTTCTTTGATCTCCTTGGGGTATATGCCTAGTAGGGAGATTTCTGAGTCAAAGGATATATGAGCAGTTCAATTGACTTTTCTCATGTAATTTCAAATTGTTTTCTAGAATGGTTGTAGCAATTCACAGATCTACCAATGGAATATTAGTGTGCCTATCTTCCCACAGTCCCTCCAACATCAAATATTTCCACTTTTTGTCAAAAGGTGGCTTATTTCTTCCCCTGTGCTAAATCTTTCATAGCGACTTAGGCTGTCTGCTCATTCCAGAAGGAAATTCTTTGACTCTTTAGACTTCTCTCTAATATCACCTCTGACTGAAGTCCATTTGCATTTTTGGACTTCTCTATTTATGGCCTACAGGTAAGAATTCACCTCTCTATGGAATATTACACTCAATTGCAAAATGTGCAACATAAATTGTATAATAGTATTTTTAGACTTTACTTCTCATTGTTTGTCCTTTATTCTTGACATCACGTGGGTGATACCTTGACTTGCACAGTGAATTGGGTTTAAGTGAGGCAGAGCTGTGCAAAATCATCAGCCTCTCTCTCTTCTCCAGAGTTACTGAAGTCCAGTGGCAAGACAAAAGTCAAGATAACTAGTGATGGCCCAGGATGCAGTGGATGACCTTGGCCTTTCTAAATTAAGGTCTTCCCCAGGCCTCAGTTTGACTTTAACCCCCTGCCTTATGATGACCACCTGGGGGCTTTGTCCAAGGTAGAGTAGTCAATATGTGTTAGAAACAGGACTAGGCATCTTCAACAAGGGCAACTTGACCAAGCTCATTTAAGTTTTAAAAATATTGATGCTATTTGTCTTTATATCAAACTCATTTCCACATATACCTCATATCTTCATCACCTAATAAAACCTTCATTATAACAAAGAAAGGTAAGCAGAACACAGTAACCTCCTCTGACAGTGTATTCAAAATGCTGCACCTATAGACGTGCTGGACTGCTCCTGTTATAGACCTTCGGGTAACAATTCACCTTTCTATGGCGTATTACACCCAATCCAAGAGGCAGAATGTACAGAGGTCTTCTAATCTCTTTGTGTGTGCTCTATGTTGGCCTGTTTCTCATTGTTTTGTTACAGTTTTTTAAAGGGATAATTTAAAATAAATAAATGTTAGAAATGAAAAAAAAGATGCATAAAAATTTAGAAGTAGAAGTAGAGGAGAAGGATAGGAAAGTAGGGCAAAGTTACAAACGTCAATTATTAGTCAACTTTGTCTCAGAGAGAAAAGATGTCTTCTGGGAAAGAGAGGCCTGGTTATCTCTCTTGTGGACTCACAAGGCAAACCCATTGGTTTGGTCAGTGATAATGATATACAATGCCCAACCAATTTAGGAGGAAATAAGTTTTTCTTCCAATTAAGCAAGTCTTATGAGTGAAAGCCTTGCCTCTTGGGGGGATGCACAGACTGTGCCATCTTGGTTTGCTGACAAGAGAATAAACTGATTCCTCATGAAAGAGGCTCTTGGGATTGTTACGAATTACTATTCATAAACTCTCTGGTTCACTAATGGTCAGGGAAACTTGGGAAAGTAAGTAGATTAAAAGTTAGATGGAGCAGAGAAAATTCCCCAGGAGGCATAATTTGTCTGTGGATATGGTTGGTACCACATATAAACAAAGCATTGTCCCCTTTAACTGGGCCCTTGGTTGGCCTGGTCCAAGGGATCCAGGGCTGGGCAACCTGTGGCCTTGAGGCCACACATGGCCCTACAGGTTCTCCACCCCTGGTATAGTCTTTTTAGGAAAGTAAAAGATTCCCTAGAGCTTATTTTCATAGATTGTGAGACTTTGCTCTCTGCAAAGGAACTGGAAAACCTTGCTTAAGATTGGCCATGAAGTCAGCAGAGAAATGGAATATTAGTAACAGTCATGATATAGAAATGCCTCATTTATTTGGAATTGTCACAAAGATTGAAGTGTTCTGTGTAAGTGATTTTTTCCATGTAATGGATACTCACCCCTTCAGGGAGGCAAAACATGGTTTATTTTAAACATTTTAGACAGAAGTGGGAAAGAAAATCTATGACATATTTCCTTCTTAAGCATAAAATTATAGCACTCACCACCCTGCCCCCCCAGCTTAGAGAATGCTCAGTTGGCATTCCAATCAAGCTAATAGAAGCCTCAGGTGAGCCTGATTCCCAGCATTCATAATGCTGGGAATCCCTCTCTTTCCCTACTCCCCTCCTGATACATATACTTCAGAGCAGAAGGAGATATCCTCTGACTTCTACTGGTTGGCCACGAGCCTTGTACTTATTTTACTAGTGCCTAGCAGTTCCTTACACACAGTAGGTGCTGAATAAATACTTACTGGTTGATGGGAGTCAGGGGTTTGCATTGTGTGGTGATGGAAAAAATGTTAAATGGCTGCTGAGCTAGAGCTCTGTGAATATACAAAAAAGGCAAGGGGCAGTCCCTACTCAGCTGGTTTCCGTTGGCCAGTTCCTTGACCTCTTCAGAGGGATGGGTCAAGGGCAGTACACGTCCTCCCACCCAACCACAAGCACTGAGTTCATGATCTCCTGTGCTTGGGACGGGGCCAGTTCTCGTTTGTGTTTTCTTTTCTCATTTGTTTTTCTTTCCTTCTTTTGTGAGATCTCAAAAGGCAGTGGGCATCTTCCTCTTTCCCAGGCATCGGAACATAATGGTAATAGCTATCAGAAGAGGAATAATAACAACAGCAGTGGAGGCAGACTGGCCAAAGGGACAGAGAAGAGGGAGACAGACAGACAGAGACAGACAGACAGACAGAGATAGAGACAGAGGGAAAAAGAGAGATAGAGAGACAGAAAAAGAGACAGAGACAGACAGAGAAAGACAGAGATAGAAACAGAGACAGAGGGAAAAAGAGAGATAGAGACAGAAAAAGAGACAGAGACAGACAGACAGAGACAGAGACAGAGGGAAAAAGAGAGATAGAGAGAGACAGAAAAAGAGACAGAGACAGACAGACAGACAGAGATAGAGACAGAGGGAAAAAGAGAGATAGAGAGAGACAGAAAAAGAGACAGAGACAGACAGACAGAGAAAGACAGAGATAGAGACAGAGACAGAAGGAAAAAGAGAGATAGAGAGACAGAAAAAGAGACAGAGACAGACAGAGACAGATTCAGAGAGAGAGAGAGACAGAGAGACAGAGACAGAGACAGAAAAAACAAAGACAGAGACAAAGATAAAGACAGACAGAGACACAGAGATAGAGACACAGAGATAGAGATAAAGACACAGAGATAGAGACAGAGACAGAAAGACAGCGATACAGAGACAACGACAGAGAAAGAAACAGAGAGTCAGAGAGAGAGGAGACAACCAGACCACTGCAAAGACAGAGCCCACCCACTTGATGCTGGCAGAGCAGTACCTAGAAAAGGTGAAATACAAAACGGCTAGTTAGTGGCCCTCCCAAAGAAACTGCCAATGTCCTCAGAAGGACTTGACTATGATCCGTTCAACTCATTTTACTAGTAATGGTGCTGCTGGATTCTCTTCCTACCATTCTGTGATTCTTTTTGGCTTGGAATTACCTTTTCTATGTGGGAATCAAGTTACCTATTCCACACCTGATTAATATTTGTACTCCGGATATATTTTTAAAAATTTTCCTCCATTATAGGGGGTGGGGCAGGGGAACTAGAGCCAAACTAGACTAGAGCCCCAAATAGAATTGTTTTGCAGAATCCATGCTGGGAGTGGGATTGCAACCCTTTGGAGCCCACTTGCCTGATTGGGAAAGTAGATGGCTGACTCCTGCATTAGATAGAGAACATGATTTTAACTTTTATTGGGATCTCAAGGTCATCACCATAAATATCCACTTTTACTTTAACATGCAACAAGTGCTATATCAGCTATTGCCTCTGTTTTCACTTTTGTTGTCTCTTTTATTGTAATCAATATATTTGCTTGAAAAACCCACAGGCACAATGGATGGAGCTGTATGCCTGGAGTCAGGAAGACCTGAGTTCAAATCCATCTTCAGATATATATTATTTGTGTGATCCTGGGCAATTTACTTAACTTCTGTTTCCCTCAGTTTCCCCAACTGTAAAACAGAGATTATAATAGCCCCTACATCACAGGGTAATTGTGAGACTCAAATGTGGTAATATCTGTAAAGTGCTTAGCAGAGTGGTCTGGATCTAAAGGCTTGATACTCACCAGGACTACTGACTCTGGAAGAGAAAGTGAGGCTGGTGACCTAGCACAGCCCTCCCTCCCTCAAATCAAAGTCAACTGCAAGTCATGTCATCATTTTGCTGATGCCATGATCCTCTTCGAGAGTGAAGGACAAACACAACAACAGCATGGTGGTATGGAATAGGCGTTTAATAAATGCTTGTTTCCTTCCTACCTTCCAGCCTTTTTTAAACTTGTCCCTTCTAATGTATTGTGTATTGGAAAAGAAGATAATTAAGCTTGTTAGAAATCGGGTGTAAAATAAATCATTGGGCTATGAAGGAGTCTAAGGGCTGGGCTTCCATGTAGGAGCTTTTACATTAGTTATTTCAGATGTTCAGAGGCCTCTTTCACTTTCAGGTTTAGGGTTGTGTTTGGGAGGATTGAAAGCTGCTTCAGAAAAGTGGAATGTTATTTTGAAGATTAAATACAATAACAATAACAATCCCCTCCTCTCCCCCTTCCCCCTCCTCTTCCTCTCCCTTTTCCCCTTCTCCTTTCCCTCTCTCTTCCCCTCTTCTTCCTCCCTCTTCTTCTTCTTCCCCCTCCTCCTTCCCCTCCCCCTCTTTCCCCTCTTCCCTTGCCCCTTCCCCTCCCCTTTCTCCCCTCTTCCTCTCCCTCTTCTTCCCCCTTCTTCTCCTTTTCTCTCTCTCCCCTCCCCACTTCCCTTTTCCCTCCCCTCCTCCTCCATTCCTCTCTTTCCCCTCCTCTTCCTCCCACCTTCCTCTCCCTCTTCCTCCCCCTTCTTCTCTTTTCTCCCTCTCTCCTTCTCCTTTCCTTCTCCTTTCCCTCCTCTTCTTTCCCTCTCCTCCCCCCCCATTCCTCCCCTTTCCCCCCTCTTCTTTCCCTCCTTCTCTCCCTCTCCTCCCACCTTCCTCTCCCTCCTCCTTTTCTCCCTTTCTCCTTTCTGCTTTCCCTTTCTCTTCTGAAATAAAACACAATCTCTTCCCTTAAGGCTCTTTCTCAGGGATGAATGAGGATAATCGTTGCCTTTCCCACCTCATAGAATTGTTGTGAGGAAAGCACTTTCTTTGCTCACTGTCTCCCCCGTGAGATGATTAGGTCCTGGAGGTCAGGGACTGTCTTTTGGAATCCTCAGTGTTTAGCACACCTCCTGCAACACAGTAGATTTTTAATAATTGTTTATTGACCCACTGACTTTGCAAACTGTAAAACATTATGTAAATATAAGCTGACCTTGTTACTCTTGCCAATAACAGTATAGATTGTAAGAAGCAGCGGTTACCATCCTGATCACTCCCAGGTAGGTGGGAGAGGAGAGTCTATGTGGGATAGACCTGGGTGGTTAATAATGATTTCCTTGTTTTAGGAGGATTGGGCAGAGGAGAGAGAGCCTTTGTTCTGCCAGATTTTCTCTTAACCTTTCTCCTTTTATCGTCATTTTATGTTCTGCTCCGAGGTTCTCTGTGTGGGTACATAGAGTAGTTGTTTTGATAGTGTTAATAAAGCTATTAGCTCCTGGGGGGGGGGGGGAGGAACTGTCCCTAATCCCTCTTCCATAACACAATGCCAGTAGGTAGCATATTCAATATGTCACTGTATCTGTAACTCCGGGTCAGCGGGGTCACTATAATTTTTGAGCAATAAACAAAAGCCTGCTTTTAATTACTTCTGCAAAATTGCCTGATACACGCATGATTAAATATTCATCATGGCATCCGAGGCACTTTCTTTGTATATAGATCCCTATTAAATTTAGCTGGCACCCTGCTGGTTTGGAATTGCTAATAAATTCCTTGTAATTTACTGTAGACTTGAAGGACTGATATCACTGTCTGTCTTTGTATCTGTCTCTCTCCCACTTAGACATTTGTCTCCTTCAGTGTTTCTTATCTTTGTGTTGTGTGTTTCTAGCATTTTATTGAGGAAGGGAGTTGGGGGTGGACTGTGAAAGATAGAATCAGGTTAGGAAATGCTATGGAAAGGAGAGCTTGCCAGCTAACTACATACGTTGTTAGAAAGAAAAGAGACAGGGGGAGAGAGAGAGAGAGAGAGAGAGAGAGAGAGAGAGAGAGAGAGAGACTGCGAAAGAGATCGTAGAGGGAGATAGAGCAGAGATAGGGGAGGGACACAGAGAGAGGAGAGATCTTGGAGAGAGAGGTGATAGAGGGAGAAAGAACAGAGAGAATGCTTAGCGCAGTGCCTGGCACATAGTAGGCATTTTTCCCTCCCCTCCTCCTCCATTCCTCTCTTTCCCCTCCTCTTCCTCCCACCTTCCTCTCCCTCTTCCTCCCCCTTCTTCTCTTTTCTCCCTGTCTCCTTCTCCTTGGCTTGAGAGACTTGGCTTGAGAGAGGGAAAGAGAGGAGATACAGGGAGAGATAGGGAGGGCAGGAGGAGAGAGAGAAGAGAAAGAGGAGAGAGAGAGAGAGAGAGAGAGAGAGCACAAAAGATAAAGATTCCAGTGCTTAGCACAGTGCCTGGCACATAGTAAGCTCTTAATAATATTTATTGATCAAAGAGAGGGAGACAGAGAAAAAGAGAGAGACAGGGGAACTGAGAAAGAGCTATAGAGAGGTAAAGAAAGGAAGAAGGAAGAAAAAAAGAAGAGTGGAGGAACCATTTATTGAGGGAAAGAGGCTCCCCTGACCCCTACTTTTCAAAATTAAACCAGAACTGATGTAAATGTTTATGTAACATTTTATTACAGTCTGAATCTATTTCTGGTATAAAAATTGCCAAGAGACCTTGTAGAAGATGAAATGAACATGTGACTCAAATTTCTTAAGGTTATCTCCCAGTTTACCCTGCACAACTCTTAGTGATCCTATTTTATGATGATTGCACAGGAGAATGTATTTTTTTTTAGAGCATCAGGCCAAGGGATTTAAAGAGCTGGGGCATTTTCTCAGGTTGCACAGACATGAAGTTCTAACCTGATTGGACAATGAACGCTATCTATGAGAAAACGTCCTTATACCTCAACATAGATTGGTTTTCATTCACACAGAACCATCATGGCAGAATGGGAAGAGCACTAGACCTGGTGCCAGAACACTTAGGTTTGAATCTCTTGGCTCTTCCTACTTATGAGTTGCTGCGTTGTTTGTCTTTCATTTTTGAAGAGGACCATGACATCAGGGAAATGATGACATGACTTGTAGTTGACTTTGATTTGCGTGAGGGAGAGCTGTGCAAGGTCACCAGCCTCACTTTCTCCTCCAGAGCCATCTGGGTCCAGTGGCCAGATACTTATCAGGACCATTGGAGATGGCCCAGGATGCAATGGGAGACCCTGGCCCTTGTAGGCTAAGGCCTTTTCAGGTTCTCACTTTGAGTGAGGTAACACCCATTCAGTGAATAGGCCTCTTTAAGAAGTGAGCCAAAGGATGGCCCCTTTAATTAAAAAAAAAAAACAAAAAAAAACAAAACAAAACTGGGAGGGGAAGACCCTCAGGGTTGCTGGTCAAAGAGAAACAATCACTCTTGACCTTGTCTCTGAGCCAAACTTATCAGTTGTGTGACTCTGGACAAACCACCTCCTCTTTCTGGGCCTCAGTCTTCTCATAAACAAAACAAGGGGGTCAGTCAACAAACATGTATTAAGTGCTGATTATTATGTGCCAGATACTAAAGACAATCCCTGACCTCACAGAGTTCACAATCTAATGGGAGAGACAACATGCAAACAGCTGTGTATAAATAAGGCATGGACAGAATAAATTGGAAGTAATCAGCAGGGGGAGAGCACTACAACTAAAGTGGATCAGGAAAGGCTTCCTCTAAAAGTGAGACTTTAGCTGAGACTTGAAGGAAGCCAGGGAAGCCAAGAGGCAGAGTTGAGGAGGGAGAAAATTCCAGGCATGGAGGACAGCCAGTGAAAATGCCTGGGGTTAGAAGGATTGTCTTGTCCAACGAATAGCAAGGAGGTCAGTGTCACTGGTTCTTAGAGCATGTGGAGGAGATGCCGTTATAAGGAGAAGTATAACTGGAGAAGTAGAAGGGGCCAGGTCGTAACCTGAGCTTTGAATGCCGACAGGATTTTATATTTGATCCTCAAAGTGAAAGGGAGTCATTGGAGTTTGTTGAATAGGGAGGTGACTTAGCCAGACCTGTGATTCAGGAAGGTCACTTTGATGGCTGGGTGGAGGACAGACATGAGGTGGGGAGACCAACCAGCAGGCTATTGCAGTAGTCTGCAATAGTCTAGAAGTGAAGTAATTAGACCAGATGACCTGTAAGATAATTTCCTATTTAGGGTTTGTGACTTCGAGATTTGAGAGTCATAGAATAATAGGCCCTTATCTAATATTTTCATTTTGTAGTTGAGCAGACAGAGTTCCAGGGAGATTGAGTGACCTGTCCAATTCAAACATCTAATGAGGGGCAGGATATTGACCAGAACCCAGCTTTCCTGGATCACCATCAAGTAATCTTCCTATTATATACCAGGCTGCCTGTCCAAGATCATCAACGTATCCAACTCTAAATATACAAATGTTGTCTTATCTAAGAAATTGATAATGAAGTCTTTTAGGAGTTGGAGCATTTTAAAACTTGGGACAGGGTGGAATGCCTACTAAGCAAAGACTGATGCCAAGACAAGAGGGGAAGTTGTAGTGTCCTGCAACTCAGACTCTTGTTATAGTGTAAAAGGCATGACTGAGGCAGGAAAGGACTACATTTCCCAGGATGCCTGGGCCCAAAGAGAACAAGGAGTCTATTTCCTATGAAACTGTTCACAGCACGGTTGGGGATTGATGCAGAAATAATGTTGAAAAGAGATGTTGGAAAAGTGTGGTTTTCCCTGAGGTCCCTCGCCACATAGAGCCGTAGAGGCTTCTGAGAAAGAGCAGGGTCAATAGCAGATTTTGTTGTTCGTCTCCACATTCAGAGTTTTACCTAAAGCTGAGGAAGAAGATGAGACATCAAGCAAGTAGTGCCCTTAGCAAGCCAAGCTGGGAGATCTTGATGGAAGCAAAGCAAACGGGAGCTGCTGAAAAAGAAGTGGGGCATAAACCAGGCATAGGGGAACAGATTCAGGGGAGCAGACTCAGAAACTGAGTCCCATTACTGAGGCTTTCATCCCTGGAGCCAATACAGGAATACAATCAGGCTGGGGAGACTTTGTGCCTTCCTCATCAGAGCTATAAGTTTTAGTTCTGGTTTAGAATGGTTTATTGTGAAAAGAAGGAAAATGAAACCATCTTTATTTGGGTCACTATCTATTTCTTTACTATCCATTTCTGCCCCAATTCATTATTTTACTGTTTCAATCCTGATTAGTTACTTTTCTTCCCCCAAATAATATGCATAAAATCAATGGATTGCCACATATGATCTCAGGTTGCAAGAAGAAGTCAGGCAGCAGGTCAGAGTGGATGGGCAGTTATCCTTAGAGCCAGGAGAACTGGGGTTCAAGACACAATTCTGACACATACTGGTTCTGAGACCTGGAGCAAGTCACTTAACCTCTTATCGCTTTAAGGAGCTCTTTAAAACTATACATTGGAAAGAAGGTAGAATTTCAGGTATTGGGAAGGTAGAATTCAGGTAGGGATTCTTAACCTTCTTAATTTCATGCATAACTTTGGCAGTCTGGTAAACTGGGAAGAGGGTGGAATGCCTACTAAGCAAAGACTGACGCCAAGGCAAGAGGGGAAGGCTACAATGTCTGGCAACTTGGATTCTTGTTATAGTGTGAAAGGCATGACTGGGGCATGGATCCCTTCTCAGAAGAATGTTTTAAAATGCATGAAATAGAATAACTAGGATTACAAAGGAAACCAATTATATTGAAATGCAAGTATCAAGATATTTTAAAAAATAAAGTTCAAAGATTCCAGGATAAGAACCCTTTTGGCAAGAAATAGTTTGGGGGCACTGCTTGGTCCCTCTCAAACCACACCGAGAGGCAGCTACTAACTAATAAGTCCAGCTCTGATACATTCCCCTTTACCCCCTCCCCCAAATCCTCTCCATAACCTTCTCCAAGGATTTAGTAATATGTTGTCTAGACGCTACTATGGCTTTTTCTTCTCCATTAATCCATTTTAATTGGAAAGTTATCATTAATGCGAACTCTCCTTGGTATTATTTACATTTCTGCATTATTAGAACTTCTTTTACCAACTCTGTAAGCCAGCAAATTAAACCTGCCATTGCAGCAATAAGATCAAACACTCATATTGAATTCTGCAGCTAAGCCTTGCTACCTAACAGGAGGTTGGGCCGAGGTTGCCCAGTGTTCTCCATTGCCGGGGCTTGAGTGTCTGGGTCTAAGTCTCCCTTTCTCTGCTAGGCATTTTGTGGGAATGCTAGTAGACATGGGACAAAAGTACTTTGCCTTCCTGTTGTCTCCCACCCACCTTTAGGGCAATTTTAGGTCAGTGGTGGAGGGGAGAGAAGGGGGCAGCAAGAATCCCTATTGTTGACTAGTAACGACCTTGAGATTGACACTTACAGCAATCGATAGTCAAAAAGTATCATATAGAAAGTAGCTAATAGATCACATTTTACCCACGTTATGTAAACAGAGCCTAAATTTCCCATTTACAGTATATTATTTGGGATCTAGTTTCTTCTTCTTTAATCTGTAAGTTGAGTGTTTTTGGGCACCTAATAAATGTCCAATAATGTACTAGATGCTGTGGGGGAGAAGACATGTCTATGCCCTCAAAGAGCTTCTAGTGGGGAACCTGTGGCCACGAGGCCATATGTGGCCCTCTAGGTCCTCAAGTGCGGCCTTTTGGCTCCTGCATTTGAGGACTTAGAGGACTACCTGTGGCCTTGAAGCCATAGGTTCCCCACCCCTGTATCTAGTCTATCTGGGGAGAGAAAATTGACGAAGGAGGTTCTGAGGAGGTATGCCTTTGCTCAGGAAATACGTGGACATGCCTCTTAATGCTTAGTGAGCACTGAGGACAGATACATCTTGGGCCTGGGTGCCTGTGGACCTATTTATACCTCATCAATGGTGAGGATTTGATTAAGTCTTAGAAATTTTTTTCAACCAAACAACAAGCATTTATTAAATGTCTCTCATGTGCCAGAGACTGCGTTGGGTGCCCTAGATACAGATATCGAGGAGCTAACTTTGTCTCTGGGAGAGAAAACATGTCCACAGATACATAGACTATAAATACAAAGTGATTTTAGGGGTAGGGGATACTAATAACTGGGACCATCAGGAAATGTCTCTTAAAAAAAGAAGCACTTGAGATAGGTTATAAAGAGAGCTACAAGTTTCAAGAGGTAAAGATAAGGAGAAAGAGAGTATTTCAGGCATGTGTGACAGCTTATGCAAAGGTTCAGAGGTGGGAGATGGGATATCCTATATGGGCAATTGAAGGTTGTCAAGTTAAGCTAGAACATAGAGTAGGCAAAATGTATGACCAGCTTGGAATGAAGGGAGAAGCCAGATTGTAAAGGTAATTTTTGTTAATTTTAAAATTTATTTATTTTTAACATTCATTTTTAAAATTTTTGGGTTCCAAATTCTTTTCCTCCCTATTGTCCTTCCCCCACTCATTAAGAAAGCAAGCATAATCAAAATTATCCATTTTGCATTTTGTAATGCTCTCTATCTCTTGTTGGGTCATGAATTATTTTCTTTTCCATAAATCTGATAAGTAAACTATTCCTTGCTCTCCCAAATTACTTATAGTATCGGCCTTTACTCCTAAATCATGAACCCATTTTGACTTTATTTTGGCATATGGTGTAAGATATTGTTCTACGCCCAGTTTCTGCCCTACCATTTTCCAATTTTCCCAACAGTTTTTGTGAAATAGTGAATTATTAGCCCAGAAGTTGGCCTCTTTGGGTTTATCAAAGAGTAGGTTGCTATAGTTGTTGACTTCTCCATCTTGTATTCCTATCCTATTCCACTGATCCACACTTCTGTTTCTTAGCCAGTACCAGGTAGTTTTGATGGCTGCTGTTCTATAGTACAGTTCAATATCTGGTATGGCTAGGCTACCTTCTCTAGCATTTCTTTTCATTAATACCCTAGATATTCTAGACCTCTTGTTTTTCCAGATGAATTTTGTTATTATTTTGTACAGCTCAGTAAAATGATTTTTTGGTAGTTCAATTGGTATGGTACTGGATAGATTAATTTAGGTAAAATTGTCATTTTTATTATATTAGCTTGGCCTAACCATGAGCAACTAATATTTTTCCATTTATTTAGATCTGACTTTATTTGCGTGAAAAGTGTTTCATAGTTATGTTCATATAGGCCCTGGGTTTGTCTTGGCAGATAAACTCCCAAATATTTTATAGTGTCTACAGTAACTTTGAATGGAATTTCTCTTTCTATCTCTTGCTGTTGGGCTTTGTCAGTAATGTACAGGAATGCTGAGGATTTATGTGGGTTTATTTTATATCCTGCAACTTTGCTGAAGTTGTTTATTATTTCAAGTAGTTTTTTACTTGATTCTCTAGGATTCTCTAAATAAATCATCATATCAGCTGCAAAAAGTGATAATTTAGTTTCTTCTTTTCCTGTTCTAATTCTTTCAATTTCTTTTCTTCTCTTATTGCTACAGCTAACGTTCCTAGTACCAAATTGAATAGTAGGGGTGATAATGGACATCCTTTTTCACCCCTGATCTTATTGGGAATGCATCTAGCTTATCCCCATTACAAATAATGCTTGTTGATGGTTTTAGGTAGATGCTATTTATAATTTTAAGGAAGGTTCCATTTATTCCTATGCTTTCTAGTGTTTTTAATAGGAATGGGTGTTAAATGGAAATGTTTTTGTACAAAAAAAAGCCAATGCAACAAAAATTAGGAGGGAAGCAGAAAATTGGGAGAAAATCTGTACAACTAGTATCTCTGATAAAGGCCTCATTTCTAAAATATACAGGGAACTGAGCCAAATATATAGGAATACAAGCCATTCCCCAATTGAGAAATGGTCAAAGAATATGAACAGGCACTTTTCAGAGGAAGAAATTAAAGCTATCTGTAGGCATATGAAAAAATGCTCTAAATCACTACTGATTAGAGAAATGCAAATCAAAACAACTCTGAGATACCACATCTC
The DNA here is from genome assembly GCF_011100635.1 of Trichosurus vulpecula. Lineage (NCBI taxonomy): Eukaryota > Metazoa > Chordata > Mammalia > Diprotodontia > Phalangeridae > Trichosurus > Trichosurus vulpecula. Next base: position 155,249,233 of record NC_050580.1, read on the forward strand.
TCCTGTCAGATTGGCTAAAATAACAAAACAGGAAAATGATAGATGCTGGAGAGGATGTGGGAAAATTGGAACATTGTTACATTGCCGGTGGAGTTGTGAGATGATGCAGCCATTTTGGAGAGCAATTTGGAACTACACCCAAAGGGCAATAAAAATGTTCATACCCTTTGACCCAGCAATACCACTTCTAGGGTTGTATCCCAAAGAAATCACACAAGTGGGAAAAGGACCCATATGTACAAAAATATTTATAGTGGCTCTTTTTGTGGTAGCTAAGAATTGGAAATCAAAGGGATGCCCATCCATTGGGGAATGGCTGAACAAGCTGTGGTATATGAAGGTAATGGAATACTATTGTGCCATAAGAAATGGGGATGATACGTACTTCATAACAACCTGGAAAAACCTACATGACATAATGCTGAGTGAGCGGAGCAGAGCCAGGAGAACATTATACACAACCACAGATGTATGGATTCCGTGAGGACTAACCCTGACAGACTTCACTCTTCTCAGCAACACAAGGTACAAAGACAACTCCAAAGGACTCACGATGGAGAATGCTATCTACATCTAGAGAAAGAACTATGAAGTTTGAATGCAGATTGAGGCACACCGCATGCTCGCCTTCCCCCCCCCTTTTTTTCTTCTCCTTTATTTTTGTTTTTGGGGGTTTTTTTGGTTCTGTTTCTTCTTTCTCATGATTCATTCCATCGGTCATAATTCTTCTCCACAACTTGACTAGTATATAAATTAATTCAATGCGAAGTTATACGCGGTAGTTATATGAGATTCCATGCTGTCTTGGGGAGGGAGGGGGGAGGGAGGAGAGAAAATCTGGAACTCAAAATTATGTAGAACCGTGTGTTGTAAACTAAAAATAAAAAAAATATATAAAAGTACCAAAAAAAAAAAAGCAAGCAATAGGATATCACTCGTACATGTGAAGTCATGCAAAATCTATTTCCACATTAACAATGTTGCAAAGAAAGAGCAAGAAAATTTAAAAAGTATGTTTCCATTTATACTCAGGGTTTCAGAGTTGGATAGCATTTTTCATCATGGGTCCTTTGGAATTGTCTTAGATCATTGTCTTACTCATGTTGATCATCGTACAATATTGCTATCACTGTGTACAATGTTCTGGATCTGCTTCACTTTGTATCAGTTTATATAAGTCTTGCCAGGTTTTTTTCTGAAACCATCCTGTTTGTCATTTCTTATAGCACAATGGTATTCCAAGATTGTAAAGGGTTTTAAACTCCAGAGAAACTACCTAAGTTCCTTCAGTAGGGACATGACATCATCAGACTCGTACTCTGGGAATATCAAGTCAGCCACTGTTTCGTGGATAGATTGGGCAGACTAGATAGAGTAAGACCAATTAGGGTACTTGTCATAGTCCTGGGGAGAGCTGACGAGAGTGGTTGTGGTGTGAGTGCAGATTGGGGATGAAAGAAGAGAAGTTGTGGATGCAAAATCAATTAAGATGTCGGGGTGATGGGGAGAGCGGGCACAAGAAGGGTGGCGATTGAGAATGAAGAGTCAAGGATGACTCCCAGATGGCAAACCTTCTTGACTAGAAGAATGGTGGTGTCCTTGACAAAAGAGCAACCACAACAATAAAATTAGGAGAAGGCATTGTTTTTTAAGGGGAAAGATAAGTTTTGGATATTTTGAGTTTGAGATGTTTAGATGGAGGGATTCAGAGAAAAATGAGCACAGATCTCAGACCATACACCTAAGCACGACCTTTTGTCCCTGCAGAGTCAGGCCTCCACATTTAGTACATTAATCATCTTCTCGAACTCAAACCAAGATGGCAGCTACGAAGAAGCAACAGCAGAGCCTCTTGCCCCAAGGGGTGGCAGTAGTGGGAAAGTGTCAAGAATACTTGAAGTTTCTGAGTTGGTATATAGTAAGTGCTTAATAAATGCTGTTGGTTTGATTTGGGTTGGGTTGAAACAATGCCGATGTCTTTGAAGAAAAGGGAACATTTTCCTCTAGCTCTGTAACTGGAGCAGCAGGAAAGGACGGAGGCATGATATGGAGAAGCAGATACCTGTAAACTGCCCCCCTGCTACACATGTGAGTTATTCAGACAACGCGGGTCAGACGGAAAGGGCCTCAACTCTCTAAGAGTCCCAAGGTTGTCTCCTTTTGAGAGGTAATCCAAGCCCTTAGGGTGGTATTATAATACTGACTAGGTCATAGATTTAGAGCAAAGAGCATAGAGGAATCCAGTGCCATAATTTTGCACCACTGAGGTCTCTTACTGACGACTCATCAGAAAGGGAAGAGAATTATACTATTTATGAACTACTGTGACTGTTTTGTGTTTTCAGTATTTTCTCTGTGGGATTAAATAAAGCTGTCCTATACTCCATTCCTTCACTTACCTTGAGTGTTTACATGGGAGGTGGTGGCCTTTTACTCACATCTTTGGAGATGAGCTATATTCCAACATATCTAGAAGAAACTCTGAATTGGGACAACAAAAACCAAAGATGTATGATTTTGGAGGTAGCTCTCAAGATTGCAAACACTCTGTGTAAGCCCAGAACTTGGAGTATTCAGACATAGGTTATATACACATGAATCAATCTGAGTAAAATTAGGTGTGAAATTGAATTGTCCCTATTTTTAGGACAACAGGACCTCAGAAAAGGAAAGGATAGGTATGTTCTGGAGTAGTAAAGGAAGATTTCATGAAGGAGGTAGGACCTAAACCAAACCTGAAGATGATTAGAATTTGGATAAACATTCAAAGTTGGGGAAGTCAATAAGAGAAAAGGTATAGTATTGAAATATCATTGTATAAGATAGGGGGCAATGAGAAGATGGGCCTCTGGAGCAGAGGTTTGCCCCCTGGCTTCCCTCAAATCTCTGTTAAAATCCCATGTTTTGCAAGAAACCTTTCCTAGAACCCTTCCTCTCCCCACCTCCACTCCCACCCCTGCCCTCACCACCTTAATGTTAATGCTTTCTCTGTGGAATTATTTAATGTATATCTTCATTGTACATGGTTGGTTACTTGTTGGCTCTTTCCATTAGATTGTAAGGTCTTTGAGGGCAGGGACTATTTTTGTTTTTCTTTGTACCAGCATATAGCACAGAGCCAGGAACATAGTAGGTACTTAATAAATGCTTGTTTTGACTTGGAGAGCAGTGGGAGATAAAGTTGGTTTGGTAGAGTTGAAGAAGGATTAGACTTGTTTTGTCTGGCCCTAGAGAGAAGAATGAGGAGCAATGGATTTACATTGGAGAAACAGCTTTTGACTTAAAATAAGGAGGGGAACCTCCCTTAAAATTAGGGCTGTCCCGAAGTAGAATGGACAGCTTTCGGATACTACCCATTATTCAAGGTGTTCAAATGGACATTCGATGACCACCTCTCTGGTTTTTTGTGATTCTCCTACTGTTCTGAATCTTGCACCTAACTATGAGTGTTCCCTAAGGCTCTGTCCTAGGATCTCCTCTTTTCTCGCTTACACTCTCTTGGTAATCTCATCAGCCCTCATAGAATTGTGATTAAAACTCAAGCCGCACCTGGGTTTAAAAACCACTTCTATAGGTGTGAGTACAAGCAAGGTAGGATTTTTGTTGTTTTTCTTTTGGAGTTAAGTTTCCCAGGCTTACGCTAAATTGTAAACATCTGAAGGATTAATCTCCTTTGAACCCTGGTAATCCATAGCTGTAACACATTAGGTGCTGAGGCACAGGGCTTTCATGCCTTTGGGCACTAAGCCAATCAGGTACTGAGTAGAACTGCGTATAAAGAGAGCGTTAAGAAAAAATGAGTGAGAAGAAAAATGAACATGAGGAAGAGAAATGAGCATGAAGAGAAAAAATGAAGATGAAGAAGAAAATGAAGGTTGAACGTTGAGCATTGAGAGTTGAGCATGAAGAGAAAAAGAGCATTGAGCGTTGAGAGGACTAGCAGCAGTAGGAGCCTTCCTGTCAGCAGGATCTGTGCAGACCAAAGGAAAGTATGGGGGCTAGTGAGACTGGGATAGTGTCTGTTGTTTCCCAGTCATTGTGTTATTTTTGGTAGCCAAAGCTCCTATAGAAATAACAAAGGAGCCAGGAGAGAAGTTTTTTTGAATTTCTCAGAGACAAGGCTATGTCCAGATGCAGAGCTTAAGTGGAGCAGCCCCTTCCCTTCTTCCCTCCCGCCCCCCCCCCCCCCCCCCCCCGTGAGACATAGAGCAGGATCCGAGAGCTGTCTGTGTCAGGATCCAGGCAGGAGCTGGGAACAGTTGCCTCACAGACCTGTAGCCATGGGGCTCAGAATTAAGCTCTGGGTCAAGCCGCCCCTCAGGACTTGGATGCGGGGGCTGGAGCAGTGTTGGGGCTTGGATTCTTTGCCTCATTCGAGCATGTGTGCACCTGAGAATGCCAAGTGGGAGCCTGCAGCAGCAGTGCAGAGAGGACACACCCCCAAGAGGACTTTACTTGGACACTCTGTTTAGATTGAGGGGACTATAACCTACTGTGACCGGGGTGTAGTGTGTTGTGTTCTCTGCTATCCCTGGGGATGTGCTGTGTTAAGGGAAGACCCTGGCCTGGGATTCCCCGATTGTATAAACAAGTATTTGGGAACAGTATATTGTATAATGAATGATATGTTTTGTTTAAGGCCATGTGGCCACCTATGCAGATGACTGCAATGTCTATATGCTGAGCGCTGTTCTTTCTCCTGAACTCTTGTCTTCCGTCACAAACTGCCTGTTGGATATTTCAATCTGAATGTTTTTTAGGCATCTCAAATTCAACGTATTCAAAAAAGAATTCATGCTCTTTCCTTCAAAATCTATCCCTCTTCCAAACTTCTCCATTTCTATAGAGGGCACTGTCTTTCCTCCAGTCATCTGGGTTTACAATCTTGGAGTCATCATCAATTCCTCACTTTCTCTCACCCACATATCCAAGTAGTTACCACATCTTGTCATTTCTATCTCCCCAACATTTCTCAAATCTAATCCTTCTCTCTATTTGCACAACCACTGCCCAGCTTGGACCCTCATGACTTCTTTCCTGGATTATTTACAATGATATCCTCAAATCTTTCCCCTGACCAATCCATCCTTCACACAGCCACCAAAGTTCCCTGAAGTACAGGTCTGATCATGTCACCTCCCCTACCTGAGAACGTCCAGTGGTTCCCTATTACCTCTGGGATCAAATATAAATTCCTACTTTAGTCATTTAAGGCTCTTCACAAACTGAATCCAAACTACCCTTGAATCTTATTATAAGTTACTCCCCTTCCTGCATTCTGTGGTCTGGCCAAACTGGCCTTCTTTCTTTTTCTTACAAATGGTTCTTCATCATCCATTTATGTGCCTTTGTATAGACTGTCTCTCCTGCTTGGAATGTACTCTTTACTCTCCTCTCTCCTCAAGTCTCAAGTATCACCATTTATATTAATACTTTCTTAATCCCATCAGCAGCTAATGCTTACTCTTCCCTGGCCAAGAAACTGTTGTACATATTGTCTCCCAGATAGAATGTAAGCTTCTTAAAGCCTTTTTCCCTTCCTTGCTTCCTTCCCTCTTTCCTTTCTTCCTTCCCTCCTTCCTTCCTTTCTTCCCTCCTTCCTTCCTTTCTTCTTTCCCTCCTTCTTTCCTTCCCTCCCTCCATCCTTCTTTCCCCCTCCCTCCTCCCATCCTTCTCCTTCCCTACCTCCCTCTGTCCTTCCTTCCTTCCCTCTTTCTTTCCTCCTTCTTTCCTTCTCTCCTTCCTTCTTTCCTTCCTTCTTTCCCTTCTTCCTTCTTCCCCCCTCCCTCCTTCTTTCCCTCCTTCTTTACCTCCCTCTCTCCTTCCTTCTTACCTTCCTTCCTTCCTTCCTGCAATGACAATTTTGATTTGAAGATCTTTCCCACCCATTAATAGGCCGTGTGACCTGTTTATGTCACAGGAAGCCTAAGTCACATGTGGTGGGAGGAGCTTGCTGAGAGGAAAAGGAAAGTGTGTCACAGGAAATGCTGAGAGAGCAATTAGAGCTGAGGGAAAGAGTAGATATGTACTGTGCTCTGAGTGTGATTGTTAGTGGCAAGGTCCCAGCAGCAGGGCAGAAGGCTAATGGAATGATGAGGTTCCATGCTGTGATATTGTGTTTTAAGTTCCTTGCTGTTATGATAAAGTGGGCTTACTGGTTTGGGGAGTTGGTTGCTGCTTGGATGGGTTGGACTTATTGGTTATGGGATTTGGTCCTCTAGTGTCTGAATAAATATTTTACTTCTTCTACCTTCTATATGAAGAGTCTCTCATATTTTGCAATACAAAATGATATCGTTGATATTGTTTATTGCCTTGCTAATACATCTCCCTCCCTTCTTCCTTTTTCCCCTTCCTTCCTTCCCTCCCTCCTTCCTTTCTTTTCCTCCTTCTTTCCCTCCCTCCCTCCTTCCTTCTTTCCTTTTTTCTTTCCCCTTCCTTCCTTCCTTCATTCCTTCCTTCTTTCCTTCCATCTGTCTTTGTATTCCCATCACCTAGCATGCCACCTGACACACAGTGGGAGCTTAATTAATACTTGTTGATTAATTGGTTGATTGTCATGCACATTGTGGGGAAGGTTACTCGTAGCTACAAGTCAGACAGTATGGCCTCGGAGGCCTCTTCTCATTTGGTTATGTTAGAGTTATGATTAAAACCTGGTCTCTGGACTCCCATTCTGGAGCCGTTGCCACTCTCCTATGCTGCCTTCCAAGCAGGAATGCTGTTTCTATTCAGCTTTGGCCACAGGCCTCATTATTGATAGCGTAAATTGAATGAAATAGCTACTCGGTTACAAATTAATAACAGATTTGTTTGTCATTAAGGCAGCATTGTTTAATACAATTAGTTCAGCTGAGCATAATTACCTTCATATAAAATTCCCCTTTAAAAATAACTTTGATAAATCTAAAGCCAATTAGTGCTGTGAACAGATTGGTAGAGAGGAGCCGTTTGGACCTCTCCTCCACATTGGTTTCTCTGGGGGCAGCACACTTGTCTTCCAGTTCCTTTTGGGTCAGCTTTCCTAGGATAGGTGCCCTAGGCCCTATCTCTCTCCATGCTCCCCACCTCCTTGAGGTCTGGCTTGAAGGGACTGGAACTAGGGGATGTCATCTTGAACATTGCCACAATAACTAATGAACTCACAGTTCTCTTTGGCCAAACTAATTCTGCTTCTTCATGTCAAGCCTCTCTTTCTCTCCCCCCTCCCTTGCCATAGCTCTGATTCTAGTGACTATGGTCCTTAAAGTTATGTCCCAGGACACCAGTAGTTTCTTTTCTGGGGTGTTGTGCTTCCTTCCCAAAGTAACTGCTATCCCTGAGTCAAGTCAAGTCAAGCCAATAAGCAATCATTAAGCACCTACAATGGGACTGGCGCTCTGCTGGGTGCAGTTTGTTGTTCATCCTTCATTTTCATAGAGGACCAATGACATCATGGGGTGATGTTTTGACTTGCAAGTGAATTGGATTTAAGTGAAGCAGGGTTGCACAAAGTTGTCAGCCTCACTCTTTCTTCCAAGTCATTGAAGTCCAGTGGTGAGATGTGAATCAGGACAACTGGTGGTGGCCCGGGATGCAGTGGATGACTTTGGCATCTTTGATGTCTGACCAAGCTCTAAGCACTTTATAGCTCCTGCTTCAGTCACTTTCATGGTCTTTGGAACAAATTGGTCTCACCTGCCCGTTCTGCTGGGGGAGGTCTTCATGTGCTTTGGGTAGACATCCTCCTTACTCATTAATGGCATTGAGGGCTGTCAGTTACTTTCATTCTGGTTTAGCCTATCTGCTGAGATGGTTTTACTGGGGTATGGCTGCTGCACATGCTACAGCTTCTCAGGACCACAGGTAGCTGAGTGCTGGGGCTACAAAGAAAGATAAAAAATAGCTCACAATAAGCTTACAATCTAGAGTGAGCAAGGAGGGGACCTGCAAACCACTCTATACAAACAAGATTGACACAGGATAAATGGAAAGGCTTCTTAGCAGAGTGTAGAACTTCAACTGATACTTCAAGGAAGATAGAGAAGGAAGGAGGTGGATATAAGGAGGGGGAGAGTTCCAGACATGGGGCAATGGCCTCTTAAAATTCCCACAGTTGGGAGATAGAGTAACTTGTGTGAGGAGCAGCAAAGAGATGAATGTCACTGGATTTCAGAGAAAGAAGGTAGTTGGAGGGAGAGGAGATGGAGAAGGGGGGGGGGAAGAGAGGGGGAGAGAGGGAGGGGAAGAGGGAGAGAGAGGGAGAGAGATATGCTGATTGCCTCAAGCCAGTCACAATTTCCCAATTTCTCTCTTCACATCCCTTTTATATCCTCCAATTTCAACTTCCTTGGTGAATTTTCTCTGAAGCTTTATGTGGGCATGCCAATGTGATATAACCTTAATTGAGGACAGCTAATAATTGAAGCTAAGCAGCTAGATAGAGTACCAGGAGGGCCTGTAGTCAGGAAGACTCATCTGGCTGAGTTCAAATCCAGCCTCAGACACTTACTAGTTGTGTGACTCTGGGCAAGTCACTTACCTCTGTTGGCCTCAGTTTCTTCATCTGTCAAATGAGCTGGAGAAGGAAATGGCAAACTACTCCAGTATCTTTGCCAAGAAAACCCTGAATGGGCTTACAAAGAGTCTGACACAACTGAACAACCACAAAAACAATCCAAAGCAGCCTATTCTAAGGAGGTTTTGTGGTGTAGTAGAAAAAAACACTGCATTGGGAGGCAGGAGCATGGGTTCACATTTCAATTCTGCTGTTTACTGTGTGACCTTGAGCAAGTCACTGCCCATCTACAGGATTAAGTTTGATCACTAAGGTCCCTTCTAGCTCTGAAATATCTGACTAAAAAGCTTATGAACAAGGGGAAAGTGTGGCAAAATGTATTAGGTTTGTAGTCAGTGGACTTGGGTTCAAACCCTGGCTCTGTTACTTACTGACTATACCACTTTGGGCAAATAATCTAACCTTTCTTGGTCTTAGTTTCCTCATTTGTAAAATGAAGGAGTTGAATCTCGATGACTTCTAAGGTCTCCTTAGCTTTAAATCTTTCATCCTGTGAATCAGTCCTGTTTCTGAGGTGAGATTTGCTGTAGACCCCTAACCAACTCAAAGCCTCAATCCTCTTCAATTAGATTTATCAGGGACTCTTCTGGTTAGGTTTGCTGTATTAAATAAGATAGCTGCAATTCCTCCCCCCCCCACCCCCAAATCTATCTCTGCTTTATTCTTGGCAGAGGGAGAGGAAGGGAGAGAGAGAAGAAAGGGGAAAGTGGGGTGAGGGGGAAGGTGGGAGGACGTGGGGGGGAACAAGATCCCCTTACTTCCGTGTTTCAATCTAATGCTTCATATTTCTAACCATAATATTGCTCAAGAAAGTAACCCTTAATGAAAAGTCCATGACATTCATCTTGAGAATGGCACTGGGGAAATGAGGGGGTGGGTAGTGGCAGACATGGATGGAAAGTTCTAAAACTGTCTTACAAAGTTTAAAAAAAAGCTCTCTTCTAAGTGAATTTTGAAAAGGGATCTAGGAGCCCTAATGAGTTGGGAGTCTCTACTGAAGCCCGGGCAAACCAATTAGCTTGCTTAAAAAATATTGTATTCATTAGCATGAAAATAAAACTGAACTTTTTTGAGCTAATTGCATCTTTTAAAATGTGGTAGTCTTTGTCTGAGCTTGTCTCATAAATATGCATGCTACATAATCCTTTTGAAAACCTGGTAGTAATAATGACTAACACACAAATATGTTCAACGTGTTAATGCTCTGACAAAGACAAGGACACTGAGGAAGAACATAAGGGGCTGATGGTACACGTGAGACGGTGAATCTCACGGGATACTGAGCTGAGACCTCCTTGTTGTCAGTCTCCAGGGATAATGGGAACAGGATGTGCAGAGCTAACTTTCAAATTGGTTGAACAGTCAAGTCCTATTAGAATCACAGAATTTCTGAGTTGCAAGAGACCTCAGAAGTCATTGTGCCCAAACCATAACTGAAAAAGGATTTCCTCTAACAAGTGATCATTCATCTTCTTGAAGACATCTAGCGATGAAGTGCTTGCGTGGCGGTTTATCTCTTTTTAGGTAGTTCAGATTGTTAAGAATTTGATAGAAAACTTGAACCACAGCCTAGGATTGCTCCTATTTTTGAAGTTAGAATTGAGAATTCATTCTGAGCCACTTAAGACATTCCCAATAATATGAAGCTACAGTGCTTCACATGAGGGTTGCTTTCTTGAGCAGTATTATGATTGGAAATATGAGCTACATGTGAGGTGTATAAAGGGGTTATTTCCATTTTACATATGGGGATTATGAAGCCCAGAGGGGTTTATGTTCAACTTTGCCCAATAATGCACAGGGAATTGTTGATGAGGCTAAGATTAGGGAACATGTTTTTTAAAATCAATGCAGTATTTCCTGAAACTAAGCTTGGGCTAAGTGGACTTGACTGTCTTTTCAACAGAAAAGTTGTCTTGACTTCCCTCTCCAGATAAATTTTGTTATTATTTCTCTAGTTTATTGTCCATAAAGATATAGACTATCCCAAGATAATCTAGATCTTTTGTTCCCCCAAATGAATTTTGCTATTATTTTTATCACGTTCTATAATGTAGCCCATTGGTAGTTTGATTGAACATGATGTTAAATTTGACATTGAACATGACATTAATATGAGCATTGAATATGACATTAAAATTATAAATTAACTTTGGAAATAATGTCATTTTTTAAAACGTTGATCCCAACCATGAGCGCTGACTCCAGTTACTTAAGTTGTTCTTTCTTTGAGAAGTATTTTGTAATTGAATCTATATGAGTATTGAATATGCTTTGGTAGGTTGCCTTCCAAACATTTTGTTCATTTTATAGTTATTTTGAATGGAATTTCCCTTTATTGCTTATTGGATTTATCAGACAGAAATGGTGTTGATTTTGTCAGTTTATTTTGTAGACTGAAATTTGGCTCAAGATGTTAATTACTTTAGTTATTTTCTTTGCTGATTCCCATGATTTTCTAAACAAATTATCATGTTATCAGCAAATTGGGATAGTTGTGTTTCCTCTTTAACTATCTTTTAGGGCTTTTATATTGTCCTCCTTGTCTTAGTGCTTTTGGTAACATTTCATCAAATAATTGAAGGGACAGTGAATATTCTTGCATTACTCCTATATTTATTGGGAAAGCTTCATATATAGGAGATAATATTAGTTGCAATACCTGCTCCATAGGATGGCTGTGAGGAAAGCACTTTGCAAACCTTGAAGCATTATTGAAATGTGAATTATTATTACTGTGATTGAGAGCCTAGGCTTAAATCTCAGGGGTGTTTGCATTTTAAAAGAATATGATCTTGAACCTAAATGCATTTTTAATTTGTGTAACCTCAGACTGGGAGACTAAGGAAAATCAATAGCTCCAGATAGAACGGAAGAGAGACCGAAAGAGAATCTTCCTGGGACTTTATGAAAGCACCAAGAAGGTGCGCCTGTGTGTAGGGATTGTTCTTTTTAAATAGTATTTTTCCCCCAATTACATGTAAAGGCAATTTTTAGCATACATTTAAAAATTGAGCTCCAAATTTTCTCCCTTCTTCTCTCACTTCCCCTCTCCCTAAGATGGTTGGCAATTTGATATATAGATTATATATGTGCAATCATGTAAAACACATTTCCATATTAGTCATGTTGTGAAAGAGGAAACAAGCCAAAAGAAAAAAACATGAAAAAAAAGTAAAATGAAAATAGTACTCTTCGATCTGCATTCAGACTATCAGTTTTATCCCTGGATGTGGGTAGAATTTTCCATCATGCATCTCTTGGAATTGTCTTGGATCATTGTATTGCCGAGAAGAGCTAAGTCATTCATAGTTGATCATTGTGCAATGTTGCTGATATTGTGTATGATGTTCTCCTGGTTTTGCTCACTTCACTTTGCATCAGTTAGTGTAAGTCTTTCCAGGTTTTCCTGAAATCTGCCTGCTCGTCATTTCTTATAGCACAATAGTATTCCATTACATTCATATACCACAACTTGTTCAGCCATTCCATAGTTGATGGCCATCCCCTCAATAGGTATAGGGATTGTTGTTGTTTTATACATGACTTACTGTTGATCACTTACTTAAAAGAATAATGTCTATTTTCTTTGTTTTTAGATTGCTTTCAGGTATGTATATTCTGATTCCTGGACAAGACAGAACTCCCTGAAGACAGTGAGTCTGTCTACCATAGACCATTAGCGCTGTCAGTAACCTAGAAGGTCATTTAATCCAATCCCTTTATTCTATAGAATAGTCGTTTATAAAGTAAGCTTCTCACAACAATCCCATGAGGGGGATTGGACCAAGTACTATAAGGTCTGAGGATTTAGAACTGAGAGAAACCTTTTAGTTCACTTGGTTCAAATTCTTCATTTTATATGTGACCTTCTTACTAGAGATGTGTGACGTAATGTGATATGAGCACATAACACATATAAGTGAGATAAGTAAATGGTATGGTATTCTTCTGGAGGACTGGCTAATAATATGTGCGGCAAGCAAGGTAAAAAGGGGAAGAGGAAAAGGAAGTGGACAGAAATAGAGGAAGAGGGAAGAAAGAGGGGACAGGAAAGGTGGGGGAGGGGAATGGAGGAAAGAGAAAGACAAAGGGGATAGAGAAAGAAGAAGGAGGAATAGAAAAGATGGGAGAAGGAAACAGGAGTGGGAAAGGGAGTGGAAGAACAGGAAAAGTAGAAAAGAGGAATAGAGGAAAGGGAGGGATAAAGAGAAGAGACAAAGAAGAAGGAGGATGGGGAATAGAGGAAGAAGAAAGATTTTGAAGAAGGTAGAGGGGGTAAGGGAGGAAGAACCCAGAGGGGAGGTAAATGGTTCCCATTCAGGGGATAGAGATAGTGGTGGCCTCTATTTATGGGTGATAATGATGGCTGTGGGTTTGTGACTCTACAGAATGTCCCTAAAGTCTGGACACATAGGACAATTGATGGCAATGTGGAGTTATTGCCTCGAGTTCACGTGAATCTTGCAAAGGGCATCAACCTTTGCATCACAAATGATGGAAATCATATTGAAGATGTTATTTGTTAATATTCCAATTAAATAAAATGTGGTTGAAAATTTCATTCATTTCATTTCTTGAAAATATGCATTTTTGCCTGTGTCCAGACTTTAGGAACACCCTGTATAGAGAGAGACATTTTAGCCATTATGAGGCTCAGCATGGTAGTATTATGTGAAAGCAAGGTATCTTGCTTTATTTTGCCAGAGAAATGTGGTCAGTTGAACCCCAGTAGGACACATTTTTGGATTAGCAGTTAATACCCATGGATCATTGCTGGGAGTATGTCCCAAATCTCTGACCCCCATATGCTGCCAAAGGGCCAAACCTTCAGCCAGAAATATTCAGTGGAGCATCAAAACCCTGGCAAACCTGGTTCCGGGATGGAGGCATTGGATTGCAAAAGTTGCTCCAGAGGGAGGTATTGACTTGAACCACATTAGGCATAAAGCCATGCTCCTTTCAAAGCTTGGTTGGGGCTGTGAGATGCAGCCAGTCGATAAATATTGAGTGACTATGCAGGGAGTAGCCTTATGCTAGGTTCTGTGGGGGATTCAAGAGAGTAAGAATACAAAGCTCACATTTATATAGTGTTTTAATGTCCATAAATATTTTGAATGCATGTCATTTAATCCTTACAACAAACCTATGAGGAATGTGCTATTATTATTCCACTTTATGGATGAGGAAGCTGGGGGTGAGAGAAGTAAGTTACTTACCTAGAGTCATATAACTAATAACTGTCTGAGGAATAATTCAAGCTCTAGTGTTTCTGACTCTAGCTCTGGAACTCTGTAAACTGCAATACATTTTAGTCACTGCCCTTAAGGAATTTACCTGTAGCCTGGGAGACAGGGTATACCCACAAGAAAGTCTTCTTTTCTGCTTCCTTAGCCTCAGTCTTTCAGTGTCCTGAAAGGCTCTGTCCTAGACCATCTTCCCTCTCTCTCCCTGTCTCTCTGTCTATCTGTCAGTCACTCTCTCTCTCTGTCTCTCTCTCTCCCTCCTTCCCTTCCTTCCTCTCTGTCTCTTTGTCTTTCTGTCTCTGTCTCTCTCCTTCCCTTCCTTCCTTTCTGTCTGTCTCTCACTGTTCCTCTCCAGTGTCTGTCCTTTCATTTCTGTTTCTGTCTCTTCCCCTCCCTCTTCATCTCCATCTCTACTCTTTTCTTTCTCTCTCTCTCTCTGCCTCTTTCCATCTCTCTGTCTCCCTCCCTCTGTCTCTCCCCACCTCTTTGTTTCTCTCCCATATCTGTCCTTTTCAGTTTCTGTTTCTGTCTGTCTCTTCCGCTTGCTCTCCCTCTCTTTCCTCACTCTTTCTATTTTTCTCTCCCTCCCTCTCTGCCCTCTCCCTCTGTTCCTCTACACCTCCCCCCATCTGTTCCCATGGGTTCAATTCTCAGCTTTATGCAAATGACTTCCAAATATATCTGTCCAACTCTAAATTCCCTCTTGAACTCTACTCCTGCATTCCCAACTGCCTATATTTGATTATCTCAAAGTCATGTCAAACAAAATTGGAGCCAGTCTACAATTCCTTCACACTTTTCTGTTTCTGTTGGGGGCACCACCACTTACCCTTTAACTCATCCAGATTCACAGCTCAGAAATCATCCTTCCCTCTGTGTTTTCCCTCACTTCCCATATCTAATCAGTGGCTGATTCTTCTTCCTTCTGCTTCCACAGCATCTCTCCTATCTGTCCCCATCTACCACCTAGTTATCCCTTATCCTCTCTTGCCTGGACTGTCGCAATCACCCCCTCTTTGGTTTCCCCATTTCTCAGTCCTTCTCTCTCCAATCTCTCCTTTACACAGCTGCCAGAACAATATTCCTAAAGCATAGCTTTGATCGTGTTATTCTCCAGCTCAAGAATCTTCCAGAGCTTCCTATGGCCTCTAGGAGAAAATACAGACTCCTCCTTCTACAGTTTAGAGAACTGCTCCCATCTGCCTTTTTTTGGTCTTGCTTTATGCTATTCCCTTTCATGCAATCTATGTTCCAGAAATACTGACCAAATCTGATGTCACGTTTCCCATTTCTATGACTTTGTATAAGCTGTATTCCATACCTGGAGTGTACTCTCTCCTCTTAACTTCCTTCAAGGCTTAACTTAGGGGCCACCTTCTATGGGAAGCCTTTCCTGATCCCCCTGCTTGTCCTCCTGAAATTACCTTCTATTTACTTATTTATCACTGTACACATTGAATTTAAGTGTGCATATTGCATCTCATCCTACACCCCAACAAAATGTAGGCTTCCTGAGGGCAGGGACTGTATTGTGTCTTTTTTCCCTGATGCATGGCACATAGTAGATATTTAATAAATATTTGTTTCATTGAACTTAAAGTTGTTCTGAGAGGCAAAGTTTCCCTAGGATGAAAAGGGTATGAGAGTGAGCTCAACCTTGGCTGCTTGGCTGGAGTGGGAGGGCGAAGGCTAGAATCATAGGATATGGAGCTGATGGGGACCTTCGAGATCCTTCATTTTGTCCTCTCTTTTAAAAAGGTGGTAGCCTCTATAGCTGAGGCCCTGAAAGGTCAAGTGACTCCCCCAAACTGACACAGCTAAGGGGCATGGTGGGAGAATGGTGGTGGTGAGTGGTGTGGTGATAATCCTGGAGTCAGGAAGACCTGAGTGCAAATCCAGCCTCAGACACCTCCTAGCTGTGTGACCCTGGGCAAGTCACTTAGCCTCTGCCTCAGTTTCCTCATCTGTAAAATGGACATAATAATAGCGCCTGCCTCCAAGGGTTGTTGTGAGGATCAGATGAGAGGGTAATTGTAAAGCGTTTAGCACGTGTATAATATGTAATAAGCACTATATAAATATTAGCTATTATTAGTGGTAGTAAGAAAGAGAACTGGCTTTCTAACCCAGGGACTCTGAATCCAAAGTCTTTGTTATTTTCCAATGCATCATGCTCTTTGTTCTCAGCCAAGTTTCACTTAGTTTTCCATCGGTAGGTGTCAACTGTGAACTTGTCAGAAATACCGAAACAACCAATGGCTTTAAAACAGGAATAAAAATGGATATGAAAATGGAAATTGAACATTCCCTCATCCTACTCTGCTTCTCTCCTCCGAGCCGCTTATATCAGACATGTTCCTGAAATATAAAACTGAAGGAATGAACTCATAGAAGCTGCTGCCAATGTGTAATTTAGAATCTTGGGTGGTTAAAAACAAACCTCCCAAGCTATACACATGGACACAGTCACAAAACAAAAAACAAGAGGAAAGGGTGAAAAAGAAAAGCAACAAACAAAAACCAGCCTTCTCTTGGAAGGACCAGGGAACTGAGCTTGTCCCCTAAAGAGTTGGTGGCTAGAAATCCTAGCCCCTAGCTGGGATCTTTGTTGGAACTAGGAGAGACTGATTCAATGGTTCTGGCATAAGACAGCCTGGGTACTGGATACATATGGCCTCGAGGGACACAAGGAAGGCAGGGGATAAAGAAGGGATGGTATAACATTTGGCTCTTCTACCAAAATGCTACTCAAATGCTTCACTAGAATGTTGAGGTGATCCAGGGTTCCCAAAGGCTTCACCAGTTAAGCACAGGCGCCAGCGTGTCCTTCCATGCTGGAGAGATTTTGAGCCAGAGTGTATTGACAGGTTGTCCGCCTACCCCTATGAGGACCAGATTGTCTGTGTTCTTCAGACTTATCATTACACGGGCTGGCTACAGAGACATACACTTTTTGCGGTGCCAGCAGTTCTGGAAGAATATACCCATTAGTGGTTCCCAACTCTTTTGGATATGAAGGCCCTTTTTTAATGTCAGAAAATTCCTTGGATCCCACATGACTTACAGTCCAGCGAAACTTAACTTTTTGCTGTTCCTCACAAATGACCCTCTATCTTTTTGTCTCTGGTCCCATGTATTGGCTGTCCCCAGTGCCTTCAAACCTCAGTTAAAGCTCTACCCTTGACTTTTAATCTTTTTTAGGTCGTGGATCCATTTATTAATCTGATGATACCTTTGGACCTCTTATCAAAAGAATGTTTTTAAATGCATAAAATCAAATACATGATATTATGAAGGAAACTAATTATATTGAAATATAGTTATCAGTATAAATATATATATGTGTGTGTATATATATGTTCATAGGCCCCAACTCAAGAACTCTTGCTCTATATAAATCCTTTCATGATTCCTCCCTAGCTGCTTGTGCCCTCTTCCCTTATATTAGTTTTATATTTGTTCCATATAAGCTGGTATGTGTATATGAACTGCCATATGTACTTGCTGATAGAATATAAGCTCCTTGAGGCCAGAGACTGTTTCATTTCTGCCTTGGTATTTGTAGCATTTAGTACCTGGCCTGGCACATGTAGTTGGTGCTTAATAAGTGTGTTTTGATTATTGACTGATCATAATAATTTTACTGTTACTATCCACTGATAGAGAAAATACATACTGAGAAGTCATTATGAATTTGGGAATGTTTCAAATGATTTTATCTAAAAAATTATCAAGTAGCATCTACATTATGAATTTATATAATAAATTTAGGTTTGATGCAAAGAAAAATATCCTCTTGGTTAGTTCTATCCCACAGCAGAATGGTCTGCCATGGGAGGTAGCAGCTTCTCCCTCTATGAAGGTCTTCACACTGAGGCTGGATGCCCACTTGTAGGACATGTAGAGAGGATTCTTATTCAGGCATTGATTGGATAGATTGCCTCTAAAGTGCCTTCCAACTGTGAAATTCTATGTTTTTGTGAAATATACTGTGTGTGTGTATACCTACATATACATACATACATACATACATGTATATATATATATATATATGCATTTAGGTGGCCCAGTGGATAGAGTGCTGGGCTTGGAATCAGGAAGACTCATGTTCATGAGTTCAAATCTAGCCTCAGACACTTCCTAGCTATGTGACCCTGGGCAAGTCGCTTAACCCTGTGTCAAACCGTCAGTTTCCTTATCTGTCCAATGAGCTGGAGAAGGAAATGGTAAACCATTCCAATATCTTAGCAAGAAAACCCCAAATGGGGTCACAAAGAGTCAGACACAACTGAAACAACACAGCGACAACATATGCCTACGTGAAATTATACTGTTTACCAAAGATTCGTTTGTGTATTTAATAGATTGGCCTATGGATTTATAGACTGTTATGACCACATGTCTGGCATCCCCTTATCCCTGTCTCCAGATCTGGCCCCATCCAATGGTCTTCAGGACACAGACTGGGAACCACTGTCCTATGTTATAAAGGGGTTTTTATCTGCTTTGGTAGAGGAAATAGCCAGACTGATAAATCATAAATCCTAGGAGTATTATAATAAGTTCATGTGCATGCCTACTATGTTTGGGGTGCTGTGCTCAGAGCCATGGAGGGCACAAAAATATATAATATTTGCCCTCAATTAGTTTATAGACTAGTTGGAAAGATGGGAGTCAACCAATCAATAAACATTTCTTAAGCCCTATTATGCGCCGTCCATTATGCTAAGGACTGGGCATAGAAACAAAACAAAACAACTCTTGCCCTCAAGGAGCTTATATTCTAAGAGTGAGACAACATATGCATATAGGTATATAAAAGACACATACGAAGTTGATATTAGGTGACTTTGGAGGTGAAGACACGGGGAGGAGAGGAAGGGAAGGAAAGACCTTGTGCAAACGTGGTGGTTCAGCTGAGTCTTGAAGAAAACCAGGGATTCCAAGAGTCAAAGACAGGGAGGTAAAGCATTCTGGGTCAGGAGGCCAGCAAGGGCAAATGCACAAAGATGGAAGAGGGAGCATCATGTGTCAGAAACAGACCAATATGGCTAGACCAAAGAGTACATGAACAAGAGTAATGTGGCAGAAGAATAGAAGGGGAGGAATGGGCCAGTTTGGGAAGAGTTTATATTTGACCTTAAAGGTAATGAGCTTTACTTTGGAAAAGTCACTTGTGGTTGAGGGGAGGATAGATTGGATTGGGGAAAGACTAAAGGTAAGATGACCAATTAGAAAGCTATTGTAGTAGTCCAGGTGAGAGATAAAAGGGACCTGATATGAAACACAGATACACGCATATACATACACATATACATGTATATACATGTATAACATATATATGCATGTATAAGATACACACATATACATATACAGGTCTATGTGCATATAAAGAGATATTTGGAAGTAGAAATGACATAATCCTAAGAGATGCCCACATGAAGCAAAACAACATGAAGCAATATATGATAAGCACCAAAATGATAGAGCAAGGGTAGGACAGCTGGGTGGTAGAGTGGTTAGAGCTCTAGGCCTGGAGTCAGGAAGACTAATCTTCCTGAGTTCAATTCTGGCCTCAGATACTTCCTAGCTGTGTGACTCTGGGCCAGTCACTTAACCCTGTTTGCCTCAGTTTCCTCATCTGTCCAATGAGCTAGAGAAGGAAATGGCAAATCGTTCTAGTATCTTTGCCAAGAAAACCCCAAATGGGGTCGTAAAGAGTTGGAAATGACTGAACAACAACAATAACACCCCCACCTCAAGTTAATTCATTCAGCAAGCACTAATCAAAAACCTACTTTAAAAAATGATACGGCAAGGGTAGCAAGGGCTATATGGGTACAGGAGAAAGAGAGAGATCCCTGTGGCCCAGAGTCATTTGGGAGGGCCTACAGAGAACATAGGATCTGGGGAGAACCTTGGATTAAGGGTGGATTTCGGACTGGCTGAGAGGAAAGAGGAAGGCATTCCAAGTGGAGGGCATGGCAGGAAAGCATAGGGCATGTGCAGGACACATCGAGTTGATGAATTTGTCTGGATTGAAGAGCCCTTGTAGGAAGATAAAGCTGGAGAGGTAGGTCGGGACAGATTGCAGAGGGCCTTGAATGCCAGATAGAGAAGCTGTGGGAAGCCTTAGAAAGGTCCCAAGAATGAGAATGGATGGCAATGCTTTTGATCAAAGTGGAAAAATGTTGGTGGAATATTACACTTGGTTGACCTCAAGATAGAAATATAGGCCCAAAGCTTCCTTTCTCTTCCCCCTCCCCCCTTTCCCTACTCTGAACCTGGTGGGTTTTGGAATGCTCCCCTCCCCCCTCCTTTCCAGCTTTTCCTCACTGACTGCCCCAGCTGGCTAGAACAAGCCAGAGATTCCTCCCTGGAGCTGGGCTCTGTTTGGCTGAACACCTGCTCCCAGCAGCTGTCACTGCAGCTCTTGTTAATGGTACCAAATGGGCTTTCTAATGGACAAGACGCTTCAGCTCGGCTGGCAGTGGGGTTGTGGGTAAGCAGAGGGCTGCTCAGATGGGCTTCGGGGCCATCAACTACAGAAGAGCCAGGCAGGCTACCAGGTCCATCCATCCAATAGCCCATTCACCCAGCCAACCATTCATTCTCTACTGAGTGTCTGATAGATGTACGGCCCTCCAGGTTGTGATCTCCCTCGTATAGTGCCACAGACACACAGGAAATTCAAGATGGCCCCTCTTCTCAGAGAGTTTACCTCTCAAGTTGGGAAACTAACAGGTGTGGAATGATCCACAACTAATAGAACCCAGTACCTAAATGCTAGTGTCTAGCAGTCAGGGTTCTAGGGGTTTAGAGAAGGGAAGAAGGAGGGGGTGGGGCTGGAGATATAAGGGAAAACTTCTTTGAGGAACTCTGATAATGTTACTACCTTACTCAAAAAACCTTCAATGGCTCCCCAAGTTACTGTCTTCAAGATCTGAGCATAAGACTTGGTTTCTTTGGTTCTAAATGTTCTGTATCTTCTCTGCATTTACTTTCAATGCTTCAGAGTCCTTACTTTTCATAATCTAGTCCCTTTTCATCTTTAACTGAACCAGGGGTGGGGAACCTGTGGCCTTGAAGCCACGTGTGCCCCTCTAGGTCCTCAAGTGTGGCCCACACACACTCAAGGCCACAGGTTCCCCACCACTGAACTGAACCATCATCTAAATTTTGTATCTCCTTTCAGGCCTAGTATACTCAGTGAATCTGACTCAGCAATTTATGATTTGTATGATTGTAGGCACATTATTTTGTCTCTGTGAGTTTCTGTTCTCTAGCCTATAAAATGATTGGGTTTGACTGGATAATGTTGGAAGTCCCTTTCAGCTATGTATCTCATATATCACATGACACCAGTCTATTGTAATATGATTTAGACCTGGAAGGACCTCAGAGATCGTCATGTCTAACCCTAATTTTACAGAATTGGCCAAGGCCAAACAGCTTGGAAGTAGCGAAGTTGGGATTTGAACCCAGGTCCTCTGACTCCAAATCTGGCACAGTTACCCATGACTACTTCCTCATCACGTACACATTTTGGTTGAGTCGAATTGAATTTCACTGATCCAATTAGGGTAGTTCAGTCCCTCGTGAGTGATACGTCCGTTTCCTTAGCTTCACCATCCCCAAGTAGAACGGTATAGCTAGAAGAGGTGGCTGCCTACAGTGTGATTTGGAGAAAGCTAAAAAGTTCCTTCTGCTTAAAGATATGTCCTTCACCAGCCCGCCATGACCATCGAAAGAAACTTTACCATTAGACATTTTTCCTTTGGGCCTTTTCAATTTTCTAATTGTTCTTGGGAGGACTCACACCTTAACAAGTGGGAATTGGTTGAGATCAACACCTTAAGAATGGGAAAAAAACAAACAAACATAGGTTTTTGGGAAAAGGATGCACTGAGCTGGGATGAGAAAAAACGAAAGCAATGCAAAAGACAGTTTTGACTTTCCAATTTGGTTGAGGGCCAGCTCCAAATGAAAGGAAGGAAGGAGGGAAATAAGCATTTATTGTTGTTGTTGTTGAGTTGTGCCCAACTCTTTGTAGTTGCATTTGGAGTTTTCTTGGTGAAGATACTGGAGGGGTTTACCCTTTCCTTCTCTAGCTTATTTTACAGAGGAGGAAACCGAGACAAACAGGGTTAAGTGACTTGCCCAGGGTCACATAGCTAGGAAGTGTCTGAGGCTGGATTCGAACTCATGAACATGAATCTTCCTGACTTCAGGCCCAGCACTCTATCCACTGCACTGCATAGCTGCCCACATAAGCATTTATTGAATACCTACTATGTACCACTAATTGTGCTTAGTGCTTTACAGATACTATCTCACTGGATACTTACAACAACCCTGTGAGGGAGGTAGTATTATTATCTCTATTTGACAGTAGAGGGAACTGAGGCTAACATAGGTTAAGTGACTTGCCCAGGGGCACAGAGCTGGTACGTTTCTGAGTCAAGATTTGAACTCAGATCTCCCTGATTCCAGGCTCTGCTGTCTATCTGCTGCACTGCCTAACACAAGATGGCATAAGCGGTAATGGAGATGTGGATGTTCAAAGAGGAGCAGTTGGTCCCCATAACACCTGGGAATCAATCCAAGCAGAGTTGGATGGTTTAGAAATGACTACAGATTGAGTGTTTCAGAGAATCATGAGACAGTAGTGACCATGTAATCTAATTACCTCATTTTTCAAAGGAGGAAACCGAGGCCTGAGAAAAGAATTGATTTGCCTAAGGCAACACAGATTGTATATAGCAGAACTGAGATTGGAATCCAGATTGCCTT
Source organism: Trichosurus vulpecula (assembly GCF_011100635.1). Taxonomy (NCBI): domain Eukaryota; kingdom Metazoa; phylum Chordata; class Mammalia; order Diprotodontia; family Phalangeridae; genus Trichosurus; species Trichosurus vulpecula. The sequence continues at coordinate 155,271,829 of NC_050580.1, forward strand.
GACTCCGATTGGTTGTTCCTTCTATGTCCGGCAGCCTGAGTGTGTGCGTGCGTGTGTGTGTGTGCGTGTGTGTGTGTGTGTGTGTGTATTCCTCAGCAACAGGCCAAGTCCATATTGAGCCAGAAAGAATTTCCCAGGTTTTGCGCAGTCTGCAAAGAGGCATCTGGGAATCCAGTGTGCCAGGGGCCATGAAGAGGATGCCCTTGTTCTAGCCTTTCATCCCCATTGGTGAGCTGCTCTAATTACAGGCCACAGCTCTCTGATGTGATGTGACAAAAGCAGGGAGATGGCACACAGCCAGGCAGTTGACTAGCATCGATTTGCAGGTCCTGGGAAGGGGTGATTCATCCTCTATTCTTCTCTCATTCAGTGATTCCTGCAGAGACATTTCCCCAGCTCAGCCCAATCTTTGTTAAGGAAATGAACCGTCAGAACCAAAAGTCTTTTATATTCTGGGGAGCTCAGCTGCTTGGGCTTTTGATAGTCTGGCTTCCAGATTCACTTGGCTCCCCCTGAAATTAGATCCTATGACCTTATCATCACAGCAAGAAGAGAGCATCTGAGCAAGAAGAGATCACCTAGCCTGGCCCCCTCATTTTGACGGGAAGGCTTTGAGGCTCAGAAAGGAGAACGGGAAGTGACATTCTTAGGGTCACGTAGGTAGAAAGCCACACAAGCATAACTTAGATGAGGTGAGCAAGGCTTTGTCCCAGGATGCTTTCTTTCCTTGGCTGCCAGCTTGTGTTACGTAACACAGTTATCCCCAGGTCATGTTCTAGCCCACCCACTCTCCCCCCATCCCATTGCTGTGGCACCCCTTTTCCAGACTCTGTTTTCCTTCCACCCTTACAAAGGTACAGGCCAGACTCTTTAGGGCACTGGCCACCCCCTCTGCTGGTATTGGTGAATCATGATTGGACTATACTCTGCACAGCTAGCAACCCATGTGGCCACACCTAACCAACTGAATTTGCTCTAGGCACAAGAATTTCTCCTTACAGCTTTGGCAACCAGTTTGCTAACCATGGTATTGAGGATAGTGAGAAGGGAACTCAGAGGCTGTCTAGTTTAACCTTCCCATTTGTATGACTTTGGGCAAGTCACCTTCCCTTGCAAAATAAGAGGATTAAACTAGGCTAGGACGAAGGTCCTTTCCAGGTCTAATATGTTTGTAAAACTGAGAGGATGTGGTTGGTAGCATAGATGACAAAATTAAGATTCAAAATGATTAGAATCCAGCCTAACAAAATGAAATGAAATAAGGAGCAAGATAAGGCCCCACATATGGGACAAAAATGCAATGGATGGGACAAGTTGTTGTTTGTCCTTCATCTTTTGAAGCAGGCCAGTGACATCGTGGGGTGATGTCTTGATGTGCTTGAGGACTGGATTTAAGTGAGACAGAGCTGTACTCTTACTGAGTCATTGAAGTCCAGTGGCAGGACAAAGGTCAAGATGATCGGTGATGGCCCGGGGTGCAGTCTTCACATCTGACCAAGCTCTAACCTCTCCACAGCGCCTGCTTCAGCCGCCTTTGTGGCCATTGGAACAAATTGTTCTCATCTACCCATTCTGCCAGGGGAAGTCCTCACATGCTGAGAGAAAACACCCCACTAACTCACTGACAGGTTTGAGGTGCCAGCGTTACCCTCAACCTGGTTTAGCCCATCTGCCCAGACGGTTTACCAGGGTCTGGCTGCTGTGCATGCTACAGCTTCTTGGAGCCTTGGGTAAGAGCTGGGTGAATCGGGTAGACGCCAAAGGTGGACGAGCAGCCTTGAAAGGTCCTAGTCCTCCTGAACACCCTGTACAGCCCAGATTGGACAAGCAGAGCATGGGGGAAGGGAGATCTGCTACAGCAGTAGTTTATGTGGAGAAAAATATAGGGGTTAATTTGGCAGCAAACTCATTATTAGTGTGATAGGGCTGCTAGAGCAGTAACGTGATTTTAAGCTGCCTTAATAGGATCAGAGGATTAAAGTTGAAAGGGACCTTAGCATCCAATCCAACCCCTTCATTTTACAGATGGGCTAAAAGAAATTAAGGAACTTCCCTATGGTCACACAGATGGTGAGCGGTGGAGCCAGAATTCAACCCCACTGTCCCCGCACAATGTGGGCAATAGGTCCACCATTCTCTGAGCAGGGGGAGTAGGTGTTGGGAGGTAGAAAGAGTTTGAGCCTCGTCCTCAGGAGAAACTTGGGTTTGAATCCTGCCTGTATGACCATGGTGTGCCTCGGTTTCTCCACTTGTAAAAAAGAAGATAGTAACATCTGTCAAATTATAACCTCACAGAACAATTGTGTGGGACAGATGAGATAACCAATTAATAAGCATTGTGCTAGGTATGGAGATACAAAGAGAAACAATCAAGCTGTCCCTGCCCTCAAGGAACTTAGATTCTAATAACAATATCTATAAAGAGCTTTACAGACTTTAAAGAGTTATATAAATGTCAGCTAGTATTATTTATAGTATTGTATTCAGTTTTTTAAAATTTCTTTTATTTTTATTGTATTCAGTTTTGAGGACCCCTCTTTTTAGAGAGACATTGACAAAGTAGAGTGGCTAAAGTAGGGTGACCAGGATGGCAGAATCTGGAAACAATTTCATGAGTAGTTGATGGAAATGTGGATACTTGGCCTGGAGAAATCAAGGTTAAGGGGGTAGTTAGTATTTCTTAATCTACTGAGATCCTACTGAGAATAGGGAACTTTTGGGCACAGAGAATACATGTAAAATGCGGTCCAAAGCCTCCTTTTCTTGAGTTCAAAATCTAGCCTCAGGCACTTACTAGCTACATTACTCTGGGCAAGTCATTTAACCCTATTTGCCTCAGTTTCCTCATCTGTAAGATAATCTGGAGAAGGAAATTGCAAACCATCTGAGTAGGGTCACGAAGAGTCAGATACAACTGAAAAATGACTCAACAAAAGCCCTTTGGGAACTTATTATCTGGCTAAGGAAAGATGGCATATGTATGAGCAAGATGGAGCAGTAGTTGAGAATTTAGATAACTGCCCAAGATTGATACTCCAAAATAGTATTCCAGAGCAATGCATTGTGGGTTTCTCTACTAATGCTGTAGATACAATGATTGCCATGGAAGATTGAGAGAAGCCAGTTTGGAGTGAACAGGAAGTACTTTGTGGTATATGTGGGATTTGAGTGGCTGGCAGCCGGGCATTCTGGGTGGGTGAGATAGCAAGGATAGAAGAATGGAGGCAGGGAACTATATGGGTTATTGGGAAAGGAAAAGGCATGGCAAGTGGAAGTTTGATAATTCATGATAATTCGTGTGTGGGTTATAGAGGAAGGGAGGTTTTAAGAGATGGTTCTGGAAAGGAAGGTTGGGATTGGATGGTGTAGAGGTCTTGAATGTCAGGTGGAGAAGTTTAGACTTAGTCTTGTAGCCAATGGAGAGTCATGGAAGATTTTTGAGAAAATAAGGGCATGCTGAAAGTAGTGTTCTAGACAGATTTATCTGGCAGCATTGTGCAGGAAGGATTTGAGAAGGAGAGCTGGGAAGCAAAGGGGCTTGCTAATAAGGTGTCTGAAATAATCCACATGTGGAGAAGTGTAGGTGTGAGCTAGGGCAGTGCTATCTAGCAAGTCGACACATTTGTTGAATATATGCTTTGTAGAAGACTGAGTATAGCTCTATGGGAGATAACAAAAATGTAAAACGTATCCCTGCCTTCTGGGGAAATGACATAAGAAAATGAAAAATTCTGTAATTTCTTTTAAGTTTGGACCTGGGATTTCTTTAGTTTGGGGAACCCTGGTCAGGAAATTCCATGTACCGGTGGTGATTTGCAATTTACAGTCTGAGAGTGTTGCCTGGGGGCACTGAGAGTTTAACTTATTTGTCCAGGGTTTACACCACCAGTGTTTATCAGAGGTTGTACTTGAAACCTGTTCTTCCTGACTCCAGGGAGGTTCTCTAACCACTACACCACACACTCTATCTATAAAAATATTATCTGCAAACATCATCTAAGACAAAATGATGAGAGAGATATCAAAGATGAATATGATCCATTTCCAAAATGCTTGGTACCATAGGGTAGAAGGAGAGAGATCACATCAGGCTAGAGTGGTCAGGGAGGGCTTTTTGGAAGACATTGGCCTTGAAGAATTGCCGCCAGTGGCTGCGGTGCCGAAATGGCCAGAGATGGCCAAATGGAAAAGAAAAACACGGGCCAGGTAGAAGAGTAAAGAACAGCTCCGTTTATTTAACTGAGGGACAGGGCTTATATACCTTTCAGCAAGCAGAATCAACAAATCCACGTGTGAGGCATTTGCATAATGCATGACTTCCTCGTGCTTTTGTTCCCCTTTTGCTGGAAACAATATTGTGTTAATAGCCCACGGGTGGTATTTAGCACATGCTTGCTGTGGGGGTATTGGAGAGAGCACATGTATACCTAGGAGGCTTGAAGAGCCTTCATCCTGAGCAGCAGGATGTATGTGGAGGGGAGGTGGAGAGCCCACGTGCCCGAGTTATCAGCCCAAGGGCAAGAACAGGCCTCTCTGGCCTGTATCTTATCCCAGAATGGACTTTCTCAGAGCTGGCCCTCTACAAAGAATGATAGGATTGAGTAGACTGAGAGGAGGAGAAGGACATTCCAGATGCATGGAAAGACTAAAGCTGTTAACGTGGAACAAATCCCAGTGTGTTAGTCTGGGAGATATGGGGGTTTGGGGTACAGATAGTCATTTGACTGGAGCAGAGGTTTTGGGAAAATGTAAGTTGGAGACAGGATGATAAAGGTAGGTTGAATTGTACAAGGACTTGAATTGGACATTTAGGAAATTTGGTGGCAGCAATAGAAATGAAGGTCAGGATGTGAGAAATATTTATAAATAAGGCTTAGCCACTGGCCCCAGAGGCAACTTAGAACAATAGAAAGAACTCTGGATTTGGAGACAGAGGACCTGGGTTTAAACAGAGACTTCGCGACTTATTACCTGTGTGACCTGGGACTGGATGGCCTGTGAGGAGCCTTCTAACCTTAAATCTATGATCTTGTGAGCTGTGATTATATAGGGTTATAGACTAGGGGAAGAGTTGGTACCAAAGATCATTTAAAGTTTTGAGACCAGGGGACTTGAAAAATAGTGGTAACAATAGAAATGGGAAAGGCAGAGCAGATATTGAAAGCAGTAAATGAATTGTCACGTATAGAAAGAATAGACTTGTGAGATGCTGAAAAGGGCAGAATTAGTGAAATTAGTGAAAGGCACAGGGAGGTCATTATAGGCTCACCATGAGGAAGAACACGGCCTTTTTGGTCAGCTCTAGTTAGTATAGGCTGACTTGGGAAGAGAGTGAGCTGCCCTTTGCTTATTCAAGCAGAGGTTGGGTGACCACCTATCAGCACTTCTGTAGATGGGGTTACTGTATTAGGTGAATAAGTTTGATGAAGTGACCTCAAGACCCTTCCAACTCTAAAATTCTATGATTTTGGAAACCCTAAGATCTCATTATATTGTCTCTTCTCATTCAGAAAGAGCCAGTCTGACTTAAAAAGGAAAGCCAAGTGTGTGGGTGGGTTGTTTCTTTTCTTTTGGATATCTTTAAATGTCAAATTGCAGACCACGGCTCTTCTTGCTTGGTGGTTAGCAAGCAACCCCACGAGAATTGGGTTTTGAATAGCAATCTTGGCTAGGTCCTGACTACAGCAGGGCCAGCGGATCCTTCCATAATGCATTTCTAATGCACATGTATTTTTATAGAAATGAGATACTTTCCCTTTCCTCATTATTCCCAACAATATGATATGCTAACGCCAACACATGGTAATCTGTCATGATAGAATCATTTTGGTAGGGGGGAGGGTGAAGGTGGGTGGGGAGAAGAGAAAAGTAGGGGTGTTATGTATTTTGTTATAAAAACCAAAATAGTCTTAGGAAAAACACCTCCAGACTAGAATGCACCAGAAATGCATTTATTCTAGATCTTATTAGGCAGATTATCTTTGCTTTTCCCTTGCTAGAGTGGCCCTAGACGCAATTAGATAACACTGGATAGAACATTAGGCCTGGAGTCAGGAAGCCCTGGATTCAAATTTGGCCTCAAATGACTGAAATGACTGAACAACAACTTAGTGGGCAAATCATTTAACCTCTGTCTGCCTCAGTTTCCTCAATTGTAAAATGGGGATAATAATAGCACTTACATGGTTGTTGTGAGAATCATGTGAGATAAGCACAGTGTCTGCCATGTAGTAGATGCTTAATAAGTGCTTGTTCCTTTCCCCTTCCCTTTCCTTTTCTTTCCCTTCCCCTTCCCCCTCCCCTTCCTCTTCCTCTTCTTCCTCTTCCCCTTCCCTTTCCTCTTCTTCCTCTCCCCCTTCCTCTTCTTCTTCTTCCCCTTCCCCTCCCTCTTCTTCCCCTTCCTCTTCCTCTTCTTCCTCTTCCCCTTCCCTTTCCTCGTCTTCCTCTCCCCCTTCCTCTTCTTCTTCTTCCCCTTCCCCTCCCTCTTCTTCCCCTTCCCCTTCCTCTTCTTCCCCTTATCCTCCTTCTCCTACCACATCCTTCCATCATTCTTGTCACTTGGTTAGGCTTTCACTGTAGTCTTGCACCCACAGTTTTGGGAAGGACTTTTTAGCAGATCCACAGGCTGGAAAAAGAATCTCTCCAACAGTTTTTGAGTACTGTTCTGTGCTCAGCCCTGGGTTGCACTTTTTGAAGGAGGCAGAGGAAGAAAACCCAGTCCCTGACCTGGAGGAGTCTGTTGGGGAGACAAGATAACACAAATCCACAAACCACATAGGACGTTACACAACTAAATGAAGAAATGTGTAGGACAGACTGGAAATCTGGTGACTTTATTTTCTGAAGCAAGAATTAGGACATATGATTTGATAAAGGATATTCCTTTTGCAAGGCTTTTTAATAAGCCTGTTTTCTCATATAAAGATGGATGTCTTTGAGGTACCTTCCTCTCAGAGTGGCTGAGAAAAGTATCTTGGACACCTTAAAGCCCTATGTAAGTGAGTCATTATAATGATTCTGGCTGCCCCCAAATGTCAGGCCTGACATTTGTGCCTTGCAGCTTCCAGCCTGTTCAGCTAGTCTCATATGGTTCAAGGCTGGAGAATCACCGGTTTCCCTTCCCTACCCTTCTTCCTTCCCTTCTTCCTTCCCTTTTTCCTTCCCTTCCCTTTTTCCTTTCCTTCCCCTTTCCCTTCCCTTCCCTTTTCCCTTCCCCCTTTCCTTTCCTTTCCTTTCCTTTCCTTTCCTTTCCTTTCCTTTCCTTTCCTTTCCTTTCCTTTCCTTTCCTTTCCTTTCCTTTCCTTTCCTTTCCTTTCCTTTCCTTTCCTTTCCTTTCCTTTCCTTTCCTTTCCTTTCCTTTCCCTTTCCCTTTCCCTTTCCCTTTCCCTTTCCCTTTCCCTTTCCCTTTCCCTTTCCCTTTCCCTTTCCCTTTCCCTTTCCTTTTCCTTTTCCTTTTCCTTTTCCCTTTCCCTTTCCTTTTCCTTTTCCTAAATTGGGGTTATTAGTGAATGTTGGCTTTCAGAGATCACTTTACCATTTCATTGATTCATCAGCCTATCTGTTGTGTAGCTACATTATCATTGTGATGAGTTGACACTTCCCAAATGAAAAGATGGTTGTTAACCTGTTTGTTTTCAAATACATCATTAGTTCCTATGTAGCCAGGGCAGATGAGTTCCCTGTCCCAACCCCCTTTTCAGAACATGTAATCATTAACTCCTTCTCATCAGCAGATTGGGTTTAAATGATTTGCTGGATAAATAATTAGTAATTGCAAAGTGCCAGTGATGGAGAGTGATAAGGGGGGAAGACAGATAGAATTAGAATTATGCTTTACTTAGAGGAATGGTCAGAGTTTTTGTTAGCATCAGGGGGCAGAATGTTGGGACACATGGGTCCAATTCATCCTAGACCTTCTGATCTCTGGCTGTAGAAGCTCTGTGGCAGGAGGTACCATGGAGAGACTGGAAAAAAAAAGCCTGGCTTTGGAGTCAGAAGACCTGGGTTCAACTCACATGATGGCTTGGGGTAAGAAAATTAACCTGCCAATGCCTCACTTTCCTCATCTGTAAAATGGAAATAATGAAACTTGTATGACTTACCTCATAAAATTGTTACTAGAAACTGTTTTGCAAACTTTAAAATGCTACATAAATGTGTGCAATGGTTGTGGTCACAAACTGGTGGCAGGTAGAGTATGAAAGATAAGCTGGTGTGTATGAGGGAACTGGTCAGTTTGATCCCAGACTCAATCCTTAGAGCACATACATGATTCCCTGACTGGTGGAACCCAAGTGGAAGCTTGGTGAACTGCTTATGGGTGTGAGTAATGAAGGCACTCTTTTCCCTCTTCAGTGGAAGAACAGATATCGTCTACCTCCTGTAGCTTACTGTATGATGACAAAAAGTCTTTTAATTGGCTACTGAGCCAGAACTGATGTGTATACACAAGACTTGAACATATAAAATCTCATTATTTTTCCTGGCAGTTTATAAGTGAGGAGGAAGAAGAAATGTTGTGAGCTTTTAGGTATAGTAAGTTGTGGTAGCTGCTGTAGCAAGTGGTCTGCTGCCTCCAGCAACCTTCTCTCCCTACTTGGCCACCATGTGGCCCTGAATACTTAGTGCTGCTTTTGTCTCCTTTTTTGTTTGCAGTTATTTTTTCCTTATCTTAGGAGAATGGGTGTCAGAGACAATTAGACCAGGTTATGGCCTTGGGGAGCTTTGAAAGGTTGGAAGAGGCATCAAAGATCCAGCAACTGGAATCCAGCAAACTGACAGGACCCAAGTTCAAATTTGGCCCCAGACACTTGACACACTTACTAGCTGTGTGACCTTGGGCAAGTCACTTAACCCCAATTGCCTTGCCTTCCCCCCTCAAAAAAACACACAGACACACACAAAAGAAAGAAGAATGCTGGGCACATTTTGTTCATGTTTTTGCAGTAAAATACCTTGAAAATCAATTTAAATTCATCTTAGTTATGGATAACCCTTGTAATTTGGTGCTAAATGAATGCTATGAACAGCACCATAAGGGCTGTGTGAATTAATCACAGAAGGAACATTACTGAAGGCTTCGGGGAGGCTTCATGGAAAAGGTAGCATTTGGGCTAGGCCTTGAAGGATGAGTAAAATATGAAAAAAATTGAAAGAACATTTCATGAGTGGGGAATAATACGAGTAAAGGAAGGCAGGTGATCAAAAGAATAGTGTTCAGAGGATAGTGAGGAAACTGAGTGGGCCACAACAGAGAGTTCATGTTGGGGAACAGTAAGAAATTGGGAGGTAACGTGGTTAGGTGGAAAGAGCGCTTGGACTGGTGAGGAGGTCTGGATTCAAATCCTGACTGTCCTCTGTGACTTTGCTAAAATGTTTTTCTCTCTCCAGACCTCACTTTCCCCCTCTTGAAAATTCTTAGGTTGGGCTAAATGCTCTGGAAAGTCTCTTTAGCTCTTGGGGAAAAGGAAAGGAGCAAAGGAAGGAAGGGACCCAGATAGAATTACTAAGCTGAGTTTTTTTGTTTGTCTGTTTTTGCTTCCATTTTCTCAACAAGGAGAATGATCTTTAGACTGGAAAGGAGTGAGCAAAAATAGCTAATAAGGTATTGGTACTCAGGATAGTAAAAGAGATTTGAGATCATGGGTTCAAGTCACTTGAACTAGATGAAGTAAATCTCAAGTTACTCAAAGAACTGGGAGATGTTATGGCAGCCACAGTCTTTGAGAGACCACAAGATGGAGAGCAAGAGAGGTGCCATGGTTGTAGAGAGAGGCAATATTGTCCCAGCTTTCAAAAAAGGGAAGTCTACTGACAATGTGTCAATGAACTTTTCTTTAATTACTGGCAAAATTCTAGGTGCATTGTTAAAGGAATAATTGGTGAATACCTAGTAAAGGAAGCCATGCTTGATCATAAACCACTAGCATAGCTTGACCAAGAACAGATCATGTTAGAATAACCTCATTTCCTCTTTTTTTTTTGATAGGGTTATTAGATTGGTAGATTAGACAAATGTTATTCTTTACATAGATTTTTAGCAAACTATTTGATAAAATCTCCCATATTATTCTTGTGAGAAAAAATGGAGCGATGAGGACTAGATGATGGTACAATTAAGGGTTGGATGACCAGACTCAAAGAGCAGTCATTAATTGTCGTTGGCCCAATGCCAACATGGAAGGTGGTCTCTAGTGGAGTGTCCCTAAGGATCTGTCCTTGGTCCTGTGCTGTTTAACATTTTCATAAATGAGTTGGATCATGGCAGAGAAAGTGCCTGATCACATTTGCAGGTGACAAAAAGCTGGGAGGGATAACTGGTGAGCTGGATGAGAGGATGTAAAAAGACTTCAGCAAACTATAGCATTGGGCCAAGTTGAGTAAGATAAAATTCATTAGAGTTAAATGTAAAGGCTTGCATTTAAAACAAGCAAACAAAAATAAGCTTCCCCACAAGTATAGAGCTAGAGAGACATGACTAGATGGCAGTTAATCTAAAAAAAAAAGCTTATGTTCTTAGTGGATAACAAGCTCAATATGAGCAGGGTAATATGGCAGCCGAAGTTGCTAGCATAATCTTAGGCAGCAATCAGAGCAGTAGGTGTAGGGTCCACAAAGAAAGAGGGGGACAGGCTTACTGAATGCTGCCCTAGACTAGTGCTGTAGTATCCTGCTGAATTCTGGGGTGCCATATTTTAAAAGGAACATTAATAAGCCAGAAAGTATCCAAAGGAGAGAGATCAAGATGGTGAAGTGCCTCAAGAGTATGCCATGCTTGGATCAGTTGGGTACCTAATCTATTCCACTGATCCACTATTCTATTTCTTATCTAATACCAGATAGTTTTGAAGATTACTGCCTTATAATACAGTTTGAGACCTGGTACATCTAGGCTACCTTCCTTTGCATTTTTTTCATTAATTCCTTTGATATTCTTGACCTTTTGTTCTTCCAGATGAATTTTGTTCTTATTTTCTCTAGTTCTATAAAACAATTTTTTTTTTGGTATTTTGTTTGGTATGGCACTAAGTAAATTAATTTAGCTAGAATTGTCATTTTTATTATATTGACTCAGCCTACCCATGAACAATTGATATTTTCCCAATTGTTTAGATGTGACTTTATTTGTGTGAAAAGCATTTTGTGATTGTGTTCATCTAGTTCCTGGGTTTGCAGGAAGACTCCCAATTACTCTGTATTGTCTACAGTTATTTTAAATGGAATTTTTCTTTCTATCTCTTGCTGCTGGAGGATCAGTTGAATATAACATGAGCCTATTAAACAGAAATTATGGCTTGGAGAAAACTGGTGCTAGTGTGTATGTGGGGGGAGGGGTAGAAGGGAGAAGACACAAATGATAATTGTCTTAAACATTTGATGAATGGACAGCAGAAGAGGGAGGGAATAAGCATTATGTGCCAGGCATTGTGCTAAACACTTTGTAAATATTACCTCATTTGATCCTCACAATAACCCTGGGAGACAGATGCTATTATTATCCCCATTTTAGAGTTGGTGAGGCAAACAGAGATTAAGTGACTTGTCCAGGGTCACACAGCTGGTGAGCGTCTAAGGCTGGATTTGAACTCAGGTCTTCCTGAATTCAGGCCCAGAATTCCATCCACTATGCCACATAAATGCCCAAGAAGTAGCCAGCAGCTAGAAGAATGATTTAAGTTTCCTCTGCTTGGCCTCAGCTGGGAAGTCCTAGGAGAGATGGAAACCAAAGGGAAAGCAGGTTTAGGATTGATGTAAAGAAAACTCTCTAACAATTAGAATTGTGTTTTTTTTTTTAATGGAATGGCCTGCCTCAGTAGGTTGTGAGCTCCCTGTCACTAAAAGTCCTCAAGTAAATATTCGATTTCTACTTTTCCAGGGATTCTATAGAGTGGATTCTTCTTGAGGTTTGGGTTGAACTAGATGGGCTTTGAGGCTCTTTCCCATTCAGGTCTCCTATGAGAGATTGGGTAAGATCCACTTATGGAAGCCTTTGAGTGACAGGCAAAGAAAATTATTTCTTTTTTATTGACATTTAAATTTTATATTATTTTATGTAGTTTTTAAATGCATCTCTCCCTCTTCCTCTCCCCAGATATCAGTCCTTTGCAAAAAAAAAAGTGAGAAAAAAATGCAATTCAACAAATTAGGCATCACATCAACTGAGTGGGACATGATGTGCAATGTTTCACACCTGTATTCCCTTATCTCTGTAAAGAAGAAAGAGGAGGGAATTAAAAAAAAATAATTTCCAAAATTCATTAATAGGTTTGCCAGAATGTGGTTTTGAGTACTAATGTGCTTCAGTGGCTGGAGTCAGTCTTCATTCTCATTCCCCTAATATTGCCAGACCTGTCTGTCTGGGGGACATGCTTGGACTGGAATGAGTGCAGCTCTCTGGCCCCAAACTGGAAACCTCCTCTTGCTTAGAACCATGGCTCACTCTTCCCTTCTCAGCAACATGCTCTGTTGGAGGGAGCTATTTGTCAAACAGAAACCAGTGTAAATGCTTGTAACCCAGGGATGACAATACAGGGGAGTGTGGGTCATGTTGAGCAAGCATTTGACTTCATTTTCTAGCCTCTGGGAAGAGGGGAATTGGTACCTTGCTCTTAGAATGCTGGAGGTTTTGTTTGGCAACCTTTTTCTTTCTTTATATTTCCTTTTTCCCTTTTAGTCCTGGCAAATTGTTACTCCAGTGTCAGCTTTCCCGGAGAGACACTGCATTGCTAATGAAGAAGACCGAGAGAGGAACAAGTGATGTCCAAGATGGGTTGGGGACAATTGAGGTCAACAAACATTTTTAAAGCGCCTATTTTGTGCAGAATCCTTTGCAACTAATAGAAATAGTAGTCAGGAGAAGCAATAGATTTAGGGAGAAATATTAATATTGGCTTTGGAAAGATGAGGAAACTGAGGCCTAGATGGGTTCAGTGGCTTGTTCAAGGTCACAGAGGAAGGAAGTAACTGAGCTGTGAAGGTAGTGAATATATCTGGAAAGTCCAGGTGGCTGATGAGCAAGTAGATCACTTGTTCTCACTGCCCTTCTGTTTCCCCCTTTTATAGTCTGTGGCAGAGGCAGTCTGCTTCTGTTCCCTTTATCCTTTGCATGACCTGTGGGTATCAGAGGTTTGGTAATATCCTTGAGCCATACCTAAAGAACCTGGAGGGCATCTGGGAGGAGGTTTGCAGAGATTTTGGAGTTCGGTGGTTCCACGCAGAAGGGCTGGTAGATGTTGGCTCTCCAACAACCAAGGACACAGTTTTAAGTTGAATTTGTGTTATTAACATTTTCTCTATCACTTTAAGTCTAGACAATCAATAAAACAATCAATTTAGCCCCAACTTGTAGGGTTAGCCAAAATCAGAGGTGTGAATGCTCCTACTGAAAATAGAACGATCGCCTTGAGAGTAGCTGAATCTAACATGTCCATGACTTAACCTCTGTCTTTCCACTTTGACTAGGTCCAACAAACCATGGGAATGCTGAGTATTTGAATCTTTTGAACGTGGATCATAAAGTGGAGAGTTCAGATGCTAAGTGGAGCTTCTAGAGTTACAGACTGCATACTTGTGATATTTTGAGCAATATTTCATACCTTCCCCTAGCTAAATTCTGAACATGAACAGCAAGGCTTTTGAATGCTCAGGGACACCTTTTCGAAGAAGCCATACCTTACAGGGATGGGGAAGCTGTCTAAGCATTTGCAGACTGAGTGCCCTCTGGTGTCTAGAGGGGATGCTACAGGCTTTTGGGAGGCCATCCCACATGTGAATCAGAGAGGAACTGGGCTGTTGGCCTAAGGAGAGAATCATCTGGTGGACAACCCACATATCCTACTCCTTCTGAAGTCAAAGAATCTATATCCTACTCTGACCTCTGGTGCTTACCATGTGATTTTGGGCAAGTCACTTAGCTTTCATAGGCCTCAGTTTCCTCATCTGTAAAATGAACAGATTGAATTAGATGATTTTTGAGACCTCTTTCTGCTTCAATGGTACAATAATACTCATATTAATTAAAAATTTGTTACTTGTTTTTACATTGCTTAAACGTCTGCCTGTATCTTTTCCTACTCCACCCCATCCCCCTCCCCATACAGAGAGCTATTTCTTATAACAAAGAATTTCATGTTTGTTTGATAAGAATAAAGTTTCATTACTTTATCGTCCACTCATGGAAAACCCCTAAAAAGGACTTTAAATAAGGAATTCGCTATTCCTTCTTTCCTTCCTTCATTTCTTTGTTTTCTTTCTTCCTTTGTTTTTTCTTCTTTTTTTTCCTTCCTTGTTTCTTCCTTTCCTTTGTTCCTCTCTCTCTCTCTCTCTCTCTCCCTCTCCTCTCTCTCTCTCCCTCTCTCTCTCTCTCTCTCTCCCTCCCTCTCTCTCCCTCTCTCTCTCTCTCTCTCTCCCTCTCTCTCTCTTTCTCTCTCTCTCTCTCACATTTGATCTGTAGCTGTGATCCACCAAGACTAAAAGTCTACCAAATTGACATGCTAACTCTCAACCTAGAGTATTTGAACTGGAAGGTACCTTAGAAGTGATCTATTTTTCAGATTAGGAAACTGAGACAGAGAGAAAGAATGAGATTGTGCCCAAAGTTACCATCAGAGATAGGACTGGTCTCCTCTCAACCAATGTTCTCAGGTGTAGAATGGGCCTCAAAATCTACTGGTTTATATACTTAACTGTTTTGATGCTGTTTTATTAGGGTCTGTTAGCACATCAACAAGTATTTGTTTAGCTCAATTAAATGCTAAATTATCCTTCTTTGAAATCCTCTGTTTCCAGTGCTAATTGTTTACAAATGCCCTTTTGATGTGTTAGGAGTCCCTAATGAGGATATGTAAATAAGAAAACTATTAGGCTGTGTACAGGAGGGGCAACACAATCAACTATTTCTCTGTTACTAGTTAATAATTAATTGGGAATGGGGAAGGGAATTGGGACACAATTGTCATTCTTTTCAGGAGGATGTTACTCCATCCAACTAACCTTTCAAGTAACTTACCCCAAAGGAGTGTGTATAAGCATCCTACTTCTTTATTATCTTAAATGAGAGAATATATAGACTCTCCCCCGTAAAGTCTTGGACTTATCAAGAGTGTCAGAGATGGAACGGTGGAACGGACCTTAGAGAGCATCCCTTCTGACACCATCATTGGGCAGGTGGGAAAACAGAGGCTTGGAGACATGTCATTTGACTTGCCCAAAGTAATCTTATATGTTAAATGGCAGAATCAGAACTCAAACCCAGGTTTCCCTATTCCAAATTTGGTGGTCTCTCTGCTATCATTTTTCCTCTCACTTCAGTTGCTACATACACACACTTGCATACACAAATACATATATACTGGCTAACCTGGAGAAAAACACCCTCACACTCTTAATACATCTGTCCACTCCCAAGTGTAGAGTGGTTTTTTATCCCATTCTCTCCTCCAAAGTAGAGAGCAATCTTATAAACTCATTCTCACTAAGGCATTAAATTTTAACATTTGCATTGCCAAAGGAAAAATGCATTTAAAAAACAAGATTGAAAAGGAGGGGATAATGCTTAACCCAAAAGAACTAGTACTTAATGGTGGAATTTCTGTGGGGAGTTATTTGTGTGTGGTGGGCCATCTTGGTGTCTTCCTTCACCCCCTACCCCTTCACACCAGATAGTTAATCCCTGTTATTTATGGAAAGAATTGCCCCAAGTGTTAGGGTTTCTGGAAAGATGGTTTCTTCTGGAATTATTTCAGTCCAAGTAAACAAGCCTTCTGATGTTTGCGCACATGTGTTTCTGGAAGTATGTTTGCCTCAATATTGTTGGGAGATTTGCCTCCCCTCCCCCTCCCCCATACATTTTCCTGGCTACGTGTTTAATGTAGACACTCAGAAGAGAATGAAAAAAAATTGCTTTGAGCATCAGAGTGAAGAGACCAGCTGAGAAGACAATGTCTCTCTGAAACTTGTTATTAATATTTTTTTTGCCCCTGCCTGGATTTAAATATTTGCAAGAAGATAAATTCCAAACAGATGCCCATTATGGAAATGACCGCAGCAGCTTAAAGATAACATTTACATTCTCTGGGTGTTTATATATATCTATCTCCTTCTTGCTCAAACTCTCTCCCACCTTCAGCAGGATCAATACCTCCATCAAAGGTTATGTGGAGGTGGCCACATTCTTCTAAGCTGTTTGTTTAGCCCTGGGTTTGCTGTGCTAACACACGCTGGTACTTCTTCCAACAGCTCTGTTTGCCTTGTATTAGGGCTGTTTGCTGAAACACCTAGCCCAATCCAATAGAGGACAGGCTTTCTAAACATGGGGTACCCACATCTGTCAATCAATAACACCAATCGGTTTCCTGATACCAGCAGCAACCCTTGCCAAAGACAATATTTGTCCAAACTTTTTTCTGACTCTTGCGAGTCTCAAGTAGTAAAAGACATCTAAGCAGACATTAGCTATGGAGGCCCCCTGGCTAATATTTAACTTTGAGCAAACAGAAAGCATAATTCCGGTAATGAAAGGAACAAAAACAAACGTTGTAATGATTGTCCCCTTTTTATGAGTGGGCAATTTATTTAAATATGCAGGCGATTATCTCCTCTTTGAGCTTGGGTATAATTAAAAGGGGGCAGGCTACAGGGTTCTCATTTAGCCAGGACAGGCAAATTGACACTGATTTCAAATCATGAACCTTGCTCTAGCTTTCAGGGTTGGTGTTTGTGTGAGTGGTTAGGGGGACATGCTGGCTAGCTTTATGAAGCTGAGAAGGACCGGGAGCCCCGGAGGTTGGGCAGAAAGAGAAAGTAGAAGCAATGTAGGTAAAGGTTAGCTAAACCAGGGTGGAAAATGAAAGTGAAAGACATTGAAATTGTAGGGGCTATCTTTGGGGAGGAGGGAGTGGATAGAGTGCCAGGGCCTCGAGTCAGGAAGACTCATCTTCGTGAGGTCAAATCCCACCTCAGACACATAGTAGCTGCGTGACTCTGGGCAAGTCACTTAACCCTGTTTGCCTTAGTTTTCTCATCTGTAAAATGAGCTGGAGAAGGAAATGCAACCTACTCCAGCATCTCTGCCAAGAAAACCCCAAATGGGGTCAAATTGAAATGACTGAATAATAAAATCTTTCATAAGAGGCATAGAGGATGGAGAACTGACCTCAGACCCTGGGAGGCAGGTGAACCTGACTCATATGAGCTGCACTTTGAGAAGTGGGGAAAGTTGGGTCAAAGTGGATAAAGGTAAAAGATGGTAGAGAGAAGGGCCTTGTCCAAATTCGAAGGATTATTTGGAACCATTTATAACCAATTAGAACAAGGGGTCTTAACCTGGAGTATGTGGTCTGTGAGTAGATTTCAGGGGGTTCATGAGCCTAGGTGGGGAAAAACACATCTTTATTTTCACTAACTTTAGCATTTCCTTCAATTATAAACATAGGCAACACATATACTAAGAAAGGGTCCCATGGGTTTCAAATCTGCCAAAGGGTCTATCTCTCTCACACACACACACACACATACACACACACACACACACACACACACACACACACACTTTCTGTATTAGAAACTTCTCATTCTCTAAGACCATAAATTGCAGAGAAGATAATGACCTGCATTAGTGAAGAGAATTTCCTCTCCTGGGAGTTACCTATATCAACGAAATCACAGATCTAGTCCCTAATCTTCCTAAAGAAGGCATATGTTAAATCTTCTGGGATTGTATTTGCTAACCCTTTTCATGCTGTGGTAATGCTTTTTAGAAATGTCCAGAGAGATTTGTTTGTTTGTTTTAAAGCCTTTCATAACCTGGCAGCCTCCTACCTTTCCAGTCATCCCTCCCCTCTTCCTTTTCCGCCATCCAGTGACATTGGCTTTCTCACACGAGACATGCCATCTCCCATCTCTCTCCATCTTCACTGGCCAGCCCTCAAGTCTGAAATGCATTCCTTCCTCATCTTCATTTCCTGGCTTCCTTGGCTTCCTTCAAGTCCTAGCTAAAATCCCACGTTCTACACGAAGTCTTCATTGATTTCTTCTTCATGCTACTACCTTCTCTTTGGTGATTATCTCCAGTTTATCCTGTCTATATCTTGTTTGTACATAGCTGCTTACGTGTTGTCTCCCCATTAAATTAGTCCCTTGAGAAAAGGGACTGTTTTTGCCTTTCTCATTCTTTTTCTTTTCTCTGTGCTTAGCTTGGTATATAGTAACTAGGTGCTTAATAAATGTTTGTTGCCTCAACTTGTTGATTTTAGTTTTAAAGCTTCCAGAACACTGGAGTTTTTAAGCTTATTTACCCAGGGTATTTAAAGTTCTCAGCATTTGTGGATTTCTGCATTGCTGCTTCCCATGATTTTGCCCCAAGTCATAATGTTGTTATATGGAGCCCCTTAAGGGTGTATTTGAAAAGGTGTATATGTATTTATGGGTGATGTGTAGCTGATTCCACGCGTAGTTATCCCTTCCATATCTCAACTTTACCCATTGTGGTTTCCATATATTGGGGGTCAACATAAGAAATTAAATGGGAATTTGGTGGGGAGTTTAGTAGGAACTGCAGATAATATTCGAAGGCTAGCAAATGATGCAGAAAAAGTTTAGAAACTCAGAAATGCATAAAATATATGTATAGTATTGGTACTGTAAACACCGCATAAAAGAAAAAGAAAAAATTCGGACTTCTTCTCTGGTATGAAGGGAGGGCCAAAAAGTTTTATGTGGAGTTTCCAGAGAGTAGGGGTGCTGCTCCCCTAACCCCCGAGATGGGAAAGGAATAGCTATTTTACTCCCATCAAGTATTAGGTAAAGAGATTAGATAGACAAAGAAAATAGATAGGTCCCCCCTGCTCAGAAATAGGTCACCCACATAGTCTGTCCATTAGAGAGATTCATTTGAATTAACCAGCTCACCTCTAAATGATACAGACCTTCCCAGGAAGGTTAAGCCTCATTTATTATACTTTAATGTGAATTAATTTAATCAGATAATGAGCTCTACAACAGGCTGCAAGCTGAAGTTTGATGGGGGAGGAAGGATTTGGGATGTCAATCCTGGTGGTGGATGCTGGGGAACTGAATTGACAGAAAATGGGGAGAGCATAAAGATTTGGGGTGGGGAGAAAAGGAGGACAGAGGAACAGGGAAGCATGAGAGAGACATAGATATATTTTGACAGCTTTCCAAGTCTGGCAAGAATTAAGTGAAGGTGTTTTTACCGTGTAGTTGAACATTGAGGAGTCTACACATAAAATCAACCCAACTGCTTTGAATAGAAGTTCCTTAATGCCCCACCACCCTAGTTCAGACCCTCATCACTTCTTACCTGGACTATTGCAATAGCCTTCTGATCAGACTTCCTGCTTCAAGGCTCTTCCCTCTCCAATCCATTCTCCACATTATGTAAGTGATATTTCTAAAGCACAGATCTGACTCTGCTTGCTCAAAAGACTCCAGTGGCTTCCTATTACCTCTAGGATCAAATACAAATTCCTCTGTTTAGCATTTAAAACACTTCACAACCGGGCTCCAACCAACCTTTCTAGCCTTATTATACATTTCTTCCCTTCACAAATTCTTCAGTCCAGTCAAACTCATCTCGTTATTCCTCGCACCCTCTCTCTTCTCTATGTAGACTGTTCCCCATATCTGCAATGCAGTTTTTCCTCTGAGGATCCCTTGTTTCCATCAAAGCTCAGCTCAAATGTCATATCCTCCACGAGGCTTCCCCTGATTTCTCTAGGTATTCTTCTTCTGATATTTTCTAGGTGTCAGGACGGCTTCCCCTCCCTCATTGCCTTACATTTGTTTTTTATGTATTTTGCATATGGCTGTATGCAAAGTCCTGTTTTCCCTACATCCTTGTTGTATCCCTGTTTCCCCCACTAGAATGTAAATTTATTGAGAGCAAGGGCCCTTTCCTTTTTGTTTTTGTGTTCTTAGTATGGAAGGAGGCATCATGGTTTATAGAAGGCTGGTCTTGGAGTCAGCAAGACTTGAATGTGAGTCCTGCCTATGACCACACTTCTTCTGTGACCCTGAGGGAATTTCTGCATCAGTGAGTTCTCTATACCAATGAAATCACAGTCCCTGTCCCTGTCTGCAGTGCCTGGCAAAGAGTTAATGCTTAAAAATGCTTGTTGATCGATTGATTGGTTGTTGTTGGTCATCCTTCATTTCTGAAGAGGACTAGTGACATCAGGAATGAGTGATGTCTTGTGAGTGAATTGGATTTAAGTGAGGTAGAGTTGTGCAAATTGTCAGCCTCACCGTCTCTTCCAGAATCATTGAAGTCCAGTGGCAGGATGAAAGTCAGAACAACTGGTGATGGCTCGGGATGCAGTGGATGGCCTTGGCGTCTTTGATGTGTGACCAAGCTCTAAGCTCCCCACAGCACCTGCTTCAGCTGCCTTTGTGGTCAAAGGAACAAATTGTTCTCATCGGCCCATTCCCTGACAGGAGAAGTCTTCACGTGCCTGGGGTAGACATCCCCCCACCCCAGTTCACTGATGGATTTGAGGCCTTGACCTGGTTTAGCTCATCTGCTGAGATGGTTTTACTGGGGTGTGATCACTGAGCATCCTATAGCTTCCTGGAGCCACGGTGAGAGTTGAGTGTCAGGTAGCCACCAAAGGTGGGTGAGCAGCCCCGATCACCTGGTAGATTGACTTGGAAAGCGGTAGGTATCTATCTGTAGGGAAAAAGATCACAATGCTATCTACAGACAGCCACTTAATGAGTGTCTTCTGGGGATGGTATGGTAGCATCACAGCTGGCACTGATGCCAGCCTCTCTTTCATGTGGTGCAGGGGGATAGTGCTAGATTTGGAATCAAGGGACCTGACTTCAAATATTGACTCTGCTGTTTGCTATCTTGGGCAACTCATCCTAAATCTTTGTCTCCTCATCTGTAAAATGAAGGGGTTGGGCTAGATAACCTCTGAGGTCCTTCCCAACTTTAAATCATTGATACCTTGTTATCCCATCTTCTACTCACCTTGAACTACCTGAGGAATTTGTGTTCTGAGCTGCCTTAAGCACATTCTGGAAATGACGTAAAGATCTCTGGTCTCTGACAAACATGTAATAGATGGTCAGGTTGCTCTTTGGTGCCCTGCTAACTCCTTTTTTAGTGTCCTGCTCTTCCTTCCTGCTCCCCTTCCCATCCCCATATCCCTTACAAAGCCCCCTGGGGTGATGGTTAGGAAGAAAGCCATGCTAAGACATCAGCTGTCAATAGTGATCGAGTAAAAAAGTTTCCCAAATGATTTCCCCACAACACACCTGTGAGGCGGGGATTGAAAGTACTCATTTTCCTTGTTAAAATAAAGAAACTGAGGTTTAGAGGAACTGAGTAACTTGTCCAAGATCATCCAAATAATGAATGTCACAGAATTTGAATCTAAGTCTCTGTATTTCAAGTGCAACAATCATTCCATTAGATCAGCCTGCTTTTCACACATTTACACACACACACAGAGCTAGGTGGTGCAGTGGATAGAGGGCAGAGCCTGAAGTCAGGAAGACTCATCTTTTTGAGTTCAAATCTGACCTCAGACACTTACTTGCTGTGTGACCCTGGGCAAGTCACTTAACCAACCCTGTTTGCCTCAGTTTTCTCATCTGTCAAACGAGCTGGAGAAGGAAATAGCAAGCCCCTCCAGTATCTTTGCCAAGAAAACCCCAAATGGGGTCACAAAGAGTGGGACATGACTGAACAACAACATGTAGATGCTTTAACAGCTCAGTTCCTAATATGCTCTGTGTGTAAGTGGAAATGTTCCTTGAAAGAAGTGCACTCTGGGTTGAGCAGCTGGACCTGAACAAATTCCCTCTGAGGAAATATGTGCCATTGGAAATAAAATCTTGTAGCATTAAGGGGTTGTTGAATGAGCAATCGCAGGGAGGGGCAACACCAAAAGAATTTAAAATACCTCACAAACAATATTATCACCTTAAAAAGGCAGACTGGATATTAATATCCATCAATCCATATGCCAATTTTCTTATCTTTATAACATCTTTATGAGAATGGTCTATATACATATCAAAGGCATCCTTGATGAAAACAATAAGAATGAAACAGGTAGCTTTTACAAATTATTTTCAACAATAGGCCACTTCTTGTAGTTACACAATTGACTGAAAGGTACAAAGAATACAATAACTCAATGTTTATTGCTTAGTAAGCAAAGTTCATTCTTAAATTCTGCCCTCCAATAAAGTTTTCCATGCAATTATTAATATCATACAAGATTTCTTCATAAATTTAGCTACATAGATAAATCTGTTTCTTACTCCAATAACTCTACAATCAAGAAAATCAAGTGAGGCATAAAGCAAGGAGATATATGCTTATCGAAGATACTTACCACTGTCCTGGAGAATGTCCTACTCAGGGACCAAATGGAAGAAGGATTCTCTGAAGAGAGTTAATCCCTTCAGATAACGCTTTGCCTAGGGATAACATTACGCTGATTGTATCAAGCTTCACAACATTACTAACCTTCCTCAATGAAATCTATGATTAGTCAAAAGAGCTTGACCTTGAATCAAATAGGAAGAAATCCAATCCAATCCAAAAATCATTTCCTAAGCACCTCCTGTATGCCAAGCATTGTGCTAAGCACTGAGGATACAACTAAAAAAAAAAAAAAAAGAAAGACAATGCCTGCCCTCAAGGAGCTTATAATGTAATAGGGAGGCACAATACATAAAAAGAGGCAGGAGAGGAATGGGAGTGGGAACACCAGGAGGTACCTGCCACCCCCCTCCCCCAGATGCAACAGGATATGTGTGTGTGTGTGTGTGTGTGTGTGTGCTGAAAATCCAGTTTCTACCTTCTATAAAGGAAGCCATTGTGAGGAGTTTGGTACTCTACACTCCAAACCTCCAACCAGAGGGGAGAGAAGGCTGAGAAAGGTGGTGTCAATGAAGACTTGAATGAACAGCATAATGGTGAGATCAGAGGAGATGAGCTTATCCTGGGAGGGGCATCTTGTTTCTGTGAAGTTGAAACCTGGCAGAGCAGTAGATGCAAAGCTGAGAAATGAGCAGACTGGATTGCATTTGGGAAATTGTGAAGTACTTTTATTGATTCTAAGGGTAATACTTTGCACTTCTCTCTGTTAAATTCCATTATCCTAGACTGTCACAAAGTCTCTGGATTTAGATGATTACTGAATTTGCTGCTTCTCACCCCATGCTTTGTGTAATTTCCAAATTTTGTAAGCATCTGTGCCTTGATCCCAGTCACTGCTAAAAAAGTTGTATAGCATAGAAACAATGAGAGATCCCTTGGATGTACCACTAAAGACCTCCCTTTAAGCTGACATCATCAACCTACTATTGACTACTGCTTGGATGCAGTTATTAAAAAATCCACCTGATAATATCGTCATCTACCTTCATCCCTAGAACATGAAGGACTTCCAAAGAAAGCATGGATGGGGTGGGAACTATCTTCCTGGAGGGAGACCCAGGTCAATGAGTCACAAATCCATGGAAATGCTAAAGTATTTAAGGTTTGCAAAGCACTTTCCTCACAACAACCTTATTGGATAAATAGAACAAATAATGTTCTTGCTGAGGCAATGAAGTTCTAAGCACCTCAAGGACTTGCCCTATGTCACATAGATAGTAAGTAGCAGAGTCCAGAATCAAACCAGGTTTCCTGACCCCCAAGTCTGCCACTATTTCCATTATACCATACTAATAACAGCTAAATATGTTCCCCTTCCTAGGGCTATGATTACTGAAATTGAACTGGAATTTGCACATGGAGGTTGAAAAACAATCAAGACCTAAAGGAAGGAATCTCTAATAGTGGAATTTCACACAAGATAAGGGGAGACATTTGGGGTGTAGGGATTGTAAAGAAACAACATCGACCCGAGTCAGGGCCTTTGGCTGTGAGAGCTGGACCTTACTCAATTCCATAAGCATTTATTAAGTATCTACATAGTAGGCCAGAGATACAAAAAGAGGCAAGAGACAATCCTTGCCCTAAGGAGGTTTTTTTTCTTTTCCTTTTCTTAGTAGTAGTCTTTCATATTTGCAAGGCTGAGCCAGTCTAATACCAACTGGTCCAGTTAAATATTCCATACTTATTCTAGTTCCAATTCTGACTCCATCTGCTTACCTGGTTTCAGATTTCAGATTGATGCATCATAGCTACTTTCCACCAAGGAAGGGTCCTCTCGAAGCCCCTTTCAATTTTTCAATTTTTTTGTATGCATATAAATTACAACTCATCATACTAACATATATTTCAGTAGTGCTTTATGGATTTATAGGTATTTTCTTTACAACAACACTGTAAGAAGGATATATTTATATTGATTTCACCAACTGCAAGGTTAGAATCATATCATTATAGGTAACTCTTGAAATCAGACCTTGTGCATGGCTGCCAATGGGTAAAACCAGGCTCGAATGTAGAAAGTTTGCTTGGGAACACTTAATTTCTTCCTTAGCAGTCCTGATGAGTCAAGGGTACACTGTCTTGAAGCACTGTTCCTGTTTTTACTTAGTAAACCCTCTTCAAAGGTCTATCTGTCTCCCTATGTATAAGCAGACGTGCCCCTATGAACTGTTTCTAAATTCTACCTGGAGCTATCCATGCAGTAGCTCTGATTCTGATGAAATGATTAGAGTCCATGGAAAATGGAGCTCCTTTCTTTTTTCTTGTGAAGTTATTTATATCTTTCCCACCCTTACAACTATCTTTGTTACTGTTCTTGCCAATAACTTGAAGGAGACTTACAGTCACCGATTTTAGATAAAATTTTGACATCACAATTTTCCTTAGGACAAGCCTTGCCTAGAAGTGATTCCTCTCCCCTAAAATGCTTTCCCTCCTAACCTGCTTGTTAAATCACTGGCCTCCTTTAAGGCTCAGCTCAAGTGTCCTCTCCTGTAGGAAGCCTTTCCCTGCCCCTCCTCACAATGCTCCTGCTACGGTTTCTTTCCCCTCTAAGACCACCTTCCAGGTTTGTTGTTGCTGTTGAGTTTGTTTCAGTTGTGTCCAACTCCTTGTGACTCTATTCAAGGTTTTCTTGATAAAGAAAGTAATTTTCCATTTCCTTCTCCAGCTCATTTAACATATGAGAAAACTGAGGCAAATAGGGTTAAGTGACTTGCCCAGGGCCATATGGCTAGGAAGTATCTGAGGCCTGATTTGAACTTAGCTCTTCCTGACTTTAGGCCCAGCGCTCTAAATACCAAACCACCCAGCATATACATGTTATCTTCCCCATTAAAACAGTAAGCTTCTTGGGGGTAGGGACAGTTTTTGCTTTTCGTCTGTAGTCCCAGTACTTACTTGTGTTTACAACAGTATTGTTTAACAAATGTGTTACATCAGTGTTAAACAAATGCTTGTGGAATGATTGATTGATCAATGCCCTGGAACTCAATGAAACTCAGAAACTGAGTCACATTTTAAATAATGTCTGAATGTTTACCTGTCACTAGCCTGGTTGCTGTAAGATCTCTACTCCCAGACCTTCTGTTCTCTTACATGAGGAGCCATAATGAAGACCGTCCCTAGAGATAAGCTTCATGGAGCTCACCCTCAGCTGAGGTGGGTGGTTGAGGACACCACCCTCGTGGGGAAGGAAGGGAAGAGTATGAGAAGGCAGTGATCTCTGAATAATGATGTGAGGAGTGATCTGGGAATAATGATGTGAGAACACTTCGAGGAAGGGAATCGAAGGGAATAGCTTGTATTTAGTACCTACTATATGTGAAGCATTGTGCAAAGTGCTTTACAGATATCATCTCATTCCACACTCACAACAACCCGGTGAGGTAATGTTATTATCCCCATCTCACCATTGAGGAAACAGAGAGAATCAGAAGTTAAGTGTCTGACTCTTTGTGACTCCACTGAGGGGTTTTCTTGGCAAAGATACTGGAGCAGTTTTGCCATTTCCTTCTCTTCTGTATAAGCCCAGGGTCGTAAGCTAGTACCCGAGGTCAGATTTGAACTCCCATTTTCAGCATTCTGTCCAATTCACCACTGGTTGAAGGCTGCAGAATGGTGTAAGTGGGGCAAGTGTCCTGATTTAGTCACTGCCTGTTGTTATCAATTATTCTTGCTAACTTGGTAATAATCATAGCTAGTGTTTATGTAGTGTTTTAAGGTTTGTGGGGGCTTAACACATGTTGATTCTACCTTCACAAAATCTCTTATTCCTTTCTCTTCTCCAACACTGGACTATGTCTGGATTGTTACAATAATCTTCTGGTTGGGCTCCCTCCTTCAAATGTCTCCCCACCATTCTAAAACTCCCTTGGATTTCTTTATGGGTTTAGATTTGCAGTTCTCAAACTTTTTGGTCTCAGGATCCCTTTACACTCTTTAAAATTAACACCCCCCCAAAAAAAAGCTTTTATTATTTATTTTATCTATCCATATTTATCTTGTTAGAATTTAGAACATATTAGTATTATTATGAAGATAACTTTGACCTTGTAGATCCCCTAAAATGATCTCAGGGACTCCCAGGCCACCCTTTCAGAAGCTTTGGTTTAGAATACCAGCTGGCACTGAAATAAGGAGACCAACCAGCAGATGGCACTGAAGGCATGTCTCTGATTTCCCTCGACTAGCCCGAGGTGGCAGAAGTGGCCACAGCTTGGACTAGGGGAAGTTTCCCAGGTCCTTTGAGGCTGATTAACATTTTAAGTGCTCGTTGAGTTCTGAAAGATTTCAGGTTTTGAGACTCAGAATGAAACATTCCTCTCATTCTCGGTCAGCCATCAAGGTAATTGCTGTTGGCTAGTTGTGGCATCAGGCTTGGTCACACGCCAACATGGCTGGTCAATTGATGATGGTCTGAAGAGATGGAAACTGCTTTAGCTGGGCCAAAAGCTTCCTTCCCTAGGTCAGAAGGACTGGAAACTAGATGGAAGGCACTGAATTTGGGGGAATATTTTAGGTGGGGAGGTTGGAAAGGTGATCCACATTGAAACCTTGACCTCTTTTCAGCAGTTATAATGAGCAAATTCTTCCTTTTAACTAATCAGACTTCTTGTTTTATCTCCCTTTAGGGCACTAAACTTGGAGTTGGGAAGTCCTGGGTTCAAATCCTTACTCAAAACCCTTACTAGCTGTATGACATTGGGCAACTTCCCTGAGCATCATTTTCCTCATTTGCATAAATGGGTGGGTTGGACTCAAGCTTCTAAGTTTGAAATCTATGATCCTTTGGCCTGGGAAGGAAACCCTCTGTCCCATTCCCCCTTGGACCTTACCTAGCACTTTATTCTATACCTTCTGAATCCAGACAGTTAGTTGCATGAAGACCGTAACTTACTTAACCTTTGCATCTTTCCCTAATGCTCTATATACAGTATGTGCTTAACAAGTATTTGCTACGTAGATGGATGAATGAATGAAAAAATGTATTTTCTGACTTTAGATACTTTATATAAAATAAAGCAAGGCCCCAGGATGGGGCTAGGGCAGGGACCCAAGTTCACTTTTGTCTTTTTCCCTCCTTGTATCTAACACATAGCACAGGGGTGCCTTGTACGTAGGAGACACAATAAATGCTTGCTAAATTGAACTGATTAAGAATTCCTCATACCCAAGAAATTGTTTCCAGCAGGCTCAAGTTTCTGTCAAGACAGCATGTTTGTTTATACTCCTAGACCAGGGGTGAGGAACTTGCAGCCTCAAGGCCACATGTGGTCCTCTAGGTCCTCAAGTGCAGCCCTTTGAATCCAATTCAAATCCAACTGAATACAAAGGGCTGCACTTGAGGACCTAGAGGGCCACATGCAGCCTCGAGGCTGTAGGTTCCCCACCCTGGTCCTAGGCTGTGATTATGTGAGCTTAGAGAAGGCCCTTAGGTGTACCCAAATATACCCCAAAATTCTTTGCATACTGTATTAAATCCCACCATTAAAAATTCATTTCTTAGGGGCAGCTAGGTGGCACAGTGAGTAGGTCCCCAGCCCTGGAGTCAAGAGGACCTGAGTTCAAATCCAGCCTTAGACACTTGACACATGTACTAGCTGTGTGACCTTGGGCAAGTCACTTAACCCCAACTGCCCTGCCAAAAAAGAAAAAAAAAATTCATTCCTTTATCCTAAGGTTAAAATGCATACCCTAGCCAGGGATTAGCTCTTTTCAGTCACTGATATGCTAGTAAGAGTAGATGACCTGAGAGTAGGTTTTGATAAGAGGGGTAAATAATGCTGGGGAAAGGGTTCCTGGGGATAGGGTAGGGAGAAGTAGAACGGTGGAGCAGAGGCATTTAAAACAACTCTACTGACCCACCGTTTTATGGAGGGCCAGACTTCATTAGGAGCCTATGCTTTACATATACTCCAGGTGTATATACAGATGTAGACACATACACAATATTTACATTTCTTTAGATCATATAAAGAGTGAGGTTACTGAAAAGCCATTCAAACCTGACATGGACTTTGCTCAAACTCAAATGAAATAAATTATGGCTTTCCCCCTGCCCCCCAGGTTATTTTCATTCACAAAAGTACTTCCTGGTTGGAACTACAATCCGGCAGGTCTGGTATATATCTATTCTAACTCATGATAATAGCTTATGTTGATCTAGGACTTTCAGATTTGCAAAGCATTTTACCTACAACAACCTCGAGAGGGAGGATCATAAATGGAGAGCTGGAAGAGACCCTGGAGGATCATCTGCTCCAATTCCTTTATTTTATAGATGAGTCACTGAAGCCCAAGGAGATTAAGTGACTTGTCCACAGTCATATCAGTGCTAAGCAAGACAGCAGCGGGTATTGAACCAAAGTCCTGACTGCATGCAGAGCCATTACTTTTCTGACTTGAACCAGGCTGCCTTTTCATCTTGGGCAAATATGGGGATATGCCAATATGTGGAGTGGATATGACTGGGGAGGTGTTTGGGGGAGATCTTCCTCCATGCCCTCCCCCCCACCCCAGTATTTATCCTACTGGCTGCAGGTTCTATTTATGTCACTAACTAAATTCACACCATACAAAGTCTATTCTTTTTTTTTTCAATTTATTTTATTTTCAATTCACAGAACAAAACAGGCATTTCCATAATACAATACATATACATAATACAATAATACAAATACATAATACAATACAACAAAAAAGATGATTGCACATGAAACTGCAAATCTACCATGTACAACATGCTACTCCTTCCAAATATACAACAAAGTTATCATGTAAATTTCCTTTTTTTTCTTCCCTTTCTCTGTTCCCACCTTAGAGATGGCTATCATTAGACACAAGTACCTATATATCTATGTTTGTATATCTATGTATGTATATCTGAGTTTGTATACACATATATATGTAAAATTATTCTATATATACTTCTATTTGTCAGTTCTTTCTCTGGTTGCAGATAGTGTCTTTCTTCATAAGTCCTTTAGTTTTAATTTGTGTATTTATAATAGTCAAAATGACTTAGTTGCTCAAAGTCGTTCTTAAAACAATATTGCTGTTACCGTGTACAGTGTTCTCTTGGTTCTGCTCATTTTGCTCTTCATTATTTTAGACAAGTCTGTTCTCTTCACTGGCACTTAGCTTCTTCATCTGTAGAAGGAAGACCTTGGATTTCAGTAGTTCTTTGAGGGGGAGGGGTAGTATGTGAACTTATTGAAAAAAATTTTAATAATTGTGTTTTGATATAATTGATTTCCTTTGCAATGCTGTGAATTTTAGACATTTAAAAACATTATTCTGAGAAAGGCATCCACAGGCTTCACCGGACTGCCAAAGGGGCCCATGACACGAAAAAGGTTAGGAGCCCTTGGGAATAGCTGGTCTTTAAGGACCCTTCCACCTCTGAAAGTCTATGAGTCTAAGAACTATGGTGCCTGAAACTCCATCATTAGAGATTCATTCCTTCAGGTTAAGACTCCTCTTATAAAGATGCAAATCCCTTGAGAGGTGATGTAATATCTCTAATACTTCTGGGTGGACCAGTTATCAGATTCCTTTCATCTCTGCTTTCCTAGGAGTTGCTGAAAATAGGGGAAAGGGAAGACAGGTGTCCTAAGTACATACTTTGCCCATTTCACAATCTTCCCCTGGGGTGTGAGGAGGCGGTCAGAATCGAAACAAACCAAGGATGGTCAAGTGAATCCCTGAGTCTGAGCTCTCTGTCCAGATCAGTCAACAACAATCCTTTATGTGATTGCAGATCATGCTGAATCATCAGATCTCAGGGACTACCTAGTCCAACCTGTACCAGAAGATAAATCAGTAAATAAATCAACCAGGAAGTATTTATTAAGTGCTTAATATGTACCAGACACTTGGCAAAGAATTAACCCCTTCTTCAACCCTCTCGATGAGGAGTAATCTGGTCTTTGGAGATAGTTCCATTCCTCTTTTGACCTTTTGACTCCTGATTGCAAATCAAAATCTGCCATTTTACAAATTCCAGCTGTTGTTTCATGTATTATGGTGTTCTATGTCCAGTATCACCAAACATTTCCATTGGAGAAAACTCATTTATTCTCATTCATCCGACACCTCTCATTTTCAGAGACTTTATAAGGTGGGTCTCTTGAGTCTCCCAAAATCTTTCTCCTCTGGTCCCTTAATCTTATACAATGCAATTAACATATCTGTGTGGACTATTTATATGTTCTTAGAAAGATGCCATTTGGAATTAGTCAGATATTAGTTCAAGGCATGTGAAGGACACATCATCCTGAATTCTCCTAAAATCTACAAGACTCAAGAATAACCAAGAAGAGATATCCTTCCAGAACGTTACTTGTCCCCTTAGGCCTAGGGAATTCCCCAATTAAGGGGCTGAGTTTATTGATTTCTGTCAGGGATCTGTATTTCACAGATGTGAGGGAAAATCCATCTGGTCAGGACCCTAGGAGACTCCCGATGAAGCTCTCTGTATGAGATAAATGACATGATGCCTATCTTATAGATAAGCATGAAGCTTGTGCTCCAAGGCATGGTGAGTACAAAGGCATTGAAACAACATCGAAGCTTCAGGAAAAGTATATTTATTTGGGAACTGTCTCTCGGGACAATGAAGGTAAGTCATAAAAGTTGTTCTAGAGTTTTATAAATGATGGAAAAGGGTGGATGTAGAGTCAGAGGATTTGATACAAAAACAATAATAATGACATTTATATTCTTGTCCACGTCTTCCCAAAATTTCACCACCAGGGGTCCATGTGATGTGCTGGAAGCCTTCCTCATTTTTTCTTTAAGTTGTAAGGATACCAATGGAGGTCACAGGTAATGTTGATGTTATCCTTCACTCTTGTCATGTGACCAGCCAATTTTTTAAAATTATATTTTTCTTTGCAATATTCTTTTCTCTCTTTCTTCAGAGTTATTTATGTGGTATGTTGTGCCCACCATGCACTTCTCTATCACCCTCTTTGTGGTATTTAATTTTAATTCTTTGGAGATTGTTGTGCTTCATGGCTTATAGCCATACAACAACACTGGTAGAATTTTGGTATTAAAGAAACGGACCTTTGGTTCTAGGAGAGGTTTGAGACCATTAAAGGAGCTCTTCAATTTCCTACAGGGACTTCAGGTCACTATTCTTCTCCTTTTTTATTCTTGGCCTAACTTGTTGCCCATTTGTAGTTTCTGTCCAAGGTATAGATACTGATGGATGCATTCCATAAGCCATCCATCTATTATATGTCATAGTTTAGTCAAAAAGCATTGATCGTCCACTTGATTTTTCCTATGTCGATATATTACCTTAAAGTTTATAAAGCAACTTATGTATATAGCATCCTTCTGGGATACTTCTACCGCCTACACTCCCCACCTTGGAATCAGCTATTTTCAGTCATTGATACACTAGTACAGATGAAGGATAGCTTGGGTCCCTAGAAGGTAGCTATTACTCTCTGTGTTAGGCTTCGTTCCTAACCCTATAACACATTAACAGCCAGCAAGTAGAACAAATTAGTGCTTATCAAAGACATTTACTCAAATGGGCATAGTAGCTACAAAACATTGTTCTCCACCCTCCCAGAAACCCCATGAGGAAACTCTCTCACAAATACATACAATGTCCATGGGAAGAGTGAGTGCAAGCTTAGAGTTTAATGGTAGTGAAGCACATGTGTAGGGAACATAAATGCTAAGACAGCTCACAGTTCTGGAACTGTGGGACCAAGAAGGCCTTTCTTTCCTTGTACAGTCCTCTCTGTAACCCAGCTCTCAGTTGTCTAGATCTCTGTTGATTCCATAGCTGTCAACAATCTATGCTCTCAGAGATCATTCTTTCAGATGATGTGTCCTCCCTCAGGTGACAGACTCTCAGAAGCTGTGTCTCTTGAGAGTGGGTATCTCTACTCCCTTAAATGGGCCTCACACTCTTTCCAACTGACTCTACAGTGGCTGGAAGGGTTGTCTCTTTTTGAGCAAGTAAACTCACTGCTAGATACCATGGCTGATGGAGGCAAGGGGAGAAGGGGGGGAGAGAGAGAGAGAGAGAGAGAGAGAGAAATTCCTTCCTCACTGCTCCTGATGGAGTCTCATTCTATGACTTCTCTGAGGTTAATCCATGATATTTCAGGACTGTTTCTCAACCTTCTATTTGGCTTCTCTGTCAACCCTAGTCTTATTGTGTACTTTTAGAAAGAAATCTCTTAATGGTCTGTCTCTGTGTTGTTATTCTTTCTTTGTTAGCCTTAATTGTTATATTTGTTTACCCTTCTTGGATTTCTGTTATTTGGGGTGGTTGAGAGGTGAAAGTTCAGGTCTGGTTTTCTTTTTAGAAATGCTTTGAATACTTTTTTTTAAATTGAAGTCTATATTTTTTCATTAACGGTTAGGCTCAGATTAACATGCTACATTACTTGGGGTTGCAACTCCTTTGCTCTTAGAACATATTCCATTGTTCTATTCTCTCCTGTGGTTTCTGGTGGGTACAGAGTGTTATTTGAATTTCCTTTCCTTTATATTTGAAGAAGAAAGCTCCTGTTTATTTGCAGATTTTGTTGTTTGTCACTGGAATTAAATTGAAGCACTATATGTCTTGGAGTTTGCAGCATAAGATTTTTTTTCCCTACTAGAAGTCGCTTGTGGATTCTTTTGATTGGCATTTTGTTTTCTGTGTTCTGAAATTCTGGGCAGTTTTGTTGTGCCATTTCTTGCATTATGATGTTCAGGTTTTTTACTCGTCTGTGTTTTTCTGGAATGTCTACAATCCCTAGGTTGCTTCTCTATGTGTGCTTCTACATATATCTGTATATCTATATTGATATATATGTATCAATATCAATATTTTGCTTGTAGAATATAGTTTTAATGTTATTGCCTTTTGCTTTTCTTCTTCCAAACTCTTTATCACTTCTGTATAATTTCATCCCCAATCAGTTATTCTCTCTTCTGTTTCTATGGTGAGACTTGCCACCATGGATTCCCATTTTTCTGTTCTGACAATTATTTCTTCTGTGCAGGCCATTAAAATGGCTCTTATAGTTCTTATTTCTCTTTTAAACTGTTCAGGAACATCCTGCTGTGGTTTCATATTCTCTTGGGAATCCAAAATGATTGTCAAATGTTGATTCATTTTCCTTTGTAATGTTTGTATGTAGATGCCTGGATTCTTTTAGCTGTTCTAGAGGCCATATTTCTTTATGGTATCAATATTTTCCTTGGCTTTTTTTTTCTTACACTGAGTCTGCATTTTCTTCCTCCTGAGATTTTTGGTAATTTCAGTCTTTTCCCCTTATTTTTCCCTATTGTTCACCTTCTGACACCTTGCCCTTGGATAGTTATTTCTCTGGGAGCTGGATCTCAAAGCCATCTCAGCCTCCTGTCACTCAAGGCAATTCACATTTCACTGGTCTATTTTTGCTCCAAGTTACTTATTGAGGGGGTAGAACTGGCCCCCACTAGATGCTGAGCTCTTTCCCTTAGGCTTAGTGGGACATGACATAGTCGCACGTAGTTGTCCTGACTCAGTTTCCCCTGTCCCTTAATCCTCTGACTGAGCTCTATTACAGCATGGGGTACTGCCTCTATACAAGCCAGAGCAAGCTTCATCCTCTTGGTTTCCCCCAGCACTGAGAGGGTAGAGTGGTAAAGTTGTGCTCTGTTGCAAGCTCTGGATGAGCTGCCTGAGGGGTGGGCAGTGGGGAAAGGGATGCTGAATGAGGGGTTAGGGATTAAACTTCTTTGCTTTTTTGGTTTGTTTTGTTTTTTGTTCAGTTTCAGTCATTTAGGAAACACCATTTGGGGTTCTCTTGACAAAGATACTAGAGTGGTTTGCCATTTCTTCATTTCCTTCTTCAGCTCATTTGATAGATGAGAAAACTAAGGCAAAAAGGGTTAAGTGACTTGTCCAGGGTCATACAATTAGTAAGTGTGGGAGGCCAGATTTGAATTCAGGTCTTCCTGATTTCAGGCCTAGCCCTCTATCCACTACGTGCCCTATTTTACTATTAGTTCATTCAATTGTTATCTCTTTAGGGTTCTTGGTGCCCTAGACCATGGAGACAGATGAATTTCTTTATCTCTCGAACGTTGTTTTTATTTTGGTAAGATTTGAGAGGTCGTGAGGATCAGAGAAAGTGTCAAGTCCTCCCTCTCGTTGGTGTCTATAACTGCTCTAAGCCCTGACTGCCTCAAACTGACTTTCTTTTAAAGTTCATCACTGAGGGCTTGCCCATGAGCAACACGCCAATAGAGATTGCCCCTTCTGATTCAACGAGAGAAAAGTGTCCTACCACGCAAAGTCATCAGGTCATAGAAGTGTCTTTGTAGTTAAACATCTCATTAACGCCTTTTGATTTATTCTGAACAGCCTGGGCATCTGGGAGGTCAGTCAAAGAGTAACTCTTCTACAAATATGTACTTCCATATGTACCCCCATGAGCATGGAGCTACACGTCAAGGAACGTGCTATTAGGATTGTTATTTCTACTTTGTGGTTGAGAAAATTAGGGCACAGAGAAAATGTAGTGACTTTCCCATGGTCACACAGCTAGGAAGAGTCTTGATAAGAAAGAGAAGCTAATGAGAACACTGACTGGTGCTTCCTCTAGATTCTCTGCAACTATAACATGTTCCTCTGTCCCTAATCAGAGTTACTGGTGGTGTCCTTCTCCCTGGGTAGCTAAAAACAGTCACATCCTACACAGAGAATTTTTCCTAAGGGCTCTGGGAGAGGTGGGGTTGTTGCAGTATGGCTAGTCGCCCTCAGGCTGAGGCTGAGATCCAGTCCTTGGAGGATTTCTTTTTTTTTTTTTAATTTTAAAATCCATTTAAAATATGTTCAGTTCCAAATTTTCTTCCTACCTCCAGTTCCTCCCTTAACTCCTCCCTGAAAAATCGAGAAGGCTTAGCAATACGATATCCATTGTACATGTATGAAGTTATGCAAAACAGATTTCCATATTGACCATGTTGCAAAAAACAAAACAGAAAAATAGCCCAAAAATAAGGAAAGAGGAAAAAAATATGCTTCAGTCTGCACTCCGAGTTCATCAGTTCTCTCTCTGGAAGTGGACAGCATTTTGTATTCTGAGTCCTTTGGATTTGTTTTGGATCATTGACTTGATTAGAGAGCTAAGTCTTTCCCAGCTGATCATCATTACAATATTGTTGTAACTGTGTTTTGTCCACTTCACTCTGCTTCTGTGCATACAAGTATTTTCAGATTTTTCTGAAACCATCCTGTTCATCATTTCTTACATAATAGTGTTCCATCCCAATCATATACCACAATTTGTTCAGCCATTCCTCAACTAATGGGCATCCCCTTGGGGCGGGGGCGGGGGGGGGGGAGTGGGTTTTTGCACAAGGCTGTAGTTTCTCTTTACCTTAGCCTATACCTAATCCAAGGCAACTGAGATTATGGAAAGAGATATTTCCCACCCCTGACCTCCCTGGTCTCTTTTGCATTCATTCACTTCTGGACTGTTGTTTTTGGCTCCTGAATCGTAAGAATCTCAAGCAGGCTGGTCTTGATTACTCCCAAGCTAAATTTGCCCAAGAACCAAAACTATAGAATTGTGTCTCCTCACCCTCCCTGCAATGACTTAATGGCGTGGTAGACTTGGGATGGTAGATGCCTATTTAATATATTTTTCTGTGCCCTTCAGCTTTGTGTGCCCAAAACAAATCCCTCATTTGCTTCACCCTTGTTATAGCTCTGCTCCTAAGACCAGGTAATGAAGGAAAAGGGAATAGGGTGCTATGGTTCTGGAAGACTGGGTTTCTATCAGTTTGTGGGGATGTCAAAAAAAGAAAATCAGAGGGGCAGAGAATTTCCAGTTCTTATCTAGATTTAGAAACTGCCACGGAATGAGGCCAAATATCTAAGCAAGATCAGGGCCAGTAAAGACAGAACTCCATCATTTTAAAAACGAGGAAATGGACCAAGTGATTTGCTCAAGATGACACAGGTAGTAAGAAGCAAAACTAGAATCTGAACTCAAGGTCCTCTGATTCAAAACTCAGCAACTTTCCTTATATCGTGACACCTCCCAGACAGCGTCCCTGTCTAGAATGTTTGCTTCCTAGATGTGTAATAAAAGCCCTGGTCATAAACTCAAGAGACCTGTGTTCAAATCTTGGCTCTACCTCTTACTAGCTGTGCGATTCTAGGAAAGTTATTTTATTCCTCCCAGTCGCAATTTCCTTTTCTGTAAGAGGAGAATAATACTGTTTTTTTTTCAAGCAGGGTGGCTAGATCCAGGGCTTCCCTACAGAGTCAGATTAGTAAATCACTAAAAACTTGGCAATTGCTCAGACTGTGCCCAAATAAGAAAAGGATATCTATTTTTCCGAGGCCAGAGCATTTGCTTCTGTTTTCTCTGCCAAGGAGAATAAACCTTTCCAGTCTAAACACTGTAAAATTTAGAACCAAAATATCTAATAGCGAGCTGACAAGAAAGAAACATACATATATAGTGAGGTAGTATCTAGCTGTCTTTAATGAGTTTGGGTCACCAGGCCCAGTACCAGCCTCAGATACTAGAAGAACTGGCAAACACGACTCCTGGGTAACTGGCTGACCTTTGAAAGACTGCGGACAACTAGACAAGTTCTTCAGCGCTTGAGGACAAATGCTGTTCTAATTTTCATTAGAAGGGAGGAGAATGGAGCGTACAGACTTAAGTCTAGTGATCTGGAAGTAAATTCCTAGAAAAAGTCTAGAGAGTATTATGGAAGGGATGGTTAGCAAACACCTAGAAAGGGAAGCAGTAATCATAAATCATAAAGAATCATTATGCCTTCCTCAAGGACAGATCACGTCAGACTAACCTCATTTCTGACAGTGTTACTAGATCGATTGGTCAGTCAAAAGCCATAAATAAAGTTTACCTAGATTTAAGTAAAACATTTGACAAAGTCAGGTTATTGTTGTGGAAAGGCAGAAAGAAGGACATGGGTTAGACAATACATAGGTCAATCAGCTGGGTGGATAGATCCAGACTATAAATCATTACTGACTTGGAAGGAGGTCTCCAGTGGAGTGTGACTTCCCTAAAGATCTGTCTGATTTTGTGCTATTTAACATTTTCCTTCATACATGTGTCATATGTGCAGAGAGAATTAAAGATGATACAAAATTGGGAAGTCTAGCTAAAATATTGATTAATAGATTCAAGATTCAAGGAGATTTTAAAAGGTTAGAGCAGAGGTGTTAAAGACGCTGCCCACCTCCCCTCACTTCCCACCCAAGAACAAAAAAGGGACCGCTAGGTGGCACAGTGGATAAAGCACCAGTCCTGGAGTCAGGAGGATCTGCGTTCCAATCTAGCCTCAGATACTTACTATCTGTGTGACCCTGGGCAAGTCACTGAAGCCCATTTGCCTCCAAACCCCTCCCAAAACATGCAACAGGCTGCATGCTGCCCTTAACACTTCCCAGTGTGACCCAAGGCAGATTAAAACGTAGTTCCTGTCTGATTTTAATCTGTTGATGTTTTAGGAAAAAAAGGAAATCTATAAATAATGTGTGATTTTCTAAGTCAATATGTGACCCACAGGGATCCTTATTGAGGGTTTAGTGGCCCCCATCTCTGTTTGACTTCACCACTGGGCTGAGCATAAGACAGGACTAGGGAGGTGCAGTCCCCACTGTATTCTGCCTTAGTCCAGCCACATTGGGAGTACTATGTTAAGTTTAGGGGGCCACATTTTAGAAAGGATACTGATAAGCTAGAAAGTGGCAAGAAGAAATTGTCCAGGATGGTGAAGGTCCTTGTGATTACATCACTATTGGTGCAGACTGGGTTGTTTAGCTTGGAGAGGAAGAGACAATGGGGATATGCCAACTCATTTCAAGTATTTTAAGTTGCCATGATGAGGAGAGATTAGATTTATTCTGCTGGCTTCTGAGCAAGGGATAACAGTTACCAAGAGAGATATTAGGGAAATTAAGACTTGATAGGGAAAAAACTTCCTTATAATTAGGAGTAACCCCAAATAGAATGGGCTCTCTTGGGACATAGTCTCAACCACAATGTTCCCCTCTCTTTACTCCCAAATCCCTAACTTGAAGCTGGATGAGCACTTCTGGGGATGTTGTAGAGAAGATTCTTGGCCAGGTATGGGTTGACCTAGGGCCTTTGAAGGCCTTCCCATCTTTGAGATTCTGTGAGATCTAGAAAGATTCTGGCTTGGCCAATTACTGGTTATGTAACCATGGGCAAGTGTTGCTTAATTGGTCTGAACCTCAATTTGCTCATTTATAAAATAAGAGAGTTGAACCAAATAACATTTGAGGTCCTCTCCCCCTCCCCTCCCCTTCCCCTCTCCCCTCCCTTTCCCTCTCCTTCCCTCCTTTCCCCTCTCCTCCCCCCCTCCCCTCTCCTCTCCTCTCCTCTCCTCTCCTCTCCTCTCCTCTCCTCTCCTCTCCTCTCCTCTCCTCTCCTCTCCTCTCCTCTCCTCTCCTCTTCTCTCCATTCCAGCCCTACCCATAACTTGCTTTGTCACCTTGGACAAGTCCAATCCTCTCTGTCTCAGTTTCCTCATCTTTAAAATGAACATAATGCCACCTGTACTCAAGCACAGTATGGTGTGATATAAAGAACATTGGACTGGAGTCTTCCCTCTGGCACGTGCTAGCCCTCTAACCCTGGCCAGTCAATCAATCAATTCATAAGCATATAAAGTACTTAGTGTGTACTAAGTGGTGGGAATACAAAGATAAAAGTAAAGCAAGCCCTGCTCTCAAGCACCTTTTTGGAGGTAGGTGTGTGTGTGTGTGTGTGTGTGTATGTGTGGAGAGTATGTACATATGTAAGGATATCCACGATATATGAGAAACAGATACATGGCAGCTTGGAATGGAGCCACACTGGAGAGGGGGTGGGGGTGAGGAGGGATCATGGAAAGATTTCAGATAGCAGTCACTTAAGCTCTCTGGGCCTCAGTTTACTCATCTCCTGAAATGAAAACAATACTATTTGTACAAGGACCTCACAGGGTTGTCCTGAGGCAGGTGCCATGTCAACCTTAGAACTGTATAGAAATGCAAGGTATTGTTCTTAAATGAGTTCCTGCATATAAGAGCTCCTTGGGAGGTATAATGTGTTGTTCAAATACAAAGGGTTATCATTTATTCAACCATCCATCCATAGAGCCACCTCTTCCTTCATTCATTCAACAAATATGTATAGAATAATGTCCCTGGCAGTGTGCTTGTTTGTTATTAGAACAGTTAGGGTTTTGCAATTCGGTCATTTAAGGTGAGACTCTTTCAGAAAAGAACCAGATGTCAATCGATTTCCCTTGGGCCTAAGTGGGACTGTGGAATGAGGGGCAGGGAGTGAGGGGACTGGCCTCTAGGGCAGAGTTTCCTAGGAAAGGAAGATGTCATCTCAGTGCCACCACTGATTTGGAATGACACTCTCCACCCCCGCCCCCATCCCTCACTCACATATTATCTCTCTGTCTCTGTTGCTCTCTCCCTTCCTCTCTCCTTCTCTCTCCCCTTTTTCCCTTCTGTCTTTCTCCCTCTCTCCTGTCTCTTTCTCTCTATCTCTGTCTCCATGCCCCCCCCCTGCACCCCCCCCCCCCATATCACTCACTCCAGGGCAGTGAGTTATGTGAATTCTAAGAGCCCAGTGATTTTCCACCTCTCTTGTCCAGGATGTGTTTATAGTGAGCTAGCGTCAAAGTTTGCTTTCTGTGGGGCATGCTGACCCCAGGGAATTGCATAATCTTCAGGAACAGGAGAGATGATAGAGGAAGGTCAGTGATCCCTTCTGGCCCTCTGGGATCTGTGTGTGTGTGTGTGTGTGTGTGTGTGTGTGTGTGTGTGTGTGTGTGTGTGTGACAGAGAGAGAGAAAGAGAGAGAGAGAGAGAGAGAGAGAGAGAGAGAGAGAGAGAGAGAGAGAGAGAGAGAGAGGACTATCAGTGTCTCTTTGATCAATAGCTGTCAGGGAAGGTGAACCCTCCCCCTGCCCACTCTCCAGGCCCCAGGCCTCCCTGGAGAGCCTGACAGGAGCTGAGAGAGGAACAGAGAAAGAGAAGTTGCTGCTGGTACATTTTTTTTTTTGCCTTTTCAGAACTGGGGGTTTTCTTCAACTTGGACCACTAGAACTTGGGCCAGCTTAGGCCGTGGCAAGGGTTCTGGACAGGGAGTCAGGAGGCCTGGTTTCCAGTCCCAGCTCTGGCACTGATTTACTGTGTAACCCTGATTATGTTTCCTCATATGGAAAAAGGACGATAATTATACCTGTACTATCTACCTTGCAGGGATTTATGAGGATAAAGTGAGATACTTAGGTGTGAGAACACTTTGAAAACTTAAAAGGGCCAGTAAAATGGAACGTATCATTATTATCGTTTTATGACTCAGGCAACTGTGGCCTACTCTCATCATAATAGCATAGGCTCCACAGGCCAAGTCCATTACTGTAATCTTTTGTTGAGATAGATATCTCTTGGCGATAGGACAAGAGTTCATAAAAACCATCTTTGAATTGTTGTCAAAACATAGAACTATAAAACAACAGCACTGATTAGGATGACCTTGACAATCACGTAGGTGGTGTAATGAGGGCCGGACTTGGGAATCAGGAAGACATAAATTCAGATCTTGCCACAGCTGTGTGACCCTGGGTGAGTCACTTAACTGCTGTCTGCCTCCGTTTGCTCATCTACAAAATAGGAATAATACTAGAACAGGGTTTCTGTGATGATCAAGTGAATTGAAAAATATAAAGCATTCTGCAAACCCTGAAGCTAAAATTTGTTGGCTCTTATTATTAACCAGGACCTTGTTATGACCATTTAGAGAGTAAACCTTGTTAATATTATTTTTCTTTAAAAATGTTCTTATTAAAAACTGAACATGGACTATCAAATATCATAAACTAAACTTGCCTAGTAAAATTAATATTTTATTTCAATACATAATGTATAAGCCTTTTTTAGTCACTGTCTCTAAGTTCTTATCAGGATTCTTTGTCTATTCATTCTCGTTGCCTTTTCCTCTTCTATGACTGCCGTTACTGTGGGCTCTATTCTTCTGGTTCTGCTTTGCTGGGTTTTGCGTGGAGATCTTTCCAGATTTCTTTGTTTTGCTCATACATGTTGGTCTTAATGGTGTTTATAGTGTTCCATTATAGGAATGTACCATACTTCATTGAACTGTTCTCCTATTGTTGGACATTTAGGTTGTTTCTAGTTTTTTTTTTTTGAAATTACATAATTTTTTTTTGAAATTAGGATTTTGAATTATGAAATTATAATTTTGAAATTTTTTGAAATAAATGTAATTTGTAAATGTAATTTTTACAATTACAAATGTCATTTGTAAAACAAACAAAAAAGAGCTATCCAAAGATTTTCTATATGTGGCTATAGAAAATCCTTAGCTGATTTTTGTTTGTTTTGTTTTGGGTGTTTTGAGGTATATTCCTGGCAGTAGGTGTTACTTTCTAATAGCTTAAAGTTCATAGGATCACAGAATATTAGATATACTAAGGAGTAGTGGACAAAAGATCTTTGGCTTGGGATTAGAAGTCCTAAATTTGAATCCTAACCCCACCAAATACTCATGGTCCGACCTCAGGGGAATCACTTGGGCTCTCTGAATCTCAGTTTCCACCTCTGTAAAATAGGGATGATATTCACAGGAAGGTTGTTAAAATCAAGGGAGATTTTAAACATACACGCATACACACATACATACATATATGTACACACATTATACATGTATACATATACAATGTATATATGTGCATTACATACATATATGTATGTGTATAGTTTAAAATGTTTTAAATTTTTGGATACTTGTGTTTTTATATCACCTTTGTTTCATCTTCATAGAAATACAGTGTAGCATAGTGGTTAGAGAGCTGACCTTGGAGCTGGGAAGATCTGAGTTTAAGTCACTGCTTTGACACATACTGGTTGTGTGATCCTGGCTAAGTCACCTAACCTCTCAACGCTCTAGACCAGGGGTGGGGAACCTGGGGCCTGAGGACACATGTGGCCCTCTAGGTCCTTAAGTGCGGCCTTTTGACTGAATCCAGACTTCACAGAACAAATCCCCACCCCTGCTCAAGGCAACTCTCTAAGACTATAAATTGAAGTGGGAGTTTCCTCACCAGAGAATGAAGTCCTAAGTACAGAGTATTGAACTCCAATTAGGAAGACCTGAGTTTAAGTCCTGTTTTGGGATTTACTAACTGTGCGACCCTGGGCAAATTGCTGCTTTCAGCCTCAATTTCTTCATCTGTGAAATGGGGATAACTTTCTCACAGGGATGTGGTGAGGATAGAATGAAATAATAGGCATAAAGCACTTTTTAAATCATTAAGTGCCATATGAATGTTAAGCTATTATTGCTAATTTTCAAGTATATCCCTCTTCCTTCCCCTACTCAGTGAGCCATTTCTTGTAATAAAAAATAAGAAAGAAATACTTTAAAAAGCAGGTGAGCCAAGCTAATTGACACATAGAATGAATCTGATATCACATGGGATATTCCATGCCCATAATCCTCCACCTTCGCAGTCTAAGAAAAGCGGTGAATTTTCTCATCTTTTTCTGGAGGCCATGCATGGATCTTACATTGTTAAATGGAAGCTTTTGTTTTTTAAAAATACATTTTTATTTCTATATTTTGTTTTAAAATTACCTCCACTTCCCCATTCTTCCTCCCAGAGAGCCATGCCTCATCAGAGAGTGTAGCAAGGGCCTTTGGAGCCTGCTTCCAGCCATGTGTGATTGAGTGCTGAAAAAGCTTGTGTGCTAATATACTAAGAGGCAGCAAGGTGGCCCAGTGGAGAGTCAA
This sequence comes from Trichosurus vulpecula, assembly GCF_011100635.1. Lineage (NCBI taxonomy): Eukaryota > Metazoa > Chordata > Mammalia > Diprotodontia > Phalangeridae > Trichosurus > Trichosurus vulpecula. Next base: position 155,315,074 of record NC_050580.1, read on the forward strand.
GAACACCTGAGTTCAAATCCAGCCCTGGGTACTTATTAGCTATGTGACCATGGCAGTTCACATAACCTCTCTTTGCTTTGGTTTAAAATGAGGATAATAATAGCATCTACCTCCCAGGGGTCAAATGAGAGAAAAATTGTAAAGCACGTAATTAAGTGCCATGTAAATAGTAGCTATTATTAATATGGCTATTATTAGTTATTATTATTATTAATATGACTAAAAGGCAGCTAAGTGGTCCTGTGAATAAAGCGCTGGACCTGGAATCAGGAAGACCTGAATTCAAATATGACCTCAGACGCTTATTAGCTATGTGACCCTGGGCAAATCACATAACCTCTGTCTGCCTCACTTTCCTCCTCTGTAAAATGGAGATAATAATAGCACCTACCTCCCAGGGTTGTTGTGAGGATCAAATGGGATAATAAATCAATAAGTCAACAAACATTTATTAAGCACCTACTGTATACCAGACAATGTGCTAAGTGCTGACTAGATAATTGGATAATAATTGTAAAGCAGTGTTATATATCATATGTATAATGTAATATATAATAAATATAATATAAATAATATGATATAATATAACATAAGTTATTATTATTAAATCCCCTAACTGGGCACTGATCAGGAAGAGCTCTTGGCTCAGTAGATATTTACAAGGGAGCCTCCTACCTAGGGATCTCTCCTCTGCCTTCTCTGAATTGTGTTAGGATTATTTTAAGCCCTATGAGGGGTAGCGGGAAGGAGTGACTTTCCTAATTCCCCATCTTGCCCTAGTGGCCATGAGCACATGGCAGTCCCTCTCCTATCTTGGCAAGCCTGGGCTCGGGTTTGCCTACCTCTTTTAAGTTTGTTCCCTTCCTAACTTAGGTGAAGAGCTATATACCCTGAGGTGGATATGTCCAGGCTTGGCAGCAACCTTGCCAGTAGGAGAGGTTCAGAGGTCTTGAGTCCCGTTGGGTTGTGATTGACCAGCTACAAGTAGAAGAGTCCTCCTTAGCAACAGCTCAAATGATCTGGGGGAATATAACCACCCACAAGAAGGTTGACCTAAGCCTGGTCTATTTTGCCAGATGACAGTAGACTAGGCATTGTTTAGACAATGCAGAGTTGAGGCGAAATGAAAAGTGCCTATCAACAATTCTTCAGACTGCTTTATGTAGCAACCTTTGAGAGAATGTTTTATACCAATTATTCTCTATAATAACCTTAGAAAATGGTCATTGGCTTTTTTTTTTTTTGGTGTCAACTTTTAAGTAGATTTTTTACTCCTCCAAGACAGGAACTGCATTTCTAAACTTGTTTACAGTACTGATAAAATGCACTGTGTTTCACTTCTCTTCCTCTAAATACATTCAAGTGTTGGGAATGGCTGAAATTGAAAGAGCAGCTCAAATGTATGTTTTTTTCAAACTGTCACTGCCCCTAGTCTTGGTGACAAATTCGGGTCCTTCAATCTTTGACAAGCTGTACGAAATGGTCTTTCTTCTCCAGCATTCAGTTGACCTCTTTAATGGTGTATCCAGAAGAAGCACTTCTGGATGGGGCAGCTGCACCACCTGGGAATCCCCCAGGCATGCCCCTTGAACTCAGATACAGCTTGGTGATGACAGGGTTGCAGACCTCTGGTTCTTCTGATACTCAAATTCTTGCTTCTCAGCAGTTTGGCTCCTACTGAGCCGGCTGATTATTTGATTGCATTAGTCAAGGTCTTCCTCACCAATTTTGCCTCAGGGTTTCTCATTATCCACTTAGCTGTCATTTTGAAAACATATGATGCAAATGAGTTCTTGGAAGACACCTTGACCCTTGGCTTCTTATCTTCAGTCTTGTTTCTTGGCTTTCCTGACCAGGTACTCAATGTCTCCTTTGCTTAGTTGACCTTTGCCACTGATGGTGGTGATTTTATTCTCCTTGACATTCTCTTGGCCACAGCAGATATACTGATGATGTCATTTGCATAAACGTCAAAGGTTACTTTAATTCTGAGGAATACCTTGGGGAGCAGTTGACAATTCCCCTGAGCTCCAAGTTGCCAAGTAGTTGCTATCCTTTATAATTTCTCACTTTCACAAGCCTGGACATCAGGACTGTTTTCTGAGTAAGTCTGCTTGGTGGGGGATGGTGGTATTGTATTTGGTCAGAATTATTGTAGTTCTGACAGGAGTTTCAATACCAAGGGAGAGAGAAATCATAACCAACAGCACTGAGTCTTGAACATTCTCAAATTTGTCCTTGCTTCATAAGAAAGTTTCGTTAGGATTGTTCCTCGTGTTCAACTCCTTGCCAATGAAGAAGTTGTGCAGATATTTTTGGATCTTGGGGAGCTAAATGGAACCACTCACTAAGATAATGCCATAAATCTTTGACTTATCTACCTTGGCATCTCTTAGGTACAGTGTAGGCACTGATGACAGAGGTATAGAAGTTGGTATCTTCATATAGGGTACAATGTTAATCTGAGCATCACTGTCAATCACAATATTGGCCTGGATACTGGAGGAGAGGCTGGGTCTTGCATATGTTCACAAGCAGGGTGGAAGTGGTGGGCAACCCTCTTGTTGTCATTGAAATCCTTCTTACGCTTGCACTTGAAATCAGCAATGAAATAGTTGACTTTGTGGTTGTTAGTGTCCTCTCTACCCAATGGGTGTTCCCAGCTATGGACTTGATTTCAAAGATGCCACCTTAAAATTTATTTGTATTAAAGTTTTATTTTTTACATAAATGTATTTTTCTTGCCCCCTTATTCCCCATTTCAATGAAAAGAAAAAGAAATTCCCTGCATAGTCAAGCTAAATAAATTCCCTCATTTGCTGTTCTCAAAAAATACTTGTCTCCTGTAGTCATAATTCATCACTTCTCTTTCAGAAAATAGACAGTGCTTCACTGTTGATCTTCCAGAATAATGGATGGTCATCATAGTTCTTACAGATTTCAAAGTTTGTTCTCTTTACAGTATTGTTATTATTGTATAAATTGTTCTCCTGGATCTGCTCATTTCATTCTCCCTCAGTTTGTAAAAGTCTTAAAGATTGTTCTTTTTAAAAATGACATTGATATTGTAGCATAAATTAAAGATGCTGTCTTCCCTGCAGAGGATGGAGTCATCAAAACCACCACTGAAGTCAAAGATCAACCCCAGTCCTCTCAGCACTAACCTTCTTGCCCAAGCCAAAAGCAATAGCAGAAGTTTTTGGCTCATTTATGACTCAGAGCACATTAAGACTGTTAGTGGTTGGAGCATCTTTGGTGACCTGACATTGGAAATCATTGCAATAAGCTGGCACGGTGACTATAGTGTTTGTAATAGTCTTCCCAAGATAAACTCCAGCAATTTCTTTTATCTTTGTCAAGACCATAGAAGATACTTCTTACTTCTTCATGATAGAAGCCTTCATTGTTTTCTTTGTTCAGACTCTACAACTGCACCATCATATCTTTATCAAATATCATATCTTTGTTAAATGCTTGGCATCAGAAGTTGTGTTGTAGGAGTCATTGCCACTTGATTCTTTGCAGCATCACCAACCAAATATTCTGTGTTGGTGAAGACAATATAATTTAGGAGTGATCCTGTTTTCTTAGTCATTGGCAATGAATTCCACTTTTCCCAGTAAGTACTGTGTAAGTAAGTAAGTAAGTAAGTAAGTACTACTTACACAGTAGTAAGTCATGCCAAGGATCAATGCTAACTGTGGGTTCTTTTTTATGGTTGATGGGGCATCAGGGTCATTGTTGATCAATAAATAGTCACAAGGATTGTGCTACATTAGGTGATTATAAATGGCTTTTGTTAAAAGCTGACATAGGCTAGGCCATCTGATTGATTGATAACGTGGAATGTACCAGTTGGGGCTCAGGATCTACAATGTTAGAACCCTCAGCCCCTCAGGGATTACTCTTGAGAATAGTAGCAGCCCCTCTAGGGAATTCAAACCACAAATGAAAGGTGAGTTTGGGGACTGGTTTCAGAAGGGTTGCTACTTTAACAACACAGCTGTACCATGCCCAGGTGCCAATATAACTGTTGATCCATTTTGAGCATCTTTGAAAGATTACATATAATAATAGAAATACTATAAATTTACATAGCCAGTACATGTCAGAGTAAGGATTTGAACTCACTACTTCTCGAGTCTGAGGCCAACTCTCTATTGTACTCAGATCCCATTTTATAGATGAGAAAGTTGGGGGCTAGAGAGGGGAACTAGCTGATTGGTGGCAGAGCTGAGCTTGCAACCCAAGTCTCTTGATTTTCCTTTGTACCATTTGCATTTTTATGTGTGTGTTTTCCTTTTCTGCTAGTCTGTACATTCCTAGAGGACAAATGCTATATCCTATATAGTTCTGTAACATTACAAGGTCAAAAAAAGAGATCCCTGCACATAATTTTTATTCACTGGTACCTTAGGAACGTAAATTTGTACATTTGAGGATCAGCATAATCAGTTAGACTGGGTATTTATTTAATTGAAAGGGAATGAAAGGCAAGGAAAAAAAAAAACTAAACTAAGCCACCAAACCCCCAGGTTTCTCTCTCTCTCCACTCTCTCTTGCTCCCAACTGAGGCACTGTATCCATCTGTCTGGTGAGTGGGCAGAAGCCCCAGGAGAAGAACTAGAGATGGGAATTAGAATAATCAAATAAAATTAAGAGAAAGGAAGCTTTTATAGTTCTAGAGTCTTAGTGTCTCAAACTTGTCTAATTTTTAAGTCCATAGAGCCTTGAACAGAAAAATTAATTAATCACAAGCACCTAGTATGTGCTCAACCCCAGGCTCAACACTTTGGGAAGACATAAAGGAACATATAAGACATAGGATCTACCTTCAAGGAGTTTATAGAAGTTATATTAAAGAAATGATGTAATATTCAGATGAATGAATGATCCTGTAAAGCAGGATATGAGAAGAGGGAAATGAAAATTATAGCCCATAAGTGCACAGGAGTCCAAAGTGGGGATAAATTAGTATAGACTGGGAGAATTAGGGAATGTCTCACTGAGAGGTGGATTAAGGGAGATTAATAGTAATAATAGCTAATGGTTATGTAGTATTTTAAAGTTTGCAAAGTGTTTGACCTACAGAGGTGTTGTTCTTATCCCTATTTTACAGATGGGGAAACTGAGTCTGGGATAAGCTAAGTCACTTCCCGAGTCTAGTTAGTGGCTGAGACAGGGTTTGATTTCAGTTCTTCCTGACTCCCAAGTCCAATGTGCCATTTACTGTGCCAACTTTCTGTCCCAAGGATGGTACCTTTGTGAGCCAGCAGCTATGGCACACTAACAGAAGGGCAATCTATTTTGCTTGTGAAAATCTCCAGGGGTAGAAGAAGTAATGATTTCCATTGCTTTCCTGTTTGTAGCATCTTGTTCCCCTTGTGTTTAATCTAAATCTGGTGCTTTAGTCTGAGGTTATCTTTACTTGTGTTCTCCATGGAGTTGAAGAATGGCTGATTGCTCTCCTCCCATGGGATAATCCTTCAGAGACCTGAAGATCATTAAGTGAATTCATCCTTCTCTTTTCCAAGTCCTTTAACTTTTGCTCCTAGGTCTTATCAAATTTTGGAACAGAAGGAAGGAAACTGTGTTGAGCATTTTGTAAATATGTTACATTTTTGCCCCAGGCAAGACATTTAATTGAACACAAGAGGCTAGCTCAGAAATACCATATTCCTCAATGGGACCCACAATCACTCTAAAGATATTGACTTGACAATCCACATAGGAAAAACCAAGTGGATAAAGACAGCCTATGACATAGTTGTAAGGACAACCTTTAGGTGACTTGGTTCATACACAGGTATGTACATGTGTGTACACACACACACACACACACACACACACACACACACACATACACACACACATACACAAAGAGGACAGATGTTACAGATGGATTTTAAGCTGGACCTAGAATTGAAAATCAGAAGTGAGTGCATTAAATAGCTTGTGAGAAATTTTATATGATAGCCAACAATTCCAAGCTGCTCCCTGAAACAAAAGAGTCCACTTTTCCAAAACCAATATTTTTCCAGTGGTGATATACAACCATGAATCATGGACAAACTTTGTGGTTGACCCAAATGGCAATGAAGAGCTTTTGGGGGGCACAATTAGTCTGTAGCCTATAACTTACCATGTAACTTGTACTCAAGTGGTATTTTTCAGTTGTATGCAACTCTATGCCCTTGTGACCAATTCTTTGGGATTTTCTTTGGCAAAGATATTGGAGTGGTTTGCCATTTCCTTCTCCAGCTCATTTTACAGATGAAGAAACTGAGGCAAACAGGGTTAGGTGACTTACTTGCGGTCACACAGCTAGTAAGTGTCTGAGGCCAGATTTGAACTCAGGGAGATGAAGTCTTCCTAACTTCAGGCTCAGCACTCTATCTACTGTGCGACCTAGCTGCCCACTCACATGATATAAAAGTTGCCATTCAGAAATTGTGTGATCAGAAAATGAAGTGAGACAGTCGTGTTGTGTGAGGGTTTGCTGATTTCCAGCCAGATCGATTCACTGGTAACCACATAATATTAGAATACCTGAACGGTGACGTGTAGTATCTTGAGTGAATTGCTTATGGAATATTTTTAGAAGGATATATACAAGAATCTCCCAAGATGAGGACTGTATACATTGCATTTGGAATCATTGGAAAAGATCAGAGACATCACTAGGAAATCATTTACTTGGGACAAAAATAGTTGACCTGGGCTGAGGAGGTTGGTGGCCGGAATGGCAAAAGAACAGTGCAATTACACCAGAATAATAGGTGACCTGTCCCCCAGAGAGTTTGACCCTTGTGCTTGCGGGGAGCAGAGGGGGAAGGCAGGCATAAGGAGAAGGGCATTGTAATGATGAGGTTCTGGGTAGTGTGTTTCTGGCAAGGTTTAGATCTGGCACAATTAAATACTTGGAGTCTGAGTATTCAACCAAATGGTGGTTTCACTGAGCTCTAAAGGATTAAATCCCAAGCAGGGGATATGTGAGAAGCTCAGATTCCTGCAGGCTTCCTGTTTACCTGTGATGATGGGCTTGTTTAGCCCAGATGGAGGTGTCCCACGCGGGGCTAAGAAGCTGTGGAGGGGCCAGTAGGGTGGGTCCTTGTATGTTCATTAAGAGGCTCCTTTTCAGTGGGTGATCTATCACCCAAAGGTCCATCCGTATGTGTGTCTTAGGTCATCTCCGAGATCAATTCCTTCAGCCTAGCTGCACCATGTTCTTCCTCGTTCTGAATTTCTGACGTCTCTGTGTCCTTACTCGACTCTTGTACTTCTGAAGGGGAGCTGGTGGCTCTGAGGAGGTTTGTGTTGTGTTATGATATGGGGTTGGCAGAGCCCATGAGGGGAGGTTTAGAGACAGTAGTCATCAAAAGTGAGAAGCATGCCTGTGCAGAAAGGAGGTCTCCTTTCCCCCTTGGAATTAGGACCCCCAGATATCAGAACCCTGGGGTACAAAGCTCCATTTGCTCCTGGTCTGTTTGAACTCTGGAGCAGCTAGATGGTGAAGCGGATAGGTGCTGGGCCTGGAGTGAGGAAGACTCATCTTCCTGACTTCAAACCTAGCCTCTGATACTTATTAACTGTGTGACCTTGGGAAAGTCACTTATCCCTGCTTGCCTCAGTTTCCTCATCTGTCAAATGAGCTGGAGAAGGAAATGGCCAACCACTCCAGTATCTTTGCCAAGAAAACCCCAGATGGGGTCATGAAGAGCCAGATAGGACTGAAACAACTGGACAACAATAACAGGTTTCAGCCCTGGAGGCGGTACCCACATCAAAAAGATCATAGATCCGTAGAAGAATAAGAGGCTGGGGAGGTAGTTCCTTGGGGTCACTTTGAACAATCTGAGCTGATATTTAGAAGATGATATTTTCCTCTGTGTTACATTGACTCGCCACTCTATTTAAAGTAGAAATAAGAAGCATTTCTGGGAGGAACATTCAAAATCTTTTTATCTAGAATTAAAAATTTGATTTAAGACGTACCTCTTCTTTAACCCAAAGAATCACATCTATTATCTAAAAGCTAGCAATTCAGAGATCCTCCAAGTCCACGTTCAAAAATGACTCCCAATGACGCCCCAATCAAACAATTCTATCCAGTTTAGGGGATGCAGAGTTTCAAACCATTGATGAACCCCAAATTGTATGGATTTTTCCTTATCATATATTTGATCTTTTGTCAGTAAGCGGTTATGAGGTTCTGACTGTGCAAAGCTCTGTGGGGGGATAGATAGAAAGAAGACTGAGGTCTTGCCCTCAGTAAGCCGCTCCGGCCCTCAGCTGAGCACAAGCCTGGGAGCTAGAAGCTGTTAGCAGCAGTGGGCTGCCTCAGCAAAGGGAATTGCTCTCCTGGGTGATCCAAGAATAAGTAGCATGTGTGAGAATGTTCACTATCTCTCTTGGCAGAGGCCCCAGCTCCCTCCCCCGCTATCCTCCCCCAGGACTGACACGGCCAGCTGGGAAGCTGGTGTCTTTCTCAAACTTGGTGGCAGGCTGCTGCCAGTCCCTGGAGACAGGGAAGATGAGGAGTAGGAGGAGGAAGAGGAGAGAAGGAAGAGAAGGATGGGGGAGAAGGAGGAAGAGAGGAGGAGGAGGGGGAAGAGAAGGAAGAGAAGAATGGAGGAGAAGGAAGAAGGAAGGAAGAGGAGGAGGAAGAGAAAGATGGAAGAGAAGGAAGAAGGGAGGAGTAGGAGGAGGAAGAGGAGAGAAGGAAGAGAAGGATGGAGGAGGAGGAGGAGGGGGAAGAGAAGGAAGAGAAGGATGGAGGACAAGGAGGGAGGGAGGAAGAGGAGGGGAAGAGAAGGAAGAGAAGGATGGAAGAGAAGGAAGAAGGGAAGAGGAGGAGGAGGAAGAGAAGGATGGAAGAGAAGGAAGAAGGGAGGAGGAGGAGGAAGAGAAGGATGGAAGAGAAGGAAGAAGGGAGGAGGAGGAGGAGGAAGAGAAGGATGGAAGAGAAGGAAGAAGGGAGGAGGAGGAGGAGGAAGAGAAGGATGGAAGAGAAGGAAGAAGGGAGGAGGAGTGGGGGAAGAGGAGGGCAGGAGAGAAGGATGGAGGAGGAGGAGAAGGGAGGGAGAGGAGCAGTTTTCAGAGATTTTAGAGCTTACCTCAGGTGCTGACAGACCTCCTCTGCCTGCCTTTCACATGCCTCATTCTCCACTGCAGCCTCGGTTGCTGATGATGGAGTGGGTCCTCACTCACACTGACCACGGCCCAGCAAGGTGTATGGGATACTGGGAGTCCCCTCCTTTGTTAATCATAATGTCATAGAGAATGAACAGTGGAGAAGCCTTAGATGAGAAAACTGAGGCCAGGACCTTTTCCAAGGTCACCCAGAAAGTTAGTGGCTGTGCCATATTTCTCTTTCTCGCCGGTTTCAGATTCTGGAATTTCACCATAGGGATATTTTTTTTGCATTATCTGCAAGATTTGTTTTTGTTGTTGCTGTCACTGCTACTGCTCTTGTTGCCAGGACCAAACACCCCTGGCACAAGTTATATGTTCGATATCTTAAACGGTTAGCTCATTCACACTGAAGAGCAGAGCTCTGCGGGGATAGGATGTATGATGGACATTTAGGGTTGGAGTGGGTATGAACTGCAGAGGCATGGCTGAGATGGGGTTTGCACCAAAGGCAAATTTTGTTGAATTAAATCTGATGAGGATGGCACTTTCGCTTGATGCGAGAGTGGTCCTCCCTCTGGCCATAGGCCTGGTTTTCTTTGTGGAAAATAACTCCTCCGGTAGTTTGGAGGAAGAGAGGGAGTGGTTTGCCATTTCCTTCTTCAGCTTATTTTACAGATAAGGAAACTGAGGCAGCAAACAGGATTAAGTGACTTGCCCGGGGTCACACAGCTAAGTGTCTGAGGCCAGATTTGAACTCAGGAAAATAAATCTTTCTGACTCCAGGCCTGTCACTCTGTTCACTGAGCCACCTTTCTGCTCCTGGGAGGGACCTTAGAGGACATTTAGTCAAACCCCCTCATTTTGCAGATGATACAACAGAGGCTTGGGGAAGATTAAGCGACTTACCTAAGGTCGAACAAATAGAGGCAGATTTGAATCCAGGACCTCTGACTCCAGATATGGAGCCCTTGTCACTGAAACATATTGAGTTTGTCCTTGAGGGCTACTAGAAAAGATGACAGATATGCAACAAAGAAGAATGGTAGTGAGTATAGAATGTGGAGCTTTAACAGCATGGTGTAGTTCTAGCAATGTCTGGGGAGGTGTGTGTGTGTGTGTGTGTGTGTGTGTGTGTGTGTGTGTATGGGGTGGGGAGTGAGGGGGTAGAAGATGAGAAGTAAACTCCTAGGGTTGAGCACACTTGTCCCAGACAACTGCGTTCCATCCAAATAGAGCTATCGCTGTGATTTTGAAACCACAGAGGGTTTGTTCCATTTCCATTGTAGCTAATTATGAAAGGTAATTGTTTAAACATGGTGAAGTGTTTTGACCTGAATGATAATATTATTCCAGGCATCCTTTTTGTTTTGCCACATCTGTGCTAGCCAGAGGGGAGTTTCATCATGCTCAGTCCAGCTCCAGATGACACCCAGGGAAGAGAAGGATGGACAGGTGGGCTGTTCCAAAATCAAAAGAATGAACTTTTCACAGGAGGCCAAGGGGCTCTGGCTGCTTTTACAGTGGTTGTGTGCATGCTTCTGCAGGCATCTACTAAGGTCTATGTAGAAAGTATGGTCCTCCAGTGTTTGCTGAAACCAATCCTTTTTGCTAGTATAGAAATACAGCCCTACCCCCACCCCTTCCTTCCCCACCAGGTCAGTAAATCAATCAACAAGCATTTATTAAATGTTTTCTATGTGCCAGGCTCTGTGCTAAGCACTGGGAAGACAACTATAAACAGAGGGAAAGGTAGTTCTTGCCCTCAAGAAGCTTGTGTCCTAACCTCGGAAGACGATACATAAAAGGAAGCTATAAAGTAAGGAGAGCAGAAGATGAAGAGGGGAGGCATGGTAGAAAAAATCTGGGAGAGGCAGGAGTGTAGCCAGTAGAAGAGTACAGACATGTTTGGCCTGGTTATCCTCCTTAAAATGGAGGTTTTAATCCTGAAGTCTAAATATATAACTTACTCTTGGGGTAGAGGCATGTCATGTGGTGGAAAGAACATTAGCTCTGAAGTCAGAGGAGCTGAGTTCAAATGTCACTTCTTATGCTTACTAGCTGTGTAACATTGGATAAGTCACTTAACTTCTCTGGTCCTCAGTTTCCTCAACTGTAAAATGAGAGGGTTGGACCGGATGGCCTCAGAGACCCCTTTTGTGGAGACCATAGTGGTTACCACACCCCAGGATGACCTTACCTGAATTCCTGAAGCATCAAAAGTCAGTTCAACTTTCATTAGCCCATGATTCTAATCTTTCTCTAAACGGTGCCCATATTATTTCTTGTGGGTTGGTTTTATCTACCTAACTGGATTCTAAGCCATATGAGGATAGGGATCATGTTTGTGACCTGACTGCGTTGTCGTAAGAACCCACATATTGGTCCAATTGATGTCAGAATCACCTATTCCCGCTGCAGCCAGCTTTGTGGTTTCTGTCCAGGACTTGGTCTTCTATGGCAGGTTAGGGGCACTGGGAGGGTGCTCAAAAAAGGGATATACATTCAGCATCAGTATGCAGGTAGTGTGTAGAATTTCAAAGGTCTTAAAAGTCACCCTCCCTAACTTGCCGGCTGAAGTCTGAAACTCTTTCAGAGACAGGGCTTGTCATTATCCATTCAGAGGTCAGAATTAGAGCAACTTTGGGGAGGCTCAAAGACTGGAAGGCTTGTTGCTGGCAGGAATCAGAACAAAGGATTGAGGCGAAGGGTATTGCTCTAAATAAAAGTTTTTCTTCCTTGCCTACTTTCAGGGTTCAAAATATTGAGGGACTGAAGATCCAGACTGCCCTTGGTGTTTTTTGAATAGGTATGTTTTTGAAAGGGTATAGGTTGATAACCAAAAGTTAGTTGGGAATTATAAAGACTTTCTAACCCTAGGTCAGACAGAGGCTTGAGATCAGCATATAGATCCTCTTGTCAGAAGAAGTAAATTTCAAAGACAGATTAAATGTCTGTGGGTGCTGCTTAGCTGGCTGGCTCTTCTGTGTTTTAAGAGTTTGACACCCAGAGGTGAAAATTTTCCTTCTAGAGAGAAAAAAACTGAATATACCCAAGGCTGTAGAAACTGAGAGATTGCCCTCTCCTCATAGGAATAAAAACAGTTAAGGGTTTTTGCTAGTTTGATGAGAAATGAATCCGAAGGACTTACCTCCAAAGAAAAGTCAAAGTTTAAGCCTCTGGTCTCTAAACTAAAACAGAGATGGTATAGAATCCACTCCCCTTTTCATCTGAATGATGTAGCCCCTCAGCTGAGGACCCCAGCTAAAGCCAGACGGTAGAAGTAAAGAGAATCCCCACAACCATGTGGCCAGCAAAGCGAGCTTGCAAGAAGACTCATCTCCCTGAGTTCAAATCTAGTCTCAGACACTTCCTAGCTGTGCAACCCTGGGCAAGTCACTTAGCCTTGTTTGCCTCAGTTTCCTCATCTGTCAAATGAGCTAGAGAAGGAAACGGCAAACTAAACCAGTATCTTTGCCAAGAAAACCCCCAATGGGGTCACAGAGAGTCAGACACGACTGAACCACCACCACAACTTTGTTGTCCTTGGCTCACATGGCGAGCCCTTGTTCATTCTGAGTGTCAGTGATCCTGAGATTATCATCCAGGAATGTGCCACATTATGGGGCAGCTATGTGGTGCAGCGAGTAGAACACCAACCCTGGAGTCAGGAGGACCTGAGCTCAAATCCAGCCTCAGACACTTGACATATGTACTAGCTGGGTGACCTTGGGCAAGTCACTTAACCCCAATTGCCCTGCCAAAAACCAACCAAACAAAAAAAGCGAGCTTGGTAATGACCATGAATGGCTTGCGGAGACAGATTTAGTGGAGACATGTGGCATGAGATCAGTGTCATGCTGCCTAGTAGCTACCACATGAGATCTGAGGAGCTACGATAGCCAGGGTTTCCTTCCTCTGCCATGTAGTTTAAGCCTGTTCTTTTTCTAAAAGCTAAGGAAGTTGTCACCAAGACTGATTGGCCCAGCCCACAAGCTGTTGATGCAGTGGCTTCACACCATCTTGATGTGACTTCCTAATTCTCTAGTAGGCTCACAAAAATGCCCGCTCAAGTGGAGAGGGTCCTTCAGACTTGATAGATAACCCAAACCTGCACGAGTCAACATGCATTTCCTTGCTGACCAGAGTCTGTAGTCAATAAATATTTATTAAGCTCTTACTGTTTGCCAGAAACTGTGTGTGGGATGTAGTGGATACACTAAAGAAAACCAACAATGAGTTCTGTCAGAGAAGTCTAAGAAGCCCCAAATAGACACAGTTAAAAGGAAAATTGGGAGACGTATTTCTGTATGGAAGGAAGGGATGGGAGTGGAAGGCCTCATCTATTTGAGCTGAGTGCTGTATCCTTGGAATATCCTTTCAAAGCTATGGTTAAATAAACTTCCTTTTGTTGACTATTGAATGACCTATGAGTGTCTCATTTCATTCCAATATAGGACCTAAACCATCAGGAGACCAGCTCAATCAGGCTCAATCTATTACAACATCTGTCAGGGACAACATGCTTCATTCAGAGAGTAGCAGGCCTGTTGGGAGTACACAGTGATATGACCAGAACATACTGATGGCCTACAGTGTTGAAAGTGTGAGTTGCCTTTCTACGTGTGTACCCTGGACATATATCTCCCTTGTAGATGTGCCCCTCCACAATGTATCCTGGTCATATAGCTTTCTTCCGCGTGTGTCCCTTCAAACCTGTTCTTTAATGTGTCCACTTTTCCTACCCATAGCATGAGTGTTTGTGCTAGAGTGGGCTCCAGATAGGTGGGAACTGTTGTAAAAAGACTTTCTTTTAATTGTGCTATTTTTTCAAATACCTCTACTTTAAACTAATAGTATCTGCTGGCCAACTAGTTTAAGCAAACACATCGATAGGGGCTTCTAAACTATAGTTTGTCGTGGTTACAAATCTACAGAATGCTTTGAAACTGGGGTTGCTTTTCTCAAAAGGGGAAGGGAATAAAAAAAGAGGTTTCTGGGTAGGGGTAAAGTTCTCAGAATGAGGAAGCTAAAGAATAATTTTGCCAACCTTCATAATTTTTCTGGGGGTATATTCTGAGCATGATAGATGTCTTCAAGAATGAAAGCAACTCACTGGTGAATGGTTGGGTGGGCTACATAGAAACAAAGGAAAATTTCCATGGAGGAGGCCAAAAAACAGGGGCCAGTGAAAAAGCCATCTGGAACAATAGGTCCTGACTCTACAAAGCTGCCCTTCTACAATGCGGCTGTCTCATCTGGCCTCTGCTTGAAGACCTCCAGTGAGAGAGAACCCTCCACCTCCCAAGTCTTGGAACACTAGGGCATAGACCTGCTACAGTTAATTGCTTAACCTATTGAATTTGGAAACGCTAATCGGTGTCTGGAGAAAAGTTGAAACCCAATAGTCTTAAGCTAGCAAAGGAGAAGTGATTTGGGGTGGTGGAAAGAACATTGGCTAATCAGACAGGAGGCCACGCTGGCAGTTCCAGTGTAACTGATTTGCTGGGTGACCCGAGGCAAGTCTATTCATCTATCTTAGGTTTCAAATCTCAAAGAAATGGATAGAATTAGGGTGGGGAAGGGAGGAGACCTCAGGAGTCTGGGAAAGTACCCAATCCCAGCCCACACCTTAAAATGCTGCCTAGCTAGGGGCCAGTCACTTTCTGCCCGCTTGTCTGCCTGGGTTTGTGCCTAAGTCTGTCTCTGCCTGTTTCTGGCTTACTGTCTCTCTCAGGGGCCATCTCCAGTCGTCCTGGTCTGTACCGTGTCACCGGATCCGGATGGCTGTGGAGGAGAAAGTGAGGCTGGTGACTTTGCACAGCCCTCCCTCACTTAAATGCAATTCACTTGCAAGTCATGACATCACCTTCCTGATGTCACGGTCATCTTCTGGTCATCTTCGAGAATGGACCAACAACAACTGTCTCTCTCACCAGAACACTTACTTTAGTATTTACTGAAGGGCCTTGAAACCAGTTGATCAATTAAGCAAAATTTACTAAATACCTACTAAGTGCTGGGCGTTGTGCTAAGTAAGCACTGGAGATACAAGAACAAAAGTCTTCTGGTCACTTTGTCTAAATAGATAGATAGATAGATATAGGTAGATAGATAGATAGATAGATGAATGAATGAATAAATAAATAAATAAATGAATGAATGAAGAGGTGTGTCTAGTTGATACCTTGCAAGGTACTTCCCAGCTCTGATATTCTAATAAAATTGGAGTGTCCTCCTAAGAACTTTGCTGGCTATGAAGGGAATGAAGGCCCTCTCTGGATGCCTATTTGAAAACTATGATTTTGATTCATTGAAGCTTAAAGGGAAAATTGGCTTAAAGGGTGTGGTGGGGGAGTGGGCAGGGTTGTAGGGGAACGTGAAGAAGAGGTGAAAGCCTGCTGGGCTCCCAGTCAGAAACCTTGGGATTGAATCCTTTGTAATTGCTCAACCTTTTCCCAGCCTGTTTTCTTATCTGTAAAATGGGGATAATATGGACTACTTGTCTTCCTGGGTTGTTATGAGGAAAGTGCTTTGTAAACTCTAACGTACTATATAAATGTGAGTGATGATTATTCCCATTTTATAGATGGAAAACCTGAAGCTCAGGGGAATTCAATGGTTTGCTCAGTCCCAGGGGTAGTAAGTGTGTCAGAAGAGGAATGGGAGCCGTCATGGTGGAAGGGGAAGGACATTTCCACTAGGGTCTTTTATGTGTAGGTATCATAGTAAAGAAGGGGACAAGCCCCTAACTGGGTGACACATTTGCTTCTTTGTTTTGAGTTTTGAGTTTTGATTTGCTCTGGGAAGACTAATGTGAAAATAAATCACAACAGAATCTCAATGCTTATGTGTGAGTGGGGAGGGCAGGGGTAGGATGGAAGAACAGTGCTCTATATATACCATCCAGGGAGAACAGATGAACAGGGCAATTAAAAAATCCATCCACCCCCATCTCTTTCACACACACACACACACACACACACACACACACACACACCACCTCCGCCAACCCTCTTCCCTCATCTCCATGTTTTCTGCTCAGTTCCATCCTCTGAGGGATAAATTAGGAGGTCAGATGGATAATCTGGGAAGCTTTCCAGATTCTTTTTTTTTCTTCCTGAGCCTCAGGCCTGAGGAGGGCCCTCCCTCCCGTATGTTGGGGAGCCCTTGGCTGTCAGGGCAAAACTAGGTAGGTGTATATTTCCTAAACACGCAAATACCACTCCCTTATCTCCTATGGCTCCCCTCTCCCTGCTGCCAGGCATCCAGTGCCCCCAAACCATTTTTATTCCTTTGTTAAAACCTGTCTCAGATTCTTATTTCACACTAAGGTATGACTGACTGATAATAGCTGAAAGGATTCATCCTTCTGGAGAAATTTATATTTGAAGAGGGATTGGTCTTAAGATAAGGCAATGAAGCTCTAAGAGTGGGAGGAAGTTGGTCTTTATGGAAAGAGAATTAGATTAGGATCACAATGCTTAAGAAGCACAGAATCTCAGAGTTATAATGGGACCTCAGAGTCCCTCTAGTCCAACCTGGAATTTAGTAAGAATCCCTTCTTTAATTCTGTTGACGAATAGGTCAACTTCTCTGCCTGAAGACCTCCAGTGACAGGGAACCCCCTGCCTCCCACACCACAGCTAGGTGGTACAGTGGACAGAGTGCCAGGCCTGGAGTCAGGAATACTCATTTTCCTGAGTTCAAATCTGGCCTCAGACACTTACTAGCTATGTGACCCTGGATAAGTCACTTCACCCTGTTTGCCTCAGTTTCCTCATCTGCAAAATAAGCTGGAGAAGAAAATGGCAATCTCCTCCAGTATCTTTGCCAAGAAAACCCCAAATGGAGTCATGGAGAGTCAGACACAACTGAACAACAATTGTCAGAAAGATTTTCTTGACCTGAAATCTAAATTTACATCTTTGCAATGTCTACCCTTTGCTCTCATTCCTAAAAACTGAAAACAAAAGTCCCCAAGCTTTGCAAACTACCTTAGCTCCTCCTCTAGCCACTGGTGGGGATGGGGAAAAATCATTGTTTGGGGCAAAGCTGAATGGGCTTGCACCTCTCCCCAATCCAGACTGTTGATCCCTTACTACTCCAGTCCCCATGACTTCATTTAGTGATGGAAGCCAAGAAGAACGAGTGTACTCCCTTCCCCACAGGACATTCCTGCAAATATTTGGAGCAGAGCTGTCATGTTGCCCCCCAAACTTCTCTTTGGCGGTTAAATATCTCTAGTATTTCAATCAGTACTCATGTGATAGAGTCCTCAGTCTTCTCACCATCCTGGTTGATTTCATCTGGACAAATGTCCTTCCTAAACTCTGTCATTGGTAATTGGGCAAAGTTCTCCAGACATGATCTAAGCAGCACAGAGGACAGAAGGATAATGAACTCCCTTGATCTAGACACTAGGAATCTATTAGTACAGGCCAAGATTTTGAGTGGCCGTCTCTAATTGTTGACTTTTATTGAATTTGGAGTCTACAAAACCCCCCAGAACAGTCCCTGATCCAACACTGCCCCTGTTACTGTTTATTTTCCGTGGGTATTACTGTGGATTTCACACAGACCTCATGGCCTGCAGTTACCTTTAGCAGGCTTTCAGTTCTCTGAGAACTAGAGCTGAGGTTATTATTCTGTACCTCAGAATCCTCCAGTCTGTGGGCTCTCAAGTGACCGACTGGCTCCATCTTCCTTGGGAGTGTACATCCTATGGGGAAAGAGTTAGAACTCTAAGAGACTTAGAAGTCATGTAGGCCACAACTCTCCTTTTGAGATGAGATGAAAGGACTTTTCCAAAGTCTGCAGATTGGGGGCAGAGTGCCAGGGCTGGGATTGAAATCCCGATCTCATTAGTCCAAAACTGGCGCTCCTTCCACTATGTTGTGTGCCTCTGAGTAGTCCTAGACAGCGCTATTGATGCCCCACTCAATGCAGTTCTTTCATAGAATCATGGAGTTGTACAACGCAAGAATTGAAAGGTACGTTGGAAGCCATCTGAGTCCCCTCATTTTACTCGTGGAGAAACTAAAGCCCAGGAGTGATTTACCCAAGATCACAAAACTAGTTAGTGGGAATCTGAGAGAGTTGTTCTGACTGCCAGGCCAATGCATCCATCCATCCATCCATCCATCCATCCATCCATCCATTCATTCATTCATTCATTTATTCATTTGTTTATCTATTTATCTATTTATTCACCCATTTGCTTATTTATTCATTTATCTATTTATCTGTCTATCCACCACAGTCTATTCATCACTGTCTATTTATTCACTTTTTAATCTGTCTGTTTATCCATTCATTTATCTATTTGGGGGTTTTATTTACTTCTTCATTTATCTATCTATCCACTTGTTTGTTTTATTGATTACTTTTGGTTTTATATCACAGTCTTTTCTGGATATACTTTCCTTTATAGAGTAGGCGTGGGTCTATCCCTCCAGCCAGTCTTCTATTGCAACAAAGAAAAGAAAAGAGAAATAGCTAAGAAAAATCAATCAGCACCAAGGTGGCAGTATTCCACACTCCTAATCCCCTATCTATTCAACCAAGGGAGGGTAGTGCTCAGCCTCCTTCCCTCCTCTGGCCCAACAAGGTTGGTCATTACACACACACAGTGTTTGGCTTTAATTTTTTTTGTCATAGAATCCTAGATCTGGAGCTGGAAGGTCATCAGGTCCAAATCCTCACGTGGTATGGTGGAGGAAATTGAACCCTAGAGAGGTAGCTCAGCTAGGGTCATACGGGAAGTAAATGACAGAGCCAGGGTTTGAGTGTAGGCTCTGGAACTCCACATTTCAGTTCTCTTCCTACTATAATGTCTTTATGTTTATATTTGCCTAGTGTGGGTATGATTTCTCCAGTTCTACTTAATTCGGTCAATATCTAGTAGACTTTCTACTATGGGCCACTACCTCCCCAGAGTTGGCCTACAGCAACTAGGACAGCTAGGTGGCGCCATAATGCCTAGAATATAGCATCAGCCCTAAGGTCAGGAAGATTCATCTCCCTGAGTTCAAATCTGATCACAGTCACTTACTAGCTCTGTGGCCCTGGGAAAGTCATTTAACCCTGTTTGCCTCAGTTTCCTCTTCTGTAAAATGTGCTAGAGAAGGGGAACGGCAAACCACTCCAATCTTTGCCAAGAAAACCCCAACTTGGGTCATGAAGAGTTGGACACGACTAGAATGACTGAACAGCAACAACTTTGTAAAGCAGAGCAAGTGACCCTCAACCTCCCTTTCTTTTTCTTTTCTATTTTTTTTTTAACAGATTACACATTTTATTGATGCTATAAGAAACACAGCCTTCTCCATCATCTCACCTCTTAAGATGTGAATATTCTGGCCAATGACCTTTCTTGCCTTGTAATGCTTTTCTCACTTTAAGCTTTTCTAATTATAATGATATAAACACCCCCCCACACCCCAAACTTTATACCCTAAAAATTAACTATATTTAAGAAAAAATAAAATAAAGTGAACATGGATAGTACTGTCCCACAGAAAAGTATATAATATGTATGTATATATATGCATATGTGTGTATATACATATGTATATATATATATGGACTTATAATATCCTATCTATATCTGTATCCTGGTAATACTATGATTGTTTTCTTACCTTAGTTTTACCTGTCATGAATAACTGCCACATTTATTATTGGAGATGTAGGAAGTACCAAAGTTTTCTCCAAGAGTTATAAGCTAATCGTTCTGTGGGTCTGTCACTAGCTAACAACGTGACCTTGGGCAAGTGAATTCACTTCTCGCGGTTTCAGTTGTAAAAAGAGGGTGTTGGGCTAGGTATCACCAAGGCCTCTTACGTCTCCAGTATATACAAATTTTTTAATCTGAGAGGCATCATGCCAACCTCCCTTTTCTGACTCCTTTTCCTCCTTCGACAGTATTTTGTTCCACATTCCCCAAATACTCTTTTTTTGTTTGTTTTTGTTTCCTATAGTTTCCCTCTAAGGGAAGAAAGAAATTTGATAAACTTGTTAATAGGGAGGTGACAGAGATTGCTTGCCTCCATGTTTCTGCATGTGTGCTTTATGTTTTAAAAGGACCGACAGGCAAAGGAGTAAGGTTTAGCAAAATAAGATAAGTAATATGTGGAACTATTGGGACCTGAAAGCATATAAACCATAGTTGTAAATTGCTTATTAATATCATAAACCCAAAGGAATGAGATTTTAAGCACTTTCGCAGTCTCCTGGGGAAGGTATTGGAGACAGGAAGGCCTCCCTGGAGCTCCTTCAGTCATACTGCATAGGAAGCCACCTTTTCTGCTTATGTAGTAGGCCCTATGTTTCTCTCCGCCTCTTCCCTCTGCTTTCTTTTATTTCTCTTATTTTTTTCCTTCCTTTCTTCTTCGTCTACCTTCCCATTTCTCTCTGCCTCTTCCCTCTGCTTTCTTTTATTTCTCTTGTTTTTTTCCTTCCTTTCTTCTTCATCTACCTTCCCATTTCTCTCTGCCTCTTCCCTCTGCTTTCTTTTATTTCTCTTGTTTTTTCCTTCCTTTCTTCTTCATCTGCCTTCCCACTATGGGTTGGACTTATTTAGAAATACTTATTTATAAATAGCCGATTGATTAATTTATAAATTATAATTTTATAAATGGCTACTTCCTATTAGTATATTTTTAAGTCTTAATGATGCCTTTTGGTTTTACATCACAATCATTTCTGTATATAACTTGCTCTCCCAGTTGGTCCTCCTTTGTGACAAAGAACACTAATTAGTCAAAACCAACTGACTTAGTGACTATGTCCAACATATGTCCACAGTATTCCAAGTCCATAGACTCCTACCTCTCAAAGGAAAGGCAGGAGGTAGATTTCCTTATCTCTTTTGTAGAGTCAAGATCGGTCACTGTAATTACAAAGCATTTGGTGTAGGATTTTTTTTTGTTTTTCTCATTTGCATCACTGTAGTCATTGCTACATGCTATAATTTAAAATACCTCTGACATCAGAGCTCTATCTTTTTTTGCAGAAGACTTTGATCCTAGCTAAAATGCAAATCCCCAGGAGCAGGTTCCTACTTTGAAACATCAAATGACTTGACTCCCTACTCCTCTCTTAAGAAGCTCTAATCAATCCTTGCTTCTTAGGTTGGGGGATGGACAACCTGTGGCATAGATCCCACAGAGAAGTCCCTGAGGCCTTTTTCTATACTGAATCCTATGTCTCTTTAATAGAACCATCTGGTTCAGTGTTTCCTCCGCTTGCTTGCCATATTCTTTTTCTCTCCTGGTTTTTAAATCTCATCCCAAACTAAAAAAAGTCACTGAAGTGCACATACCCGTTGACCAGATAATGCCATTACTATGTATATACTTTTAAAAAGTCAAAGATGGAAAAAAAAATCCACATATACAAAAAATGGGTGTCTAGCCTTTGGGGAATGGCTGAACCAATTGTGGTATATGAATATAATTCAATGTTATTGTGCCGGAAGAGGCCGCTACATATGGTGCAATGGATAGAGTACCCGGCCTGGAATCAGGAAGACCTGAGTTTGAATTTGATCTCAGACACTCACTAGCTCAGTGACCCTGGGTAAATCACTATCCTCTGTCTCTCTCAGCTTCCCTAACTATAAAATGGGGATAATAATAGGACCTACCTTCCAGGGTCCTTGTGAGGAGTGAGAAAAATGATTATTAATAAGCAATGATTTGGGGAGATCCGGAGTTCCCTTGTCTGTGATCTTGACCTTCCAGTCTCTTGAAGGATATTGAACTAACTCTCCTCAATCTTTGTCAGACCCCACCCAACCTTAAGAGGAATCTCTAATCTAAGGTGAATTCCACTCAATCAAGCTTGGGTGGAGATAGATCCTTTTGTCTAGATTGCCCAAGGCTGAGGGTGGTCTGGGTATTGGGGTAGTCTCTCAGTCCAAGAGTGACCTGTTGTCACTTTCAGCCTCTCACTGGAGCGAGCTCACTTCTCTTTGTAAAATCCACCTTATTAATTATTATTCAATCAGAGCTGATTGCCATCTGCTGGAACACCTCTAGTGTTCCACATAAAGGGCATAAAGACCTCAAGAAGTGGTTATGCTTCCTCTTTAATCTTTGAGAGGATAACAAGCCCTATTGGTCAATCATTTGCTGGCCATGATTGATAAAATTGATTACAATTTACCCCGAAACTTTGTCTTTTGAAATTATTTTTATTCATCACAGGGATCAAATGAGATAATTTTGTAATGTATGTAGCCCAATGCTTAGCACATAGTAGCTACTGAATAAATAAATGCTTGTTTCCTTTCTCCCCCTACCCACCCTCCCACAATGATAAATATGAAGAATTCAGAGAAACTTGGGAAGACATGTATGGATCGATGCCTAGCAAAGTAAGAACCAGGGAACAATTCACATGATGACCGCAGTAATGTAAAGGAAAACCAGACTGATAAAATTTGGATCAATTCGGTGACCAAATGTGCCTTCAGGGAACTGGATGGTGAAGGAGGCTTCCTGCCTCTTGGCAGAGAGAAGATGAGCTAGAGTCCTGGAATGAGGGATAAATCTTCAGGTCCAGTCAAGGTGTTGATATGTTTTCCTTGACTATACTTATTTGTTATAAAGAAGAGTTCTGGTAGGTTTGGGGGTGGGAAAGAGCCAATGGGAAGTGAAAGTGATATAAAAAGGAAAACGCATCAATAAAACATCAAAACCAATCAAACAATCAACCAACCAATAAATTCTCTAAAATTCCATCTGTGATCCCCCAGAAACATCACTGGAGCTGAAATCAGTGGCTGTAGGTTCAAGGCCAAGCTCACCTGCTTCCTATCGGAACAGGAACTTAATCTTGCTGAATTTCGGATTCCTTCTCTGTAAATTGAGGGATTTGGATTCAATGGTCTCTGAAAGCATCTGGGTAGCTCAGTGGAGCCACTTAGTGGAGTTTGACTAGGGAGGTAACATGATAGGACCCGCACTTTAGGAAAATCACTAAAATGCTTTGCAAATCTTAAAAGTCAATTTAAAATCTACAAATTTCATTTCAATCATTATAGGACAATTATTATATGGACAGTCTTAGGGATTGGGTCTGTGACTTCACAAGTATATGAAAATCTCAGGTGAGAAAACTCACTTTACCCACGCTTGTTGGTATCTACTCTGTAGCTTAACAGTCTTCAGGTGTTGCCTAGAGCACTGAGAGATTAATCTGTCTGCCTTGAGTCATAGAGCCAGTGTGTGTCAGGGGTGGGACTTGAATCCAGGTCTTACTGGCTTCAAGACTAGCTTTCCATCTACTATGTGATTCTGCCTCTGGGTTATAACAGTATAACAACAATGAAGATAACAATCTAAGACAACAAATCCACCAGGTAAAAAATACCTTCAGGATTTTTAAAAAAAACTTTTATCTGTAAGAAGAGTTCAATTCTAGGTTCTAGGGCACCACTAAAAAATATCAACTGGGTCTAGCATTCATTCAGGTTGCCCTGGGCCTAGAAGAAGTTATGTGAAACTTTCGCTTCCAAGGGGTAAGAAAAGGGAAAGGGGCATTAGAGAGCTATTACTTTTAAGGCATAATTTGGGCTAGATCATCTGAGGTCTCCTCTAACACTTAGATTCTGTGATTTTTAGTGAAACTTTACTTAAGTGAATTCCTCACCCATCAAAAACAAAAAGTTACAATGGGGAGAAGCAACTGGCAGGGATGGTCCACCAGCTCTCCCTTTTTTGAGTACTTGGAGTTATCAAATGCTGTCATCTTAGTAGAACTAGAAGTATATTCCTCCCCTAATTCTTCACTCTCATTCTTTCTCTAGGCACATGTATCATTTTGGTGGCATTGCCCTCTCAAAGATCTCTTTCTAGTGAACTCCGCTTATAGGGCTGTCTGTACTGCTCATTTCACCTTCAAATCACTCTTTTCCTTTAATGAGTTCTATTTTCTCATGTGCATATCTTCTTTTAGAGATCGTTTGTTGGATTAGATTAGGAAAAAGTAATGATACATTTCACACACAGACCAATGGAATTATGTCCCTATGTAATTTTCCTTTCTTTTTTTTTTTTAATCTAACCACGATAAAATAGAAGCCGCATCAAAGTCAGAGGGTTAAAAGAGAGTATTTCTTGGTTCTTGGGAAGTGAGGCTGTGTCACTAAATGCTGGGAAGGCAACTGACAGATTTCAACTAGATCCAAGGCTAAATTAAAAACCACCTGTAAGGGCTGTTGACAGAAAACTGACTAGAATCACAGAATTTGGGAAATGGAAGGACTCTTAATGACTATCTAGTATAATGCATACCTGAAAAATAATCCATTTTACAACATATTAGGCAAAAAACTACTTGTTTGAAGACCTCCAATGATGGGGAGAATTCTTCCACCCAAGATAGATAATTCTACCTTTGCAAGTTTTCCTTTCATCTAACTCAAATGTGCCTCTTTGTAACTGCCACACATTGCTTCTGGTTCTATCCTCAGAGGCCAAGTGGCAAAAGTCTAATCCCTCTATACCTATAAAGCACTTAGCACAGTGTCTGGTACATTCAGTTCAGTCATTTTTTTCAGTCATGTCCAACTCTTCATGACCCCATTTGGGGTTTTCTTGGCAAAGATACTGGAATGGTTTGCCATTTCCTTCTCCAGCTCATTTGGGGTAAAGAGACTTGCTCAGGGTCTCACAGGAAGTAAGTGCCTGAGGCCAGATCTGATATCAGGAAGATGAGCCTTCCTGACTCCAGGTCTAGCATTCTATCCACTTCACCACCAACCTGCCTCAGGTACATAGTAGGTACCTAATAAATGCTTGTTCCCTCCCCCACCCCCATTCTGTGTGATAATCATTCAAATTCTTGACAATACCTATTGCCTAATGCCTAAATCTTCCTTTCTCTAAGGAAGAAACATCTCGAATTCCTTCAATGAATCCTCAGATAGGGGAATTCTAGGCTCTTTAATATCCCAGTTGCCTTCCTCTGAATGCTTTATTGATTTCCCATGTCCTTCCTAAGACATGATGCTTAGAACTGAACACAGGACTCTAAGTGTGGTCTGACAGCTGAACGACCACCTCCTTATTCCCAGAAGCAATGCGTCTCTTATTGTACCTCAAGGCTAAATTAGTTTTCTTAGCTGATGTATTCTACAGTAGCCTCCTACAGAACTTGCCAACCTCTAAATCCCCCCAGGTCATTGTCTAGTCCTATCTCCCCAAGAGGTCTTGAAATCATAGGGAAGTTGTTAACAACCTGAATCAGAACATGCATTCGTTGTTCATTCAACAAACACTTATTAAGTGCCTCCTCTATATAGAGCACCCAGAAAGGCTCCTGGGGGTGGAGAGCAGATGCAAAATGAACATGATCAGTAACATGACAATTAATAAAAAATCTTACATTAAAAAGCACTTTGTTACAAAGTTCTTACAAGAATCTCATTTGAGCCTCATGACAACCCTGGGAGACAGATAATTCAAGTAAGCCGTCTATGTATCTCCTACAGTGATGAGCGCAATTAAATTGACAAGCCAACAAGTATTTATTAGGCACTTAATAGATACCAGGCACTGTGCTAATGGCTAGGAGACAAAGAAAGTGGGAAAGAATAGCCCTTGATTTAATGGAGCTCATAGTCTAATGGCGAAGATAACATGCAAAAATCTGTATATGCACAAAATAAAATCAGCAACTTCCAACCCATATAACTACTTTTCATCTCTATAAAATCTATATGAGAATGGTCCTGGTACACATCAAGAGTATCCTTGATGAACATAGGAGAAGGGCGGATAATTTTTTACAAATAGACTATGCTTTCATGGCCATACATAGAGCCTACAAAACTTAAATGTGTTCATTGTTTGTTAATGATAAAATGGCATTTTCAGTAGAACAGAACATATAATTAAAGGACCTATAATAATAGGTCTACCATTTATGGGTTAAGATTATAGAAGATTCATGGATAGATGGAACCGCAGAGATAAATTTCTTCAATGACCTGATTATCTTATTCAAAAGAATCATAAAACAGAGAGAAATATGTTCATCCAAGGTGTTTACTACTATTGCGGAAGAGGTTCTGCACAGGGTCCAAATGGAAGAATTATTGTCTCCCTTTGTATAATGTTAACCCCTTGAGGGCAGAGGCTGCATTATTTTTGTCTTTGTATTTCTAGCACCCCTGCATTAAGGTATTAAGATTGACTCTCTCCACCTTCAAAAACAGAGGATATGACCTAAGAATATATCCCTTGCCTGCGACCTAGGCATGTTTGGGATTTTTGCTGGGGGTGTGCCTGCTGCCCACATGTACCTGGCAAAGGTTTTCAGTTTTGCTATGGGAAAACCTAGAATTTTTCCCCGTTTTCAGGGTCAAGGCAATGAGACAATATCTAAGCAGCACTCCTTTGGCTTCTTCTTTTTATTCCCTCTCTGTGGCGTGTGACAGACAGGTAGGAAAGGCATGAGGCCTCACAGACCCAGCTGTCTTTGGACGCCCTGGATGTGAGTTTCTGAAGAATATACTAGGTTTGGGAGAATATGTCAGCCAAAGCAAACACATGGGAAGGATGTCAGAGAGTCCTGAGAGAATGGGAAAAGAAATGAGTACAGAAGGCAGAGATAAGGTTGCAAAAGACCAACTTGATTGACTTCACTATTTCTCTGAAGTACAGGCCTGTTATCCGGGCTGGGCTAGCAAGCTGAACGTGAATCCCACTGTATACATGATACTTTAGACTTGCCCAAGGAAGGTTGGGTTTGGAGTTTATCCAAGTTTGGGGTTTTTTCCCCATAAAGAAATGAAAATTAACTTAATGTACTCCATCTAATGGATCTAGATGTCACAGTGAGTTTTGTTTGCAATAAAAAGAATGCAAAAAAAAAATCCATTCAAACCCCTCAAAGTCTTTTTTTTTTAAAGGATTTGGATAAGTTTGGTTATAGACAGCTAAAATCTTTCCTCTAAGCCTTTTATTGTTTGGTGGATATTTGTGCAGAACTCATTTGTTACACCTTATTCTTGCTACATTCAGCAGTTAGTATGGTATTGACTAACTGATGGACTGTATGAGTACTTCACCACTTTTCCAGTTGTAGGGTTAGAAGTAGGTATTAGAACTATGATTTCTATCAGTGCAGGGAATTCTCTTGTGCAGAAATGCCCTCTACCAATACAGGTTGGTACCTTCTCTGTAACTTATAGTCTTAGAGAACTGCTTATTGTGCTGAGAAATTAAGAAACTTGACCAAGGTCATAGAGCCAGTGTGTGTAAGAAGACTTAAACCCAGGCTTTCCTGGTTCTGAGGCCAGTTCTGATTCCATCATAGCTTGCTGACTCTCTGTACAGTCATCCATGTCCTTAATGATTATTTATACCACTTCTCATGTTCAAGCCATGGTTTGTTGATAATCCTGCTGGAGTTTGCTTACAATCACCACATATCTTTTCCATGGCCCTTGAGATTGCCCACTTCATTCTTCAGCGATCATAGGATCCCATCATGATTTCTAGTCATATAAGTGAATATTGGTGCTAAAAAGATACATATTTTCCACCAAAGAATTGCCTGGAGTCACTGAAAAAACCACACAATTTCCTCAAATTTAGCCTGACCTCTTCATTTCTGAGCCTCCTCATTTTCTTTGACTGGATTCTTGATCCATGCAGATGTCCTGATCGTTTAACTCAATGAGCTAACCGTATAACATAAAGGCATAATAAGGCCAAAATATGCTTTTCACTTTGTTTTCCCAATGTGGTTATTACGTAGAGTTCTTTTGAGCGACTGGAGATTTCATTGAGGAGGCCCTTTTGTGCTCCAGGGAATGATGGGAGCACTTCATTGGAAGTCCCCTAACTTCTGTGAACCCTAGCTAACTGACCCGTAAAATACGGATAATAATAATTCCACTATTTATCTCACAAGCATTGGTATGAAGAAGAATGTTTGCAAACCATGAAGCTCCATAAAAATGTGAGTTTTGGGGGTTATTGTCTATCATGTGTATCCTTTAAAGAAGGGCTAGATTTCAGCCCTCCCTTACTCAAATCAAAGTCAACTGAAAGTCATGTCATCATTTTCCTGATGTCATGGTCCTCTTTGAAAATGAAGGACAAACACAGATTTCATGTGAAGCTTTCTCTGACCCTTAATAGCTAGAAGTGTTCCTTCTGTCTCTGAATCCCTTACACTACTTTGTATCTCTTCTTTTTACTTGTAATATACTAACATGTATTTTGGGGGTATATTGTCTTATCTTACTTACTAGATTATAAATTCTTTTAGGACAGGAAATGTACTCTCTTATTATCCCTAGCCTAGCACTACGCCTTGTATAGTAGGTTCTCAATAAATGTTTTTGAATTCAATTTGATGGATGCTTTACCTAATGTCTATCAACTCGTTGACACCCAGCAATAGTCGACCATTATATCACACCTCTGTTAGCATTTCCATTCCGGTTAGCAAACCAACTGGTTTGTTTTCCTAACTGCTGGCTGCTGCCTTCATTAGGAGCTGTTAGCACATGAGAATGATGCATCGTTAAGCTTGGCAAAAGGACTGCGAGCTTGTATTTGTTCTTTGATTCATACCCACTCCCAAAATACATTGGTTGGCTGTTTTTTTTCCCCCTAACGTCCTTATGCTGGGGAGAGAAAATTTTGCTGAATAATGGGTCTTTCATTGATGTGTTAACAGCCCCTACTGAGAAAAATTGAGGAACCAACCATTAGTAGATGAGGAATGTAAGGGGCTAGTATAACCTGCTAAATGACCGATCTTTAAGGGACACTGGCCCTGTTATGGATATTATGTGAGGCATGGTTAGAAAATTAAAAAAAAGAAAGAAATAACCAAAAACCTACTCATAGGAAGAAGTCACCAGATCTGAAGGAGAGAGAGGAGGAAGGGAGACAGAGTGAGTAGAATACTTGGTGGAAGAGGAGAGACCATGTTGAGGTAGGCTTTGAAAATTTATTGCCTTCTTACTGGGAAAGGGCAATGACTTTGTTGCTGGATGAATGATTCAAGATATATTTTTATTTCTTGAATACTACCCCATAGAAAAATTCTCTCGGTTCCAAAAACCTGATGGCCAGGCTCGATGTAATGGCCTGGATGTAGTCTGAAATGTTTCTGGAGAGTTTCCTGCTCACTTCTAAAGCCTTTAGGGAGAACAGTTAGTGGGGAATGTGAATGGCCAATTTGAGAAAATCACTGTTTTGGTGTTCCCAATATACCAGGGCTGGCTATGACTAATTTTTAGAACAGCCCCTGGGTAATTATGATAATTTGGTTAATATTGACCTGGGGATAAGCCATGGGCCCATATCCATAAACACAGCACAGCTGATCAAAGTGTGTTCCTTGAGTAGCTTTGCTCCGCTTTTGGCTGGGGGAGAGCCCCTCCCTACCTCTCCATCCCCTTTACCCTAGCTCCTGTTGATCTTGCTTTTCTAGGAATCCCCACGGCTCTTGTGATTTATAGACCATATTGCTTAACCCTGGAATCTGTGCTGCCCTGGATTTCATTTTAATGGTTGCGTTTGTGCAGGTCTGGTCGCCCTTACAAGATGATCTGATCATAGATTGAGAGTTAGAAGAATTCTCTGGAAGTCATCCAGTCCAGGTTCTCATTTTACACAGGAGGAAAAGGAAACTGAGGCCCAGAGAGGAGGGGTCATAGGAATTAGAGCTGGAAGGGGCTGGTATCTGGTCCTTCTTACTTTGTTTAACGATGGGGAAAAAGAGGTGTACTTGGGGGAAGTAACCTACTCCCTCTAGCATTTTTCATTTTAATGAAGTAGGTGGGGGAGGGTATTATTTTTTGTTGGAGGAGGGGGGGTCCTTCCCTCTCTAATTTCACACTACATAATTGTATATGTAGAAGACTGGTTCTGGAACTGATAATATTTTATTATCTGCATCTGCAAATCTAACAGAAGGGAACAGTGGGCAGAGGAGTGGTTTCAAAGCCAGAAAGACCTGAGTTCAAGTCCAGTCTCTAGAAGGGAGAGGAGAGGAGAGAGTCCCATGTCTGTATATAGGGAGCGGATCCCATTATCAGAGTCCAATCTCTCTGGGTGGGTGAGATGAAGTCACTTAACTTCTCAAGGCTCTTGCAGAGCCGGTGCTGATCTTCATTAGGAGGTAGAGTTTCAACAGGGAAGTCCCTGGTTTGCTGCTATACTGGAAGCTTATTGGTACCCAGTAAAATCACAGGTCTGGTCCCAGTCCAGCAAAACCAGGGGAAGGAGAATTGGATTATAGCAAAGGCTCAAAGTTAGGTGGCTCAGTAGACAGAACTCTGGGCCTGGAGTCAGGAAGATCTCAGTTCAAATCCAGCCTTAGACATTTACTAGCTGTGTGACCCTGGGCAAGTCACTTAACCCCTATTTGCCTTAATCCCCTGGAGAAGGAAATGGCAAATCACTCCGGTAGCCTTGCCAAGAAAATCCCGTGGACAGTATGGTCCATACGGTCATGAAGAGTCAGACATGACAACAACTACAACAGTATGTATATCACACACACGTAGGAGGGACCTGATAGCCCTGAAACTCTTTCAATCCCAACATATTAGAGAGGAAGAAACAGAGTCTCAGAGAAGGGAAGTAACTTGGCTTTCCATAAATACAGCACAGTCCATCAAAGTATATTAATTAAGTCACCCAGCTAGTAAGAGGCAAATCCAAATTCAAACCCAGGCCCTCAAATTCCAGATTCAGCATATTTGCTTCTATATCTTACTTCTGATGCTTCTCTACCTTACACGTATGTTCTCCAGTTGTTTCTTAGCTTCTTTCTGGCTTTGGCATTCTCTGAGACCATGATGCTCTTTGGTCCAGTGCCTTGCCCCTAGGATCATAGATTTAGAACTGGAAAGAACCCTTGGGTCATCTAGACCCACCATGCTCATGTTGACACTGCAAAGTTTCTTGTCCAAGGTCATCACTGCTACCTGTGTGACCTTGATCAAATCTCTTCATACAGGAGGCCCTCAGCACCAATCTGGTGCCGAATTCATTATTTGCCTTCTGAGTCATCTCGAGTTGGGAAGAGGAGAGGAGAGAGTCCCAGGGTCTGTGCATAGGCAGCGGATCCCATTATCAGAGTCCAAGCTCCCAGGCCTGAATCAGGACCACTCCTTCCTGAGCTCCGCCCCTGAAGTGACAAGCCTAAATGTAACCTTTTTTTTTTTGGTTGCTCCAGCTCCCTGGGAGTGTTGACTTAGCAGGAGTACACAATAAGGCTCTAACCTCGGCTTGTTTGGACAGCGGAGAGCCGCCTTGCCTGAGCCTTCTCTGTACTTGACTAAATAAGCACACTGGTCCTTCTGTCATTACGGCCGTGTCCCACGGAGGGCAAGAGGGAGGGGGCCGGCCCTGGGCGTGGGGGGAGGGGAAGACAAAGTGGGGTCCTTCCTGTTCTGCCGGCTGTTATCACTGGGTGCTGTTCTAACGCTAGTCAAACATTATTGTGAATAACCCCGGCTCAATAGCCGCAGTGTTAGGCTGGAAAGTCAATATTGGCTGAGCAAACAGAACAAATAGAGAGTTGCTATTTGCGTAGCTATGAGTATTTGTGTACTCTGACTGCTTCAACAGGGCACTTGGAAATGAAGGGGAAAAAAGAAGGGGGCGGGGCAGTTTGGGGGAAGTTGGTTGGGTTTGGAACAAGGATAGGCCTGTTTTGGATTTTCCCCCCTTAGGCAGAGAGGGAGGTGGGAGGAATGACCTTCCCATTCTTCTCTGGTCCTTCCCCCTCCAGGGCAGGAGAATCTGCCCAGTGCCCAGGGACGGAAAGGTGCCAGGCCACTTTAAAAAATAAATAAATAACATGTAAAAGTGTCTTTTTCCTTCAGCAGAGGACTTCTGGCCCTGGGGGTGGTCTTTTCTCATTCCCTCTTCTCCTTCCCTTCTCTGAGAAGGGATTCTTCTTGGCCAACTGACCTCCCTCCTACCTCCTCCTTCACTTTCCCCTCTTTCTCCTTAATTTCCCCATCTTCCATCTTCTTCTTATCCTTACCCTCTTCTTTGTCCCCCTTTCTCCTCATCCTTTCTCTTTTCCCTTTCTCCTCATCCACCTTCCCTCCTCCTCCTCTTCCACCACCTTCTCTTCTTCTTTCTCCCTGTATTCCATCTTCCTCCCCTCCATATCCTCTTCACCCTCTTCCTCATCCACCCCCTGCTTCTTCCTCATCCTTTCTCCCTTTCTCTTCTTCTCCCCCTTTTCTCCCCTCAGTTCCCACCACCTTCCTCTCTTTTTCTTTTCTTCCTCTCTCCTCCTCCTCTTCCTCCAACTCCCACCCCAGTTGCTGCAAATGCTGCCTTGAAAGAGTGCAGTGTGGGGCCCTCAGTTCATTTGCATTTTACTCTCTCTTGTTAAAATTCTGGCAGTTTTCACCAGTCCCTGTGACCTTCTCCCAGGCAGACATGCCTATTTATAACAATCTGTCCTTGGCTCAGGCCCCTCCCCGCTGTCCGGGGAACAGGATTTGATAGCCTGTTCTTTCATGAATACTGGATGAACTCTAGGCCTGGCTGTGTGAGAAGTGGCAAGAAGGGAGGTGGGGGTGGGTAGGTGGGTGAGGAGGAGATCTGCCGTGGTGAATCCTCTAGGGACTGGCTCAGAGAGCTTGGTTTTTCTTAGAACCTCAGAGAGCAAATCTGAAGTGTCAACTTTGGTACTTGCTCTGGAGAGGAAGGGAGAATGTTTTATGGGGGTGGGGCGGAATACTTCATGACCCCCCTGAGCCCTAACCACCAGTCAGTCCTCTTCCCCCCTGGCTGGTTGCTGGGGCTGGAAGAATGCCCAAGAGATAGAACAGAATAAAGCCCTGGGCCTCTTTATAGCACTTGGAGTCATGTACACAGAACCGGGTCCCTCAAGCTCCCTGGCTGAGTTGGTTTATTAATTTTTAAAATCAATGATTTGTTAAACCCAGGGAGAAAGTTTGCCTCTTGAGGCCTCTGCTCCATTTATCACTGATGGGGCCAGGGGGAGGAGGGAGGAAGGGCTCAATTTACCATGAGATGGGGACTCAGAGGCCTAAGCATCCCTGGGGTTGCTCCAGATGGTGGGAGCTGGGGGAAGGGGGTGGGGGAGAATCATGAACCCACAGTGTAAAGAATTATGTGGAGGGAAAAAAGGAAAACTGGTGGGGCAGGGAGAACTTGGGTGAGTAAAAAAAAAGCTACAGAAATAAAGAAGTTTTCTTTTAAAAAGCTCCCCCCATTTTTTATCTGACTATATCTACCCATGAGCTTTACCTTGCCCTTTCCCCCTTCCATTTCCTCATCATGCCACCCTCTGTGGTCTAGGGTTAGGACTTACAAGCATCTTATCTAGCAAATGCTATTTCCTGGCATGCACACTTTCCCATAAAAACCTCAAAAAAAAAAAAAAAGGTTTGGGAGAGTAATGGGAGTTTCTTTGAAGCTTGTTAGTCCTGCTCTCAATTTCATTAGGCTTCTTTGGCACAGACAGTCCCTAAGTTCAGAGAGTGAAAGGTAGATAGTATCACCCACCTACCCACCACATATTTAAGAACACTTCCTGGAAATGTCAATACCCACAAAAACATACTTTTTTTCCTTTTTCTTTGCATCCCCAGTACTTAGCACAGTACCAGAAGCATAGTAGGTGGTTAATAAATGCTCATTGATTGATTCTACGGATTGGGGTAGAAAATGAGTTTATGTTTCCAATCCTAGCTGTGCACGTGAAACATTTGCTGAGGTTGCTGCCTCCGACTTTCTTTTCTGATGCTTAAATCCTCCCCATCGTTCAAGACCCAGCCCAAGTTCGACTTTTTACTTGGAGCCTCTAGTGTACTCCGGTGCCCAATGATCTGCATCTGCTCTAAATCTTAGAGCACTTACTGCCCATGCTCTTCACTCGGCCTCCCATTGCTAAGGGCCTTTTCCCTGTGTTCCTGACTGATCTTGTTCCCCTTCCTTGAGTGTAAGGTCCTTGAAAATGGAGATGATTTGGTCATCTTTGTGTTTCCCATAGTACTTAGCTTGGTACCTTATACCTTGTAGGCCCCCAATAAACATTCATGAAACGATTTGAGGGAACGAAGTTGATTTCCTTTTTCCCAGGAGGGGAGATGAAGTTGGTAGGATACTCAATGGCTTGGCAGCTCAGCCCTAGACCCACCCTGCATTTCCCTGCCTGGCTAACATGCCTGTTTGCCCTTGTTCATCTCTATCAGGGATGCTTTAAAGGCAATTTCTACTTTGGGTGAGAGATCAGTCAGTCAGTCAATAAGCATTTATTAAGTGCCTACTATATGCCAAGCACTATGCTAAGTCCTAGAGATACAAAAAGGGCAAAAGACAATTCCGTAATTGTCTACTATGTATCAGGCATTTTGCTAAGCATTTGGGATACAAAAAGAAGCAAAAGACATTCCCTGCCCTCAAGGAGCTTCCAATCTACTGGTGACTGGAGAAGACTAGAGGACCTCTTGGGTCTCTTCTACTCTAAGATTCTATGGTTCTTTCATTCCTCAACTGAAAGGTCACATAGTTTCATGAATACAGAGCTTGTTTTAAAGCCAGGAAGTCTTGGCACATACTGGCTGTGCGACCCTGAGAAAATAACTTCATCTCTCAGTGTTATAGACAACTTTCTAAGTTGCAGAGAGGATGTCAGCCTGACTCAGAGGAGGGACTGTCCTCACTCAGAAGCTCATAGGTTCATTCCCTGTCACCATAAATGTTAAGAGCACTGGGTCAGAAGAGCCTCAGCTCTGGGTCCCAGTCAGAGACCTAAAGATAATCAAAATGAGGAGTTGAAATGGAGGAGAACCTTCTACTGAGCCTCCACTCCCCAAAAAGAAAACTTTTTGCATCTATCATACAGAATATGGAGGAGGGAAGAAGGGAAGTTTGTTTTTTTTTAAGAGATCTTTATCTGATTTCTTTTCTTTTTCTTCCTTTTTCTCTCACATGTGGCTTTCACGGTTCAGGGGCTAGACCTTTTTTAAACAGAATGGGGCCTTGAGGTTTATTATCCAGTAATGGAGTTAAACAGAAAGCTGTGTCCTCATTGACCACAATTTTCCACGAACATCATCATCTTTTTCTAGAGCAAGCAGGGGGCTAGCTCTGGCTGAGAGGGCCCAGCAGCGATGCCTTGTTGACAAGCAGCTTCCTATTCACAGCAGGAGCCCTTTCCGGGGCACCCCTTGTCCCTGTTCTTGCTCTTCCTTGTTCTTGATGGCCCATCTTGGCCGGGAGGTAGGGTGGGAGGGATCAAGAACAGTGAGTTGCAGAGGAAGATGTGTTTTCCTTTTCTTCTTTTTTCCTCATCTGAGAGGCATTTGGTACTAAATCCTTCTTGGTAAATCACAAATATTGTGAAGCACATTAGCACTCTCAGCCAAGACAAATGCAATTTGGAATAATTAAGTCCACATGACAAATGGACTCATATTAGTTTTATTTATCTTGAGTGGATTAACAGGAACTAGCAATGGAAAAAGTAATTGTTTTGCTTCTTAGGCCCAGTGAATGGCTGATTTGTTGGAGGCCCCAAGACTTAGAATATTAGGAGCCAGAAGGGACCTGTGAGAGCATCTACTCTAAACCCTTCATCTTACAGATGAGGAAACGGAGATGCAAAGAAGGAGAAGTGGCTTGTCCATATTCCTTTAATGTGAGATGCCTAGGGAACTCGATTCAGCGCATTCAGACACACATCATTTTCAGGGTGGGCAGTGGGCAGGAGCATGAATCCCAAACATCCTAGAAAGTTAATGAGGCCATAGCATGAGTGAGGGGAGGGACTGTAGCCAATAATGACCACTAAGATTCATCAGGACTCCATGGGGCACGTCTGGGGAACATCTGGATTGTGCAGTGGCATCAGATGGAAGGGTGGGGGAGAGATGCGGAAGGCAGGCTTGCTGGACAACAGTGGGCTATCCAAATTCAAGTAGGAGTTCTAGGCATTGGGGAGCCCTCAGCCTGCCCTGGAACAATGCAGGGAAGGTCAACATCAGCTCTGCCAAAGATTAAATTATTGCTTGAGCTTTGGAACATAGATGTTCCGTGACTGTAGAGTTCTCATTCAGAATCTGCAGGGAAACCCACAGTACTATGTCCCCAAATCACCTGCTTTAGGAAGCCTTCCTGAATGACTCCAACAAAGGCCACTCTTACTCTCTGCATCCCTCTAGCATTTAGGGATTCTCTTCTCACTACACTGACTTTGCCTCGATTTCCTTTTCCGAAAAACGAAAGAGTTGGACTCAAAGAACTCTAACACCCTATGATCCTTAGAGTGTTTTAAAATGGTGTATAATGACATATTTCTGCTTCAGGGTAACATTCATTTGACACAAAATCTCTGGGAATCTGTATCATCAGATCCTAGCATAGTGCCTTGTAGACCGTATGCATTTAATATTGGTTTGAATTTAAATTTCTCATAGATAGGGAACTCTATTGATGCTCTCTCCTGGCTGAAGTCAAGGTCATAGGCACCATAGGCACATAGCTTTGTTGCTGGAAGGTACCTTGGAGCTGATCTAGTCTAACCTCTACATTTTACAGGTGAGGATACTGAGTCCCAGAGAGGGTAAGTGATTTACCAATGTCACAGAGGTCAATGGAAGTGCTAGGATTTCAATCCAAATCCTCTGGCAATCTTTTCCTACTATACTGCTGGGCTCCATGATTGATGTTTTTCTGATGACAGAAGGC
This sequence comes from Trichosurus vulpecula, assembly GCF_011100635.1. NCBI lineage: Eukaryota > Metazoa > Chordata > Mammalia > Diprotodontia > Phalangeridae > Trichosurus > Trichosurus vulpecula. The sequence goes on from NC_050580.1 coordinate 155,351,928, forward strand.
ACCCTGGCAAGGTGGCCCTCAGGGAAATGGTAGTACAGCCAGAGTTGGTTTTTGGTGACTCTGTCTCAGCCCTGGTTGGCCTTCTCTCTACTATCAGAATCTCCTTTCCTACCCTTCCAAGACTCACTTCGTCCACCACACTACGGTGGTTCACTTAGGAAGCACAGACTTCCTGAACAACATTCCATTAGCCAGTAGATACTTTCTGACCCCTTCCCCATGAAAATCTATCTTCATGCAGAATATAAGCTCCTTGAGGGTAGGGGCTGTTTTCAATTCAGTTTAACAAGCATTTACAAAGTGTCTACTGTGTGATAACTACTGAGCTAGGTTGGGTATACAAAGAAAAATGGAGACAAATCTTCGCCTTCAAGGGGTTTACATTATTTTTGGGGGGGAGGGGGGAAACAACATATATGAATTATCCAAAATACTGCTAGATTCCAATTAGTGCAAATAATGAACAGCACTACAAAGCTGCATGATTCCCATTCACACTATTCACAGTATAATGACATGTAAAATATGGTCATTGGTTCCAGCCCAATGGAAATATGCAGTGTGAATTAGAATAATGGGGCGACTTCCCAGGATTCATTACTCGGGTTAATCGGGATCTAGCTGTACTGTGTATACAAAGTAATTTCCAGGAGGACACAGGTGTAAGGAAAATGGCAGGGTGGGGGGAGGGGAAGGGGGAGGGAAAGGACTGGGGCTAGGGTTGTATTCTCTACCTCCCATCTTTAAAAAAGGAAAGAGGATTATAGAGGCATTTTTAAAAAATGTACAGATAAGGAAAAGAAGGTAGCCCAGGAAGAATCACAGATAATTAGGTCAGTTTTAAAAGTTGCAGTTTGAATTTTATCACATTTTTAAAAAAAAAATCAAGCTGTATATAATAGAGATTTTGTAGTTTCATGTACAGTCATCTTTTTTTTTTCTGCTCTCCTGTCTATTTAGAAATGCTTATTTTAGGTACTATTTGTTAATATCAGAATTTTTTGAAAATTAAAAACACACAAAAAACATCAAGTCATTTGTTAACGATAGATCAGAGGTCTTGTAGGGCACAATGGAAGAGTGGGTGAGAGTGGAATTAAGGCTACAGGAGTGACAGGCATAGGAGAGCAAGGAGTGTGGTCAGGGAAGGGAGCTTTGGCCTAGGCAGCAGCCCTAGAGTCAAAGGGCAGTATATTGTCATGCCCTTCATGGTGGCAAAGGGAGCATTCATTGATTCAAAATCTCTAGGAATCTATATCACTAGACCCTAGTATAGAGCCTTGCAGATTGTAGATATTTTGTTTTGGTTTGAATTTATATTTCTCATGCCTCATCTTCTCAGAATACAGCTCTCTGCAAATGGATTTATGGATGAAAATATTAGAGTGTCACCCTTTGGGGTGGGTGTCATTATCCCTATTTTATAGATCACAGATTTGTGGAACAGGGAAGGTATTTCACCTACCTCTAGTGAGGTAAGTACTCAATGTATTATTGATCTTATGTTACAAATAAGGAAATTGAAGCTCAGGGACATTAAGTGGTTTGCTCATTGTCAGACTGGAAAGTGTTGGAGATGCAATTAGAACCCCAATCTTGCTGACTCTAGGGCCAGTACACCACCACTATATAGGCGAGGCCATATTCTAGGACTTGGGAAGGGATGTTGGTGGGAGAGACATACAAAGAAGTAGAAGAAATATTTCATACCCTAAAGGAATTTACAATATGGTAGCTGGAAAGAGAAGACAAACACAGATGGAAGTGTCAGGAAGTATTCGGTAAGTTGGCAAATGAGGAAATTGATTCCCATGAAATCTCTCCTTTTTGGTAGTAAGGGGCCCAAACCAAAACATGGAAAAGACTGCCTTTAGGATCAAAAATCAACAGGCAAGTAAGAAGCCAGGGGAGACATGGCCTTATAGCAATTCATATGAAAAGTACCTGAGGGTTTTAATTGACCAATAAGTTCAAAATCAGTCAAGACTGAGACAGGACTGCTGAAGAAAATGCATGATTCTCAGTTGCTCTGGAAGGCAGAATTAGGCCTAATAGACTGAAGTTATAAGGGGGATAGATTATATTCAAACTAAGGGAGAACTTTCTAACCATTGAACTTAAAATCTCACCACTCACTGCCGCTCACCACTAGGAGTGTCCAAGAGGAGGAAACCTTCGAGTTTCCTGCCTTGAATAGGAAGTCAGTTTCTAAGGTTCCTTCAGCTCTGAGACTCTGGGATGCTTAGACTCTTCCAGTAAAACAGGCACTGAGTGATGATAAGAATTCTGGTCAAGTGAGTACCCACTAGTATGTTCAGGAAAGGCTTCATCAAGCAGGTGAAATTTAACTTAAGGCTGCAGCAATGGAGGGGAAAGTATAAAGAAAGGTGCAAGGGTTGGAACTAGTAGGTCTGAAAGAGAGCTAGGACTTCAATGACTGGAGAAAAGAGTGAGGCTGATGTCACTTTGCATAGCTCCACCTCACTTAAATCCAATCCATGAGCAAGTCAAGACATCACCCTCCTGATTTCATCCATCCTCTTCAACAATAAAGGACAAAGAACAACAAGTAAGAATCAGGTAATCAATAAATATTTACCTATCTAGCACACGCCATGTATTAAAGCACCATACTAAGAAATGTGGGCAGGATTGGGATTCTGATTGGACCTATGATTTCATTGGTGGAGGGAATTGTAAAAAAGGAAACTCCCTCTACCAGTTCAGGTCATCATCTTCCTTATTAGCTTAGAGTTGCCTGGAGCAGTGGTGTCAAACAAATAGAAATGGAGGCCATGAAACTATAGGTAAGGATTCTTGTGACTTAGAAAACTGCATATGTTTATATATTTCTTTTTAAAAAATTAATATATCAATACATTAAAATCAGTTAGGAACTACATCTTAAGCTGGTTTGGGCCACACTTAGGAGCACTGGGGCCTGTCTGCCCATCAAAGCATTGAGAAATAAAGTGACTTACCCAGGGTCCCATAAGCAGTGTATGTTAAAGGTGGGAAATGAATTAATTTTTTCCTGCTTCTGAAGCTGATTCGTTTTTACTACAGCAACTATAGAAGGAAGGAAGGGAGGAAGGAAAGAAGGAATGAAGGAAGGAAGGAAGGAAGGAGTTTCTATTCTCTAAGATCTGTGGGAGGAGAGCAGACCAGATGGTACCTGTATGGAGAATAGCAGGAGACAGGACATAAAGGGAGGATTGAGGTCAAGTTGTGGGCTTTGTAATCTCACCCAGAAAGTGGCCACCTCCTCTGCTCACCATAATAATAAAGATGATGGCAATGAGAAGATGGGATGGCCCAGTCGCCTGAGACATATCTGATGTCTCCATGAACAAGCCCTCATTTTTCTGCCTCCCTTCTGTCCTCCCAACATGACTGTTGATGACCCATTATCTACCAAACTTCCACCCATCTCACATCTCACCCCATTCATTCTCTCTCTCTCTCTCTCTCTCTCTCTCTCTCTCTCTCTCTCTCTCTCTCCCCTCCTCTCCCCCTCCCCCTCCTCCTTCCTCTCCCTCTCCTCCTTCTTCCCCCCCCCTTCCTCCCCCACCTCCTCCTCTTCTAAGGAATCCTGGAGAAAGCCTCCTCCAGCGTCACCAGCCAGGTTCTCACAGACACAGTCTAGCTCCAGGCACCAACGCCCTTTGGAAGTTACTATTTGCTTTTGCTGCCTCAAGTTTTATCATTTTCTCGGGGAAAATATTTGTCTTCCCATTACTTTAATCATTCCTCTCCAATCCCAGCCCGAGGCCTTGAAGGGAAATTAGGCCTGTTTTTTGTTTGCTATGGGAGAAGAATAAACATGCTTGTTTGATTTACCTCAATTTTCCCAGTAGATGGACCCCTTTGAATAAACGATCTGCCTGGGTCCTGGACTTCCTCCCCACTGACCCTGAATTTACTGCAGTGTTTAAATGGAAAGGGCATCACTCACACCAAAGAGGGGATTAGCCAAGGTCCTGTGCCTTGGCAGCCGTGGCCGGTCTAATCCGCTGCTCGTGTAACTATTTAATTTCTTTCATTAAGAGAAATGCCTCAACCAGGAGGTAAATAACACTGCCTGCATCATGGCTAATGGACTGAATCAGGAGGACCTTGGTTCAAATTCTCCCTCTGACACTGTGACCTGTGCCACTTTGGGTAAATCACTTAAGAACAGGAATTCCTATTACTACAGTGCTTCAAGATTTGGAAATTCTTCACATCAAGTATTTTTAACCTGTTGTTGTTGTAATTAATCCCTCTGGCAATCTGGGGCAGCTTTGGACCTCTTTTTCAGAATAATGTTGTTAAATGCATAAAATAAAACACATAGAATTACAAAGGGAACCAAGTGTATTGAAATAAAATTATCAAAATATCTTAAAAATCCAAATTCTCAGGCCCCAGATTAAGAACCCCTGCTTTACATATATTATCTTATTTGATCCTTATAACCCTGTGAGGTAAGTACTATCCCATTTTAAAGATGAGAAAAACTGAGACTGAGTTTGTGATTTGCCCCAAGTCTTATATCTAAGAAGTGTCTGAAGCAGGAGTCAAATTCAGGTCTTCCCAATTCCAAGTTCATGGATCTATCCATTACACTTCTTAGCTACCACTCTGGGCCTTGGCCTACTCCTTTGAAAAAATCAATGAAAAACAAATGGAGATAAGTATGCCTTGCAGTACCTACACGGGTTTGTTGGGAGGCTTGGGTGAGATAATCTATGTAAAGCATTGTTTAAATGTCAACTGTTATTTTTAAATATCACCCCTAAGGTGGAATCTTTAATTTAATTTATGAGTCTCCTTTTCCATGCTCTTTTTTCCCCTCTTCTTCAGTGCTTTCTCTCCATCTTTCTGACATGATTCCCTCTGGTCAAAAAGTAAAGGAGTCTGATAAATTCATTCAAATAGGTTGTGTGCCCCTGAAGAAACCGTTCTTAGAGCCCTTTATAGCCCATAGCCTTGAGCACTGAGTAGGCTCTAAGTAAACACCTGTTGATTTATTGAGTCACATCAAAATGGTTATGACTTAATAAGTTGCCTTGACCAGAGGGGATTTGCATTTCGGTAGGTTAGTCAAAAGTTAGTTGAATCTGGAGTCAGAGGGTGTAGGTTGGAAAGATGGCACTGTCCCTTTCCCCTTGTGTGACCCTGGGTAAAGGGGAAGTTAAAGTCTTTTCACTTTCCTCGGTGTCATTTTCTTTGTCTATAAAATAAGGGTTCATTGAATGGGCTTACCTCACTCTAAGTGAGTACATGAAAAGGCCTTAGCTTAAAAGGACCAGGGTCTCCCAATTCATCCTGGGCCATCTCCAGTTGTGCTGGTGAATATCAGGCCACTGGACCCGGATGGCTCTGGAGGAGGAAGTGAGGCTGGTGACCTTGCACAGCCCTCCCTTACTTAAATCAAAGTCAACTGCAGGTCATGTCATCATTTCCCTGATGTCATGGTCCCCTTTGAGAATGAAGGATAAACACAACAAGGATGTTAATAACAAAAGAAGGGAAAGGACTGGGTTGGTAGAGTTGGCTTTGTTAAGAAGAGTCAGCTCTGCCTCTGTGAGTGACTCAGAGTGAAGGAGAAGGGAGATAGTGAGGGATTGGGCAAAGGTGTGGGATGAGGTGGGTGGATGTTAAGAGTCTGCTTTGAATGAATGGCCTAGGTTTTCTTTGTAAAGTGTGGGATGATGAAGGTTTTACCTGGAAAGGCAGGGGGAGGGGAACAACCAGAAGCTGGAGGAGGGAAGAGAAGGTTTGGAGGCTCAAATAAATAATGAGCTGTTGCTGTTCATCCCTCTTTCTCAAAGAGGACCAACGACATTATGGGGGTGATGTCTTGCCATTTCCCTCTCCAGCCCATTTGACAGATGTCAATTGGATTTGAACGAGGCATGTGAATTGGATTTAAGTGGGACAGGGCTGTGCAAAGTTGTCAGCCTCACCCTCTCCTCCAGAGTCATGGAAGTTCAGTGGCATGACAAAAGTCAAGATGACTGGTGATAAATTAGGAAGAATCAACTACAGAAGAATAAAAGGACTGCCTTGCTGCAGGGAAGGCCCGGATGAAATGAGATAATATTTATATGTAGTGGACCCAAGCAGCAGAGCTGCATGATTTCCTCTAGCCCAATTCAATTGTACATGAGTAAGAATGGAGTGATAAAATGGTGGAAGCCATCCAGATTTGCATGATTTCCTCTAAGCCATCCAGGTCTAGCAAGGTGTGAGCAATGGTAAGACAAGTGAGCAAGGGATTTCAGAGTCAAGGATAATATGGAGTGATGTTAGTTCCCTAGGGGGAGAGGAACAAGAGTATAGCCAGGGCAGTGGTGATGGCCTTGAGATACTAGGAAAATACTAAGGGAGAGGTTGGAGGACAAGGAATAGGTTTAGGAGGAGTAAAGCATAGGAAGGGAAGGATAGGAAATGTGACTGGATAATGGAATTTTGGAGTTCAGAAAGTAGGAAAGTTATGGATGATGATGAGGGCAAGAGTATGAAGGTCTGGACCTCCAGCTCCAGCTATACGGAGGTGAGACAGGAGGAGTGGAGTCATGAGAGGTAAGTAGATTGGGTAACTGGAAGGTTGTGGTATTTTAGGGAATATCGACAAGTGTTTTGAAGTCATCTAATACAGGTATGGGGCAGCTAGGTGGCACAGTGGAGTCAGGAAAACTCATCTTCCTGAGGTCAAATCCAGCCTCAGACACTCGCTGTGTGACCCTGGGCAAGTCACTTAACCCCGTTTGCCTCAGTTTCCTCATCTGTCAAATAAGCTGGGGAAGGAAACGGCAAACCACTCCATCTTTACCAAGAAAACCCCAAATGAGGTCATTAAGAATTGGACATGACTAAACGACAAACACAAAAGGAGGAATTATATTAGAGGGGGAAATTTTGAGCCCAACACCATAGAATTCATGCTTACGTGTGGGTATGTGTATGTACAGACATATATGTGTCTATATATTTACATTGTTATATTATAACATATAGGTATGCTTGTATATGCATATGTATGATATATGTAATACTCATTTTAGCAGCTCCTTGGCTTGTCATAATCTATCTTGACTGTTGTGTTATTTCAGTCATGTCCAACTCTTTTTGACCCCATTTTGGGTTTTCTTGGCAAAGGTACTTGAGTGGTTTGCCGTTTCCTTTTCCAGCTCATTTCACCGATGAGAAAACTGAAGCAAACAAGGTTAAGTGACTTGCCCAAGGTCACACAGCTAGTCAGGCCAGACTTGAACTCATGAAGATGAGCCTTCCCGGTTCCAACCTCAGTGCTCTATCCACTGCACCATCTAACCTTCCCAGTCTTGACTTTACTCACATTAATGCCAAATCAATATTAAATTGGGACAGCTTTCAGGCAGCTTGGTGGCTCAGTGGATGGAGTGCTGGACCTGGAGTCAGAAAGACAGACCTGGGTTCAAATCTGGCCTCAGACATGTACCAGCCGGGTGTCCCTGGGCGGGTCACTTACCTGCTGCCTACTTCAGTTTGTTCAACTCTGAAGTGGGGGATATAATAGCTCCTACCTCCCTAGGTTGTTGTTTGGCACGATTGAGACAATATTTGTAAAGTGTTTAGCACAGGATCCTGCACATAGTAGGTTCCTAATGTGTGGTTTGTTCCCTTCTCCTCCTTTCATATGATAGATTAGATTATATTTAAAGGATGGGATAGAAAATAAAAGATATAATATTCAAACACTTGTGTGCCCAACCACAGGTACTCTGGGGAAGGCCTGAAAATCTCTATTTCTCAGAAACATCAGGAACGGGAGTTGCTCCTGTTTTACATCTAAATTCTCTACTTCACTTTGTTAAGAGAGCAGCTGTACCTATAGGTCATTGGTAGAGTTAGCCTCCTCCCTTCCCCCCATTTCAAAAATCACAGAGCAACAAGAAAATAGTTTGGTCTTGAGGTTTATGGTAACGCCTGACCCAACTCCTCTCTTATCATAGCTCGAATTTATATGATGCTTCGAGGTTTGCAAATCGATTCATCTGTGTTTCCTCATTTAATCCTCACAACAACCTTGGGTGCTATTATGATCCAAGCTTTATAGATAGGGAAACTGAGGCAGACAGAGGTTAAGTGACCTTCCCATGGTCATATAACTAGTAAGTGTCTGAGGTCAGATTTGAATTCAGGTGTTCCAGCCACCCTATCACCCAGCTGTCACTTGTTGGCCAATCGCCAGATGGGACTTAGAATCTGTTGGTCACTGGAGGGTGATGTTACCCTGTGCTTGTGCCTCCTGCCCCAGATTCTGGACCCCTCAATCAATTGCACCATACTGCAACCTCATTGTTCATGCAGTGTCTTAGATGAGCCTCCCTAATTTGTCCTCTGGGCCTCTTCTTTTCCTTCAAAGCAGTTGACTGCCTTTGTTTTAAAGGCCCCCACTCTGGCAGAATATAAAATGACCTTTTTATCTCCATCCACAGGAATCCCTTGAAGCTGCATACTTTCTGTTTCTCTTTTTCCTTTGGGATGGGGGTGATGTGGAAGACCCCCGAGGAAAGAAAACTTGCAACAAACCCAAGCTGTTTCCCACCTGGGATCCCTTGAATGGGATTATGGGTTATGATCATAGGTAACTAAAATACACAGGAGAATGGGAAAGTGTGATGAGACAGGTGTAGGAAGCCATGCTCATTCAGGGGAGGGAGAGATCTCATCCTGCTTTCTCCCCACTAGGGCTATTCTTTCAGCCATCTTCAAGTTTCTCACACTACTATTTTGTGTGTAGAATGGGAGACTCTACTCTGCCATCCTAAGACAAGCATAATCTCCTAACTTGACATTCCTGAGGGCTCTAGGCTTGCTTCATCAGCTCCTTTCTCATACTTTTGACAGCAGATGCTGACTGAGAAAGGAGAAAAAGATGCCTTTTTATCAGTTATTTTCTTTTTCTTTTTGTATTGATGCCTTTTATTTTTGAGACCATATTCATTCTTGAATGAAATATTTATATATGATATATTCATATATACCCTGCCCTACCCCCCAGGGAGCCTTGCCTTGTAACAAAGATTTAAAAAGGAAAAAAAAACAAAACAGTTCAGTAAAACCAACATGTCAACCATGTCTGACAATATATCCAATATTCCACACCCATTTTCCCTCCATGGGAAAAAGATTTCTAAGAAAAAAGTTTCTATAGCATCTACTGAGAACATTAGGTCTTCCACCTATTTTTTTGGTTTTTCTGATTCTCAGTCACCCTCCTACCCCACCACCGTATTGTCAGATCCACCATCATTGAAAAAAGGGATGATGTGTCACTGCAAAAAGTTGGTGGGCTTTTAGATTCTCTGAAACTCACACTTGTCCAAGGGAATGTAAGGGATAGTGAGTCCAGTTTATGTCCATGGATACCCTTCCAGCTCCAGGAGATGGGAATATTCTGAATGAGTTCAAGTATAATTTCATAGGGAGAGGAGGCCAGTGTTCACCCTACTGTTCTTTTCTCTTTCTAGTCTAGCCCTGGAAATTAGGGTAGATTTCATCCTTGGGACTGTCTCCGTTTCCTAACAACCTTGATGACTTCCTTATTATAAACATTTTACCTTCTCTACTCAGACACTGCCGCCATCTTGGTACAGTCCCTCATCACCTCACCAAAGGGTTGCTACAATAGCCTTCTGGTTGGTGTCCCAGCCAGTCTCCCTCCATTCTAGTCCATCCTCTGATCTGTTGTCATATTGATCTTCCTAAAGCACACGTTACCCCACTTCTCAATAGACCCCCCTGGCTTCCTTCACAATCTGGCCCTTCCTATCTTTCCAGTCTTCTTATATCTTATACCCTTCTACCTACTTTGCCAGACCACAATTCTGGTCTCCTTGCTGTTCCTCCAACTAGACTCTCAGTCTCTAGACGCCGGGCATTATCACTGGCTGACCCCTGTGCCTGGAATTCTCTCCCTCTTCACGTCCATCTCTGGACTTCTTTCCAAATCCCAGCCAAAATACCATTTTTTACAGGAAGACTTTCCTGATGCCTCTCAATGCCAGGGCCTTCTCTTTGAGATTAACTCCCACTTATCCTGTATATCTCTTGCACATACATAGTTGTTGTCATGTTGTCTCTCCCATTAGACTCTTTTAGAACAGTTACTATCCTTTTGCCTTTTTTTTTTGTATCCTCAGCACTTAGTACAATATCTGGCACATAGTAGGTGCTTAATAAGTGATCATTGCCTTGACCTCTTTGTTCTCTCTTCTCTTACGTTTTTTCCCCCTCTCCTTTCTTTTTCTTCTATCTGTTCCTCTGCCATTTTTAAAAAATCCTTATTTTCAAAATAGATCCCACTGTAGTAATCATAGCCCAGTGAGTTTTCATACTTTGGGGAGCATATTATGTAGGAGGGAAGCTTTTTGGTTCCTCCACAATAACCCTATGTAGGCAGCTTTTTGTTGTTCAGTCATTTTTCAGTTGTGTCCAACTCTGGCAAAGATACAGAAGTAGTTTGCCATTTCCTTCTCCAGCTCATTTTGCAGATGGGGAAACTGAGGCAAACAGGGTTAAGTGACTTGCCCAGGGTCACACAGCTAGTAAGTGTCTGAGGCCAGATTTGAAATCAGGAAGATGAGTCTTTTTTACTCCAGTCCTGGCACTCTATCCACTGGCCACCCAGCTGCCCCTATACAGGCAGGTCTGCCTACAGATAAAGCTTACTCTGAAAGAGAACCTCTAGGAAGCAGAACTATTTTCACGTACATCGCTCTAGCATTTCCCTCCCCTAAGAAAGGGAAATGGGCTGAATTTTTCTAGGAGTCACCAGTCTTGAATGGAGTCCTAGGAGAAACAGATGCTTCACACCTCCCCAGGGGGCAGTGGGTAGGCAGGATATGTTTAGGTATTTTCCAGGAATCCATTTTCCCTTGTGTTTTTAGGAAACTTTAGGTCTATACTGTCCTTTTAAGGTCAGGGAAATGGCAAAGTTGTTAAGGGGGTTGTTTCTCTTTTTCTTTAAGAAGACAAAGCTACCTAGTACCCAGCTCTTTTATGTAGCGGGGCATAAACTGTCAGGGTTTTTTTTTTTTTCTTCTTTTGCAGAGGCTAGCATGGGAGTAGTAATTTTTGCATATATGTCTGATTCATCTTTCTAAAACTCTGATCATGTCCAATTCCTATTCAAATACATTCAACGACTAACTCCACAATGCCGTAAAGTTCAATGCGTTTCAAATCTTAGCGGAGTGTTTAAGGCTTTTTACAATTGGGCCCCAACTGACCTTACCAGGCTTTTTGTACCGTCAGACCAAACTGGCCTTTATCTCCTCTTCTAGCCCTGAGCCAGTTGCATAGTGAGTGCTCAATAAATATCTATTAAATGAATTTTTGAGTGTGTGCTTCCAATTTCATTTTTATCTCCTGCTCCTGCTTTTAGCTTTGATAGGAGGAAGAAGGGCAGGATCCCGGAAAGTAATAAGGCATGTTGCTGAGGCAGCTTTAATGTAGTGGAAAATACACAGGGTTTGCAGTCAGAAAGCATAGTTTCTGTTATCTGTGTGACCTTAGGTGAATCACTTTATTTATTTGGGCGTTAGTTTCTTCTTCTGTAAAATGAGGGGGTTTGTACAAGATCAACCCTTCCAGTTCTAATCAAGCCTTCAGGCAATAAGTATTTATAAAGTGCTTTAGAGGTGCTAGTGGTGAGGTGGATACAATACTGGGCCAGCAGTCAGGAAGACCTGAGTTCAAATCTAACCTCAGGCACTTATTTGCTGTGCAATTCTGGGCAAGTGACTTAACCTCTGCTTGCCTCAGTTTTCTCAACTGTGAAATGGAGATGATAAGGGCAAAGGGTCATTGTGAGGATCAACTGAGATAATATTTGTAAAATGCACTTAGCACAGTGCTTGGCACATTATATGTTCTCTTCCCTTCCCCACCCCCCTCCACATGCCAGGTGCTGTGCTAGGCTCTGAAGATACGAAGATAAAAAAAAATTAAATAACTCCTACTTTCAATATCAGCACATTCTTCTGATGGAAACAGCATTTATTAGTGGGAGCTAGTTTCCCAGGCTAGCCCCCAAAAGCTGATTTAATCCACAGGGTAGCTAAATAACATGGAGGAAATTGCATTCTATTGGGAGGACACCCTAGAACTCGGAGGCCACCTGCCCTCCAGGCCTTTCCTGGGGTGTGAGAGGAGCAGCACTCTGGTGAACTCTGCTGGAATGGTGATGCTTCCTGCCCACTCAGGTTTTTGCCCTCCTAACTTTGCATTAGCTGCCCAGTTTCCTCTTGCTGTCCCTATCAAAACCTGACCTCAAGAAATGCCCTGAAACTCACAGGAAGGCTTAGGAGACTCTGAACAGCTTACAGTGTGCATGCAGCCTCTCCAAGAGGGATTCGTACTTAGCAGAAGACAAATATATAATGGTAGGTATTCTTTACAAAAGAGGACCTTCAGGGGATGCAATGGTTGTGTGTAACAATCAGTCAATCAATTCACTAGACTTTCTTAATTTCCTAGCCTGAACAAGACACTGGGGACACAGATACAGGCTGAAATTTCATCTATGTTATATCCACTAATGACTGAACTACCCTGGGACCTCTTCTCTTTTCTCTTTGTACTATCTTACTTGATGGTCTCATCATCTCCCATGGGCCCAATTACCATATCTATGCAAATGATTCCCAAATCTAACTATCTATCTATCTATCTATCTATCTATCTATCTATCTATTCATCCATCCATCCATCCATCTATTCATCTATCTGTCTATCTGTCTTTCTGTCTGTCTATCTATCCATCTATGTATCCATCCATCCATCCATCCATCTATCTATCTATCTATCTATCTATCTATCTATCTATCTATCTGTCTGTCTGTCTGTCTGTCTGTCTGTCTGTCTATCCATCCATCCATCTATGTATCAATCCATCTATCTATCCATCTATCTATCTATCTATCTATTTATCTATCTATCTATCTCTAGACTGTTTCCTGAGCTTCAAGCCCCCAACAGTCACTATTGGACATTTCAGATCTCCGTAGGTATCTCAGACTCAACATGTACAAAAAAACAACTTAATATCTTTTCCTCAAAACTTATCCCTGTTCTAAAATCCCTTCTTACTGTCCAAAACACCATCATTCTTTCAGTTAAGGTTCACTACCTTGATGTCACCTTCCATTCTTTATTCTCACTCACTCCACGCTGCCAATCAGTTTCTAAACTTTGTCATTTCTATCTCCACAATATCTTTCATATACACTGCCTTCTCTCCATTTCCACTACTCTGGTTCAGACCATGATCACCTTTCACCTGGACTAAAGCAATCACCTGATCTTTCTGCCTTAGGTATCAATTGTTTCCAATTCATCCTCCCCATAGCCCCAAAGTGATTTTCCCAAATTGCCAGTCTGACCACGTCACTTTCTAATTTAGCAAAGACCACCAGCTAGCTTCCTACTACCTCTGGGATCAATATGGACTCTTCTGTTTGACATTCAAACCTTCATAGCCTGACTTTTTCCTACCTTGCCAGTCTTCCTTCACAAATTCTAGGGTTCTGCCTTCTGGCCCACTAAATTGTCCCTCATACCCATTGCTCCATCTCCGATCTCCATGTTTTCTCGTTGGCTAGCTGTCTTCTATGCCTGGACTGTTTATTCTCCCTTCTCGCCTCTGCCTCTGAGATTTCTCAGGGTGCTTCAAGATTCAGCTCAAATGCTCTCATTTCTAGGAATCCTTGCCCCCCTCCATCTCCCCCAGCAGCTATAGAATGCCTTCCCCTCTATAGTTACCTTGTATCTACTTACATAATATATAGATATTATGCGCCCATAAATGTACATGTCCCCCATTAGAATACAAGCTTCTGGAGGGCAGGGATTATTTTTATTTTTTTTTAAATGGCATGCACTAGTACATGCCTGGAACATAATAAGTACTTCACAAATGGCTGTCGATTGATTGATTAGACAGATGTTTGTAAGTTAGAGAAAACCTGAACTACCGAAACTCCCACTATTTGACAGTTCCTTAAAGGACAGGCTGTCATGGCTTGGGTACATTTCTAGCTAAGCTGACGTCTGAATAAACGATTTCTTGTCCGTATTTTCTGAATACAGTTTTTTTCTCTCCTTCATGAAGATCATAAAACAGCCTGAACAAGTGGAGGAGGGACATTTTGGGTAAAAAATATATTGAAGCCCTGAGGTACAGGCTCAAGCTGAAAGTTCATAGGAACCTTTATCAGGTGAGTGTTGTGGGGCATTGATGAACATGGTAATTCAGTAGAAGGGACCGAGGAGCAGGTCCAGCCCTTAACAAAAATTTTAAATGGATGTAACTTGCCTTTACTGGCCTCTCGCTTCCCCTCTCTCTTCCTCTGCCCAAGTTCCTCTAAGGGCTTATTTTATGTTCATTCTAGCTTTCAGCTTGCTGTCATCATTGATCCCTGCAAAGGTAGTAGATGGATTGTTTGTGTGTGTATGCGTGTGTGTGTGTTGGTATTCCCAGTGTCTAGCACATGGCAAATACTCAATGCCCAATAAAAGCTTTTTGTTGTTGTTGAGTCATTTTTGCAGTGTGTCCAACTACTTATGACCCCATTTGGGTTTGTTTTGTTTTTTATAAAGATCCTGGAGTGATTTGCCATTTCCTTCTCTAGTTCATTTAACAGATGAGAAAACTGAGGCAGATCAGGTTAAGTGACTTATCTAGGGTCACACAGATAGTAAGTGTCTGAGGCTGGATTTGAACTCAGGAAAAGGACTGTGGGCCCTTTACTCTATTTACTATGCCACTTACCTGCCCAATAAAAGCTTACTCCCTTGATTATCGGTTATAGAACTTGGAGGGACCTTAGGTGTCAGCAGCTGAGAACATGGCAAGGTATAAACCTGTTCAGGAGCAAAAACCTTCCAAATCCATAGCTCTCAGTGGTCTTGGGACCATCTTGGGATCATCCTTAGGGACCAGTCTGCAGCCCATCCTAAACTCTATGAGACAGGTCACTTCTGGTAGCTTAATGTCCCAACAACTCTTTTCCTTTTTCCTGCTGTATCCCCAGACTGTGGCAACCTCTAGGAAAGGGTTCTTAACCTGGGGTCTGTGAACTGGGTGGAAAAAATTTCTTTTGAACATCACATTCCAATATAATTGTTTTTCTTAAGGCATCGAGGTGTCTCAGTGGGTAGAGCGCTAGGCCTGGTGTCAGGAAGACCCTGAGTTTAAATCTGGTCTCCGATACTAGCTGTGTGACCCTGAGCAAGTCACTTAAACCCTTTTGCTTCAGTTTTCTCATCTGTTAAATGAGCTGGCGAAGGAAGTGGCAAGCTACCCTACTATCTTTGCAAAAAACAAAACAAAACAACAAACACCCCAAATGGAGTCACGGAGAGTTGGACATGACTAAAGAAACAAAAAACAACTGAATTTTATTTTATGAATTTACAAACAATATTCTGAGAAGAGGACCAAAGGGGTACGTGACACAAAAACAGTTAAGAACCCTTGCTTTAGGATGTCTCTGTGTACATTCACTCCCTTCCCCTGTCTGAGATTTAAGGCATGATGAGTTTGACAAGTGATTATTAATTATAAAGGAAAAGATAACATTTATTGACATATGTAAAACAGAAAACAGCACTGAAAGTTAGACCAGTTATTTGGCCAGTCCACCGACCAGTCTTTCCCTAACCTAAGTGATTCTCACCCTGATTCTTGTCTGGGAGTAGGACTAGGGCGGCCCCAGGCGCTTCAAGCTCGCCTCTCTTCTGTTCTTGGATTCCTGCCAGACCTCCCTCTACATAGGCCCACTGGCCAAATCTCCCCAACATTAGTGTTAGCATAATTCTTTGCTGGCAAAGCCACTGATGGTTACCACATTTGCCCTTTTCTAAATCCTTCCTCCATTAATGAATCAGCAGTTGTCAACAGATATATTCAAGGCAATAAAAATGACATGTGCATATTGTCTGAAGGTGGAATTGGTAAGTGGTGAGTTCCCTATCAATAGAAATATTCCAGCAGAAGCTGATAGGCCATTTTCAGGGGGTATTTGTTGTGGTTATTGTTGTTGTTGAGGTGTGTCTGACTCTCTGTGATCCCATTTGGAGTTTTCTTGGCAAAGATGCTAGAGTCTTTTGCCATTGCTTGCTCCAGCTCATTTTACAGATAAGGAAACTGAGGCAATCGAAGGGGGGGGAATTCTTTCTTCAGGGAAAATTTGGACTGGTTAAGTTCTGAGGTCCCTTTTAGCACAGAGCTATTTTTTAAAATCTCAATTCTATAACTCCACCGTTCAAGTATACGAGAGACCCTTTCATCATAGGCTCATCCTAGGAAAGTTTCTATTCTTAAGAGATGCCTAAAAACTGAAAGGCCTTCTACAGCCAAAAGAATGAATCTCTAATGGTCATTTCAGCTGGTCCATCAGTTAGTAAACATTTATTAAGCGCCTACCATGTGCCAGGCACTGTTCCCTATGGCACAGTGGGATAGAAAGGCAAACACGGAAGATATCAAACACTAGGGATACAAAGAAAGACAAAGGACATTTCCTGCTCTTGAGGACCTGTGAGTCTAATGGGGAAGACAACATGTAAACAATTATGTACAAAGGAGCTCTGTACAGGACAAATTGGAAATTCTCAACAGAGGGGAGGCACGGGGATTGAGGAAGAATCAGGGAAGGCTTCCTTTAGAACGCTGGATTTTAGCTGGGACTTGAAGGTAGCCAGGGAAGCTAGGAGGGGCAGATGGGGAGGGAGAGAGTTCCATACATGGAGAACAACCAGTGGAAATGCCTGGAGCTGGGAGATGGAGTGTGTAGTTTGAGGAAGAACAAGATCAGTATCACTCAATCAAAGAATGTGTGTGTGTGTGTGTGTGTGTGTGTGTGTGTGTGTGTAAGGTATAAGGTGTAAGGTGTAAGGTGTAAGAAGAATAGAAATCTGTTAATGGAGGCTGGGTTACTTTATATTTGATCCTGGATAGAAAGGCACTGGAATTTATTGAGCAGGGGGATGCCATGGTCAGATCTAGGTTTTAAGAAGATCCCTTTGACAGCCGAGTGGAGGATCAACTTGAAAGGGAGAGACTTGTGGCAGGAAGACCAAACAGCAGGCTATTGCCATAATCTAGGCATGAGGTGAAGAGGATTCGTACCAGTGTCAGAGAAGAAAAGGGAATATATGAGAGATGTTACAAAGGTAGACATGATAGGACTTGGCACCTGATTGGAGACGGAGGATGAAAGAGAATGAAGGGTCGAAGGTGACGTATAGGTTGGTAGCCTGGGGGACAGGGAGGGTCCTCGTGCTCTCAACAGTAATAAAGAAGTTATTAAGAGGGGAGAGTTTGAGGGGAAAGATCGTGAGTTCAGGTTGGGACATGATGAGTTTAAAGACTCGGGTCGTTGCACTTTCAAGTAACAGTGAACACTCTTTTTGCTTTCTATTCCTGAGAAGCTGTATGTCAAATTTGGTAGATAGAATATGATTTTCCTAGTGACTTCCGCTATAATCCTCCAAAGTGCTTTCTCTTCACTGCTGATGGGTTTTCAATGAGAGTGGCTCCCAACCACTTCTAACATTATGCTTCTCTACCCGTCCTTTCCTCCCAACCCTTTCCTCATATTAGCCTCCCTTAATCTGTAAAGAAGCATTGGAAGGCCTCTTGGGAGCCAGCTACTTAAAGAAGCCCTGTGGCTATTTTGGAAAGTATTCCCTCTAGAATGTGGACTTTCAACCTTGAATTTTTATGTCTGGAAAATTCAGACTTTGCAAATTGAATCTTCTTAAAGTGATGCCTACCTGCCTTACCATATAGGAATGGGACCAGAAACAAGAAGAGCCTTGGGATTTTGCTCAATGGGACTTAGATGCCCCTGGGCAGGAAGATTCCAAATTAGATGAGCCATTCCAATACTTTGATAAATCACTTTGGGTATGTGTCTCCAGCTAGAAGACCTGCTTATAACAGGTATTTAAGTCTCCTTAACTGGAAAGCAATTTGAATGAATCACTAGAGAAGGGGGTTCTTAATCTGGGGTCCATGAACTTCTGTGAAAACAGTATTTTGGCAATTGTACTTCATTATAATTGGTTTCCTTTAATGTATTTTATAATTTAAAAATATCATTCTTGAAAAGATTTTCACTATACTGTCATGATAAAAAAAAAAGGTTAAAAACTCCTTTGCTAAAAAGACAATATTCACGTCATTTTTATTGCCTTGAATATATCCGTTGACAACTGCTGATTCATTAACGGAGGAAGGATTTAGAAAAGGGCAAGAGTAGGATTTTTGTAGGATTATTAGAGTCAGTTCTCCATTAATTATTCTTTTTTTTTTATTCCTCTGGCAAAAGGGACTTCTTCAACTAAGCATTTATGGTACGGGAGAAAGCTCGCTGAATTTGGCCTCATAAGATGTGGGTTTGGATCCTGGCTCTGTTATTTATTATGAAAAACAACACAGGATCCCAGAACATCAGAAAGACCTTAGAGACCATCTAGCCCAACCAAAGTTCCTCGTGAGACCCAGAAAGAAGAAGCAACTTGCCCAAAGTCACATAGCTAACCCCCACTCCAGTGTCATACTTGAGAGCTAGAAGGACCTTAGAGGTCATCTAGTCAAGGAAACTCAGTCCCTAGAGAAGTAGAAATGACTTGCTCAAGGTCACACAGGTAGAATGAGTTCTCAGACTTTCAATCCACTGCTGACAAGTGATAAAGCGGAGACTCAGTCCCAGATTTCACGACTCTAAAACCAGTGCTCTTTCCTCCCATGCCAGGCAAAGAGATTGTGAGATTCTATGCCTGAGAAAACACAGCAGGGCCCAGTGATATCTTCCCAACACATCAAAGAGTCAGGATGCTGCAGTTGGGAAATACTAAAAGATTAAAACCCTTGAAGGGCTAGCTGCCTTGTGCCCATTGGCAACTGCTTTATCATTTGCTCAGCCCATTAAAATAATATCTGAGGCAGGGGCAAGTCAGTGGAAAAGGCTGATGGAGTCCCCAGTGGTTGCTGCTCAGGGCCCTGCCTACTCTTTCCTGGCTGATCGGCTCAAATGGTGTGCTTGAAGTACTCCAAAATAGGAGTAATATCCTGAGCTTAATTATCGTTTAAATATAATAGGAGTCTGATGTCCCACCAAGTGAATGTGTGCCAATCAGCCGGCAGTCAGCACCACATTCTTTAAACAAATCGTTATTAACTTTAATACGTCGCAGACGTGTAGTGAGCTGGATCCAATTTTAAGTGAAAATTAATGGCAAATTCTTGTAACCACATTAAGAGCCATCTTAGTTCAGTTAAAATCAGTTAAACATGAAAACAATATGAGAACCATCTTGTGTGCATGGAATATAAATATTTGTCTATTTCTTTGCCAGAGCCCCAGAGAGATTAAGAGATGTTGGCATGTAAGCATTCTATAAACATGCTTGCAAAAGGCGGACTCTTGATGGGTTAAACTGTTTGTCAACTTTTCCATTTCCTCAGTCAAAACGTAATTAAACAGTAAGCAGATGTCAGTATCTAATTGGTTCAAGGGAAAAATTGCTCAGTGACTTGTGTTGCTTATAAACCTTTATATATGATCTGTAAACAACCCACTGGATGCAAGAAAGAGCCAGTCACCAAATTTGTCCATGGGGCACTGAAAAACTCACTCCCACTTCCCTGGGGCTTGTTGTCAGAGCTCTCAAGGATCACACACATGCAGGGGGAACATGCTAGGAACAGTGCTCCTGAGGGACTTGGTGACAGAGAAGCTCTGACTTTAGGGATAAAGGAAGGAGGAAAAGGGACCAAGGGAAAAAAAGGACAGAGGGAGAGGGAAAGAGAAAAAAGGGAAGAAAAGAGGATACGAGATAAATAAGAATGAGGAGAGAGACAGAGACAGAGAGAGAGGGAAAGAGAGTCAGAGAGGATAGAGGGAGAGGGAAAGAGAAAAAAGAGAAGACAAGAGAATAGGAGATAAATGAGAATGAGGAGAGAGAAAGAGAGAGAGAGAGAGAGAGAGAGAGAGAGAGAGAGAGAGAGAGGGAGAGAGAGAGAGAGAGACAGTTGTAAGCATGAACTACTCTGTCTAGCACCACTTCTCAAAACATCTAAGGGAAAGTGTTCTTGACTGAGGTCCATAAACTTGGTTTCCCCCCTCTAATTTTGATAACTGTATTTCAACATAATTGGTTTCCTTTGTAATCCTACATATTTTTAAATACATTTTAAAACATTATTCTGAGAAGGGGTCCTTAAACTTCACCAGACTGCCCAAGGGGCCCATGACACAAAAAATGTTAAGAATCCCTGATCTAGGGAAGGACTGATCATATATCCACTGTGTGCCAGGAGGGCAAAAGCTTTTAGCCCGAATCACAGATTTTTCTCCTTTTCTATTAAATGTCTCATGCCTTATAACGGTATGGTGCGATACCAGAGGAGTTCAAGTTTGGGTAGATTCTACCAAAACTGCCAAATTTTGAGAGGCTCAACTCCAGGTAATTGGTCATGAGAGAATTACTTTTTCCAGCTTCTGCAATGAAGAAAACATTCTGCTAAGGAACAGGAGAATTATGGTCTAAATTTCAAGGGTGGGGAACCTGTGGCCTTGAGGCCATATGTGGCCCTCTAGGTCCTCAAGTTCAGCGCTTAATTCAGTCAAAGGGCTACACTTGAGGACTTAGAGGGCCACATGCAGCTTTGAGGCCAAAGGTTCCCCACCCCTATATTAATGGCAGGGTAGTCACTCTGGTGATATCAGGGATCTTTGAAGAGTTTAAATTTGATAATAAAATGATCTGCTATTGCTTTCTTACACGTAAGTCGTATTTGTCCAATTAGATTGGATGCACCTTGAGGGTAGTGTGCCTAGTGGGGGATGGATACAAATTTAATTGTATGCATATTCCCATTCTGTGACTTCCTCAGGAATGCCATTTCCTACCCCCTTTGCCTTTTGAAATCCTACCCATCCTTCTAGTTCCAGCTTAGGTGCCCCATGAAGCCTTCTTCGATGCCTGCACACCTTATTGTTCTCTGCCTCCCATGAAACTCTTAACCTCTCAGCCCATGTTGCCTTGAAGGGCCATGTCAGCTTTGTTTGGTAAGTTGCTACCCTTCTCTGCCTCCATTTTCCTTATCTGTAAAATGGGGCTGGACTCAGTGATCTCAAAGGTTGCTTTGAGTTACTCTAGGAGTCTAACAAATCTCTGGGTTTCTTGTGGGTTTGGAGGGAATGAGAAGATATTGAATCAAGCCAGAGATTTGATCACTGGATCATAGATTCAGAGGAGGAAGGGAGCTGGAGTGACCATAAAGTCCAACCGCCTTCCTTCAAGATGAGGAAACTGAGGCTGAAGAGTGTGAATGACTTGTACAAAGTCACACAAGTATTAAGTGGCAGAGCCAGGGTTTGGAACTTGGGTCCCCCGACTCCAAATCCATCTCTTTTTACTGGAAAGGAAAAAAAAAAGTCTTTTATCTACAAATGTGGGTCTGAGCTGACTCTCCTCACTTTACACAGAAAAGTTCACTGGACAAGTCAGGTAGATGATGAAGGGCCACCTCCTTCGAAAAACCCTGCTGGATTATTCCAGGCCACGTTGCTCCCTGGGCAGTTAGGTGGCAAAGTGGATATAGTGCCAGACCTGGAGTCAGGAAGACCTAAGTTCAAATCTGGTCTCAGACACTTACTAGCTGTGTGGCTCTGGGCAAGTCACTTTGTCCGGCTTGCCTCAGTTTCCTCATCTGTCAAATGAGCTGGAGAAGGAAATGGAAAACTACTCCAGTATCTTTGCCCAGAAAACCCCAAAATGAGGTCATGAAGAGTCAGACATGACTGAAACAAGTCCACAATGAAAACAAAGACACATTACTCCCTCCTTTCTTTGAACTCCTTTAGCACCTATCATCTGGACCATACGATTTCTACGACAGTCACATCATTGTGTCTTAAAATCTGGAAATGATGTTCATTGGGACTAGCAGTGACAAAATACCCGGATTAGAGGAAAAAAAAACTTCAAAAAACTTTATCTTACTGGTGTATATATTAAGACAAGTGAAAATCATGTGGTTTAATTTTTTCCCCCCTTTAGTTATGTACCCTTGTGTTGGTGCTTGGAGCGAGCAGTCTATTTTCTGTCCCCAGATTAGTTTGGAATGTCTAAAGTCTACTCACCAGACTCCAGCCAAGCTTACAGGAGGACTCTGGGGATTGTGTGGGCAAATCACTTCCCCTCTAGGGGCCTCAGTATTCTGATCTGTAAAATAGGGATAATGATACTTACCCTATCTACAGGTACAGGGTTATTCTGAAGAGACCCCTCAGGGACCTCTAGAGTGCTGTTTGATCAAAGGTTTTGAGTTGAAAGGGACTTTGGAGGTCACATAGTCCAAACCCCCTCATTTTATAGGGTTGAAATGTGAGGTCTGGGAGAGAGAAAGTATATCATTGCTTATGGTCATATGTCATAACTGTGGCAGAGCTGGGATTTGAACCTAATACTTCTGTTTCCACATCTAGCGTCCTTTACTCAGCACCACACTACTACCTAGAAATGAAAGCTATTATTATCATTTGATCTGGTGGCAAATTAGCCCTGCTATATCATTAACCTTGTCCTGGTGTGGTTTTCAGGGTTTGTGAGGTAGGGGGTGGGAGGCTGTAAGGGGAGGGGATGGGTGGGGTGATCAGATGGGTACAAATGTAACTTCATCTTATTTCTCTCCAACATATAACATGCACCAATCAGGCTGGTCTTCTCATGGTCTCCGGATCACTTCCACACTCACTCCAACCTGGAATGCCCCCCTTTTTTTCTACCTTATCTCTCCAAATCCTAACCCTTCTTCCAGACCTAGCTCAGGCTCACTTCCTCCACGATGCCTTCCTTGATCGCTCTAGTTCACACTGATTTCTCCTTTCTCTAAACTCCCAGCATATTTACATTTGGAATGTACAGCTCAGCCTTTGGATGTTTCTTGTGGGTTTAGTCTTGTTTCCTTACCCAGACTCTCAGGCCTTCCATACCGTCGGTACCCTCAGGTACCATAGCCTACAGTTTTGTATCCCCCAGAGTGCCTGGTATAGTTTTGCCAATTTAGTAGATGCTCAGTAATCCCATATCGGTAGACGTATATGTTGGAGCCTCGTTGCTCCTAGAAATCCAATAACTATCTTAACTTGGTAGAATCAGAGGCTTAGAAAGTCAGGGACATTCAAATGAGTCTCAGCTGGGTTTAGCTGAGACCAGGAAGCTATCTGTCTCCTGTTGAACCTCAGCTATGTATCTTTCTTTAGTTTTTCATTCTTCCGAGGCTTAGAATGCTTTTATCCCTTGCCAAATAGTCAACATAAGGAGCAAAGCCTAGAGGTTAGCCGATTCCAGATCAGAAATCTTCAGTTAGCAATTTCTAGGGAGGTCTGTGGAGGCCGAGTGAAAAGGGTGCTAGACAAGAGAATCAAAACCTTGGTTCAAAACCTGCCACAGACACTTAGTTTTATGATCCTGGGCCAATTAACTTCTCAGCCTCAGCTTTTTTTAAAAAAAACCTATAAAATGGGGATATTAAAATCATTGTATCAACAGCCTCCCTATCCACCCATGAAATGAGAGAAAGTCTTGGTTGTTATTGTTGGTATTATCTACTGCTTGAGCAGATGGAAAACATCCTCTATAGTCATGGACCTCTTCCCTTTCCCTTAGCTGCTCTCAGCTAATTCTGGACACCTGGTCTAACCATGCAGGAGGGCTATGGCCTCTGGCCAAGGGATCCATCCATCTCCAGAGATCTGGGTACAATTTACCATCAGAAATGGCCAAGAGGAGAGACCATGCCATAAATCATAGCCCCTGGAAATTGCTAACTGAAGGGCCTTAGCTGGAAGTGTGCTACCTCTGGGTTCACGCCTCATGCTGACTCTGCGGCAGGGGATAAAAGCATTCCAAATCTGGGAAAGATGAAACACAAAAGAAAGGAAAGAAAAAGAGGAGATGACTTTAACCAAGCTGTCCATAAAAGACATTTCCCCATCTCTCATCCTGCCTTTCGAAATATATTATTTTGAGAAAATCTCATTACAGGAGGTGGGTTTGGTGCATGGTGGCGGGAAGAGGGAGGGGTTGGTGGCTGGGGACGGGAAAGCCAATGAATTTGGTATTGTCTCTATAATCCAATTTGTGGTGGTAGGAGCTCCCTAAATAAATTTGTTTTCACCGTCGGATGCCTTTCATTAGGTCTGGGGCTTCCTTGGGGGAAACTGAGCAAGCTCTGTGTTTGTTAAAAAGCTAAAGCCCAGGTTGAACTACACTGAGCAGCACTTGGCTTCAAATATCCTCTCCCTCATCTCGTGTGCCAAGCCATCAGCACCTATTCTTTGTATGTGGCAGATTTTTCCAGTAGTCTAAACCAGTGCCTTCTTTGACATTGTCAGGGAGTCACAGATCAAAATCTAAAAGGGAATTTAGAGGGCATCTGGTCTATCTTACACTTTATACTTGGTGCAAAGGGTCAAATGACTTGCCTAAACTTACATAAGAAGTGGCAGACCATCTATCTCCAGATCCAGAGCTCTTTCCACACTTTTTCTTTCTACTACACCACAGGCTGACAGTGCTTTCTAAACTCAGAGGTGAAAGAAAAAGTCACCTACGTGACGCACTTTAAGGGAAATTGGAAAGACCCTCCTGCCCCAACTATCTCCCCTATAGGTCTGCCACAGACCAGAATATTCTCCATTAGTGACTAGTTCCTTGGGGAGTCTTACTTCCAAATGCAAATATGGGAAAGCACATTAAATCCCTAGCAACATGAATAAAGGCAGCTAGGTGGCCCAGTGGATAGAGTACAGGGTCTGGTGTCAGGAAGATTCACCTTCCTGAGTTGAAATCTGGCCTGGGCAAAGGCACTTAACCAGTTCCTCATCTGTAAAACGAGATGGAGAAAGAAATGGCAAACTGCTCCAGTATCTTTAGCCAAGGAAACTCCAAATAGGGTTAGGAAGGACATGACTGAAATGAATGAACAACAAAAGCTTGAATGAATTTACCACCCACTGCTCTCTCAGATGCTAGGGACCTAGTCAGAATGAGGTCAACAAGTATCTGGGAGAGAGAGTGTGCTGCAACATGGAGAAAAGACTCAAAAAGGAGAGGCAGGGATTCTGATGGTGAACTTAGATATTTTAGTGAGTCTGCTTTGGTCTGGTCTAATAATATTAGCCCCTTAGTAGTAGAGACCAGATTTTAGGTAGGTTATATAGAAGCAGTGTTACTGCTGAAGGAGAATGTGTGAACTTGGACTAATCATTTAATCCAATGAACATTTATTAAGTACCTACTCCATGTCAGGTGCTGGGTAATCTCTACGAGCCTCAGTTTCCTCATTTGTAAATTATAGAGGTTGGACCAGAAGAATTTTAAGGTCCTTTTCAGCTCTAAATTTATAATCCTGGAATATTTATTGGATATTTAGATCTAGAAGCATTAAAAATTTTCTGTGGGCTGTGGAAGACTGACTGGGGGTGTGAGTGGGAATGAGCTACTGAGTTACCAAGAGTGGAGATGTGGTATGGCAGAACTGGACTTGGTGTCAGAAGGCCGGAAATACTGGCACTGCCCGCTGAGAGACACGGAGAAACTTCTGAATTTAGGCTCGCTCATCTGTAAAACAGGAAGTTTAGACTCAATGAATTCTACCCTTCCAACTCTAACATCTTGCTGTTGTCTGGGTCCATGGATTGGTGTTGAAGCCAAACAGAACAGAGCTAGAAATAAGTCCGAGTGACAAGAGCTTGGAGACAGTGGTATTTTTGTTTTCTGGGAGGAAGGTGGCTGAAGGGCAGCAGGAGGCACTTTTATGTGTTTCCAGAAATCTGATCAGCAGTATGCAATGGTGAAAAGAGAGCTGGCTTAGAAGTCTGGAGACCTAGGTTCCAATTTTGGGTCTGTCACTAATTATCTGAAATGACCTGGGAAAATCACTTCTCCTCTCAGGGCCTCAGTTTTCTCATCTGTAAAACGAGCATGATTGTATCTGCCCTGCCTACCTCATCAGGTTGTCGTGAGGATTAAATGAGATAATGGATGGGAAATCTCCAAAAGGATAAAGGGCTCTGCAGATAAGAGAGATGATTGTTCAGAGACCAAGAGGCCCTCTTGAAACTCACAGGCAATAGTTTTAGGACAAATAAAAAACAGTCCTACTCTTCCCAGCTGGAAGAAAATGTATGGAACTCATTAATCCAAAAGGTGCTTCAGACAAAATACAAACAGATTTCAGAAGGGTGCAGGTAAGTGCCTGAATGGTGGATCCCCAGTGGGTTATTAAGGGAACTTAGAATATAGACATTTAGAGCTAGGGAAGAAGTCAAAAATCTTCTGATCCAAGCTGGGATGTTTGCAGCACCTTTTTGTTCGCATCTCCCACTGAGTCCAGCCCTGTGCTGGGCATGTGGTCAGATTTCAATAGGCCTGACTCTGAGGCAGTTTGGCACAGTGGAAAGAACATTGGCTTTGTAGACAGGGCCCTAGATTCAAATCCTGTTCCTGTTAGTTTCTACCTGCATGACCCTGGGCAAGTCACTTAACCCTGTTTGCCTCAGTTTCTCATCTGTCAAATTGGCTGGAGAAGGAAATGGCAAACCACTCTAACATCTCTGCCAGGAAAACCCCAAATGAGGTCATGAAAAGTCAGACATGACTGAAAAATGACTAAACACTAAAGAAATCACCAGTCAACCTGCCTCTGCTTAGTTTACCAGTAAATATTCTTGATTATCAGCTACCTGAATGACACCGTACATCCTTGTTGGCTTTTGCTTGTTGGAGCCCAGATTTGGTTTCATCCAGCCTCAGATGGAAAGAATGAGTTCTGAAAAAAATGATCTCATTGAAAGATGCTTGGGCTTGCTCTGTGAGGCAGCCCTTGGCCGAACTGTGAAGTCATACACCTTTATGTTGTCTTCAGTGCCTTCAGCTTTCCCACCTGGCTCTTCTCTCTGTTTGCCAGAAACCCCTTCTTCCTTATTATGCCCATAGAATCACAGAATCTCAAAGGGACCTTGGAAATGCCTAGTGCAGCCCAAACTGGAAGAAGGATCCCTCCTACTTCAAATGGGACAATGAACTCCTTGCAGGCCTCTTCAACTCTCCTGCTTCCAAAGAGAAGGAACTGAGGGGAAAGCATCAAACTCTACCCCCACCCAATGATCTGTTTCTAGAGCACCCTGACCTGAGCTGCTGCTTACTTTGGAGTCCCTGTTTTCTACAATGTCTTGTTACCTTGGGTAAGCCTAGACTCAGTTCATGTAACTCCCTAAGCACAGGGATTCAGTTCCAGCAAATACTTGGGTTTCTTTGCCATTCGTGTATCCACGGCCTTCCCTCTCTTCATTCCTGTGTTGTTCCAGGGCGGAATGAGTACCATCCCCTGACACCCAGGCCTTCCACCCCTTTCCACGTTCATTAACATTGGCCTCCCCTTTTTCTCTCCTCCCTTTAGTGCTTTCATTGAAGGGAGTGTTCTCTCGCTCTGAGACATGTTGGCCTTGCTCAATTCTTTGCGTGGGTTCACCTGGCTGGGGCACTCGCCTGTTAACATTGCTCAGAGCCTGCCATTTTCTTTGGGGCCATTTTCTGTCAGGTCATTGCAAAAGCAATAACATATAACTCAACATTCTTCGCCCCCTACCTCTATTCCTCTCCCTCAACCTGACAGGAAAAGGATTTAATTCATACAAACACTGGGATAGTTTCCCACTGCTTGTGCAGAACAGAATTGTAGAATTGTGTGTGTGTGTGTGTGTGTGTGTGTGTGAGAGAGAGAGTTCACGTGCTCTCGTGCACATGTGTGCATGTGTGTGTGTACGTGTATGTGTCAATTACTTTCAAGTGAATGGAAGACATTATGTTATTAAATCCCACCCTGCCTCTCTAGGTGCTTTTAATTTGTATGTTTAGGTTTAAATTTCTTCGGGAGTGCCAAGTCTTATATTTGTTTTCCTCTGGCTGTTTTCATTAAGGGTTTTGCTTAACTGTCAGAGCCAGAGGCTTAATTGTAGCTCGGGACGTTATCTTAGGAAGCAAAAATTTCTGCTCCTGTCATGTTGCTGGAGCCAGACCTTGACTACCTATCTTTAAGATGGTGCCCCTTTGCCTCCTGTAATTATACTCAGAGCTGAAGCTGATTGTGTCTTGT
Source organism: Trichosurus vulpecula (assembly GCF_011100635.1). Lineage (NCBI taxonomy): Eukaryota > Metazoa > Chordata > Mammalia > Diprotodontia > Phalangeridae > Trichosurus > Trichosurus vulpecula. The sequence goes on from NC_050580.1 coordinate 155,380,141, forward strand.
TTCATTTGGCTGCTGCTTGAACAGTGGTAGTTTGGCATTCAAGGCCTCCTACAATTTGCTCTCTTAACATCTCTGGGCCTCAGTTTCTTCATGTGTAAAATAAGAGGATTACCCTCCACATCCTTTCCGGGGTTAAATCTAGGATCCAAACATTCCCCTCTGCGACTCCTCCCCATTTCCTGACTTGCCTTCTTTGCTTACCTTTCCAGACTCTACTAATAGGATCTGGAGCTGGACGGGTTCTTGTTAGTCCTCTCGTCCCACCTTCCTATTTTTTTCAGAAGAAGACTTGAATTCTCTCCATCCTTCCCTCCAGCTCAAAGGCTCCCTTGCCTTATTGGAGGCGGTGTTTGTGTTTCTACTCACACGGCTTCCCTGACCAGCTCCTAAACCCCCTACCTGGAATGTTCTCCCTCCTTTCCACCAATATAAATCCTGCCTGTTCTTCAATCTATAATCTCCCCTTCTCCATAAAATCTTCTTTAATCCAAGCTTTAATAATTACATGTGTGTGATTATGGGTAAGCCTTAGTTTTTCTGTTTGTAAAACACATATTACCTTCCTCACAGGCTTTTGGGAAGGGGGTGTTAAGGAAAACAGTTTGAAAACGCTATCTCTGTTGAGATTCCTTCCACTTCTGAAATTCTAATTCTATGTAAATTTTGGTTATTATTGGCCACTCCAGTCCCCAGTGATCTGTCTCTCTCATCTTGACTCCTGTGTGACTTATTGTTTATACCGGTTATTTAGTGATTAATCTTCTACTGTCTTGTGGCATGTCTTCTATTTTTTATTTTTAGATTAGACCTCCTCCTCTCACACAGGCTGGGAGTGCAGCGGCTGCTCAGAGGCCAGGGGAGCTTTGACCCGCTCCACTTCTGACCTTGGCTGGTCTCTCCCTTCTTAGGTAACCTGCTCGGCCTTTTGTCTTGCCACCGGACTTTGGGGATTCTGGAGAAGAGAGCCAGGCTGACAATTGTGCACAGTCTGTGCTCATTTGTGAAGGATAACGAGCAGCAGCAGCCCTCCATGTCCCTGGGCACTTGCCGTATTGATGTTGAACTTCGTGTGGACACCTGACCACCTTGGCCTCAGCCTCCCTGGTCCATGGGGTTACAGGGATTCATCACCATGCTTGGCCACTTCCTGCATTTTCATGTTGGATCAGTCTTCTTTAGCTTTTGTATGTAACTTTTTTTCATATTTGTGTCATTCACAGGATCATGGATATAGAACTGAGAGGCACCTTAGAGTCATTGCATGTAACCCCTCTCATTTTACAAGAGAAAACTCATGACAAGAATGACTTGTGACTTGCACAGGGCCACATCTCGCATAAATGGAAAGTGAGCTACTAGAAAGCTCAGCTAGGCTGGAAGGGGACTGCCAGGCAACATTGAGCAGGCCCATGGTCAAATTCGGGAAGCTCATCTATGACTAGGAGGAGCAGCGAGGGACCACAGGGCCAGGCAGGTTAAAGGTCATGAATCCTATCTAGGAACCTAGGAAGCAAAAGGTCAGGGATCCAGGCCAAGGGCTTGGGCAATGGGAGCTTAGGGAGAACCTTGGGCCAAAGACTATGAGCAGGGAGTTCAGCAAAGGCAGGGAGGGTAGCAACAAAGACACCATCAAACAAGCATTAGGAACTCTGATCATAGAGGCCTTTTGATCTCAACTCTTTCTTTGTGCTCTTGCTAGGTGTGGACAACTGTCTGCTCACTGTTGTCGATTATGTGAAGGAGGACAGAGGCCTGTAGGTGGCCATTGCAACGGCACTAGTGTAGACCCCCAGAGACCTAGCTTTACCCCTAATCAGCTGTATGACTTTGGGTAGGTCATTGACCCTCTCTAGGTTTGGTTTCCTTCTCTACAAATGGAAGGCTGTGCATTAAAATGCTTTCCATCTCGATCACTCTATGATTCTGCGATGTGCATGGCTGGTTGGGAACCAGGCATAGCGGAGGCAGGAGTCAGGGAAGGATAAGAAAATTGAATTACATTCACATCCAGTGTGTGCTCAGCCTTGTGCTTAGTGCTGGGAAGGATAAAAGGGACAGGGGATAATAACTGGCACATTTATGGCGCTTTAAGGTTTATAATGCACTTTATCTGCCTATCTCATCCGACTCCCATAACAACCACCCTATGAGGTAAGTGTTACTATGTACGCTATCGTCATCCTGCAGATTGGCCACTTGAAGGTCAGAGATGTTATGGGGTTTGCTCAGCATCACGCAGCTAGTGTGTATCTGAAGTAGGATTCCAAACCAGGTCTTCCTGACTCCAAGGACAGCTTTCTATCCACTAGGGGGTCATCTTCAGTCATCCTGACTGGCCACTGGACTCAGACGACCGTGGAGGAGAGAGTGAGGCTGGTGACTTTGCACAGCCCTGTCTGCCTCACTTAAATCCAATTCACTCCAAGTCAAGACATCACCCTCCTGATGTCATCGGTCCTCCTCGAGAACGAAGGACAAACAAGAATAGCAATCTACACACTATGCTTTTCCACAATGCTTCTCAGAAAACACAGTCCCTTCTCTTCGAAGCTTAAAAGTCCAGCAGGAGAAACAACACTTGAAATAGTTAAAGAATACTAGAAAATGGCATAGAAATAAATATAACCCTTAAAAACTTAAGCATAAAGAGAAGGGCACCTGAAATTCTTCTCTTTCTTGTTCCATTATCATCCTTTGCCCCCTGAGTAACATTCTCTTCTATAGATTCTCACCTTACCTTTGCTGTTGAGTAGCTTTGTGACCTTGGGCTAGTCATTTCTCTTTCCTGGATTTCCTTTTTCTCATCTATAAAATGAGAGGGTTGAGTTAGATGATGCCCAAGGTTCCTTCTGAGACATGCTTGTGTAATCCCTGCTTGGAAATCTCAGTGGTGACAGTGACAAGATGTACCCAGGATTCACTGTAGATTGGACATCTTTATCAGAGATTGAGAGCTAGAAAGGACCTTAGGAATAATTTATCGATGGGACCATAGGATAATAACTTCAAAGCTAGAAAGGAGCTCAGAAGTCATCTGGTTCAGTAAGGATGCTCTAGGTTTTATTGTACATATGAGGAAACTGAGAGGATAAGTGATTTACTCAAAGTCACCCAGCTAGTAAATCCCAGAGCTGGACTTTGAACCCAGATCCAAATCAGGTCCTTTTCCCCACTGTCATAATCATGTGACTAAATTCAGCGTGGTCCCCGAACTGAGGAGACTGGAGGTACAAGAGTTCTCAGGCTGACTGTTCAAGGCAGGGAGAGGTGGCCCTCACTTTAAGAGATAGACCATTATGAAGAAAGGTAAAAAGATTTCCATTTTTTCTGCGCAATGAAATCTGGAGAGAGAGAGAGAGAGAGAGAGAGAGAGAGAGAGAGAGAGACAGAGAGAGAGAGAGAGAGAGAGACAGAAAGACAGACAGAGAGACAGACAGACAGACAGACAGAGACAGACAGAGACAGAGAGAGACAGAGACAGAGACAGAAATGGAGAGACAGAAACAGAAATGGAGAGACAGAGACAGGAAGAACAAGAAATGGTGTACAAGCAGGAGAGATGCAAAGACAGGAGAGTTTCAGAAGATAACATGTGGGCCAATTTCCTAGAGTTCAAAATGGGATATAAAGGGGGGGCGGGAGCTGAGTGTGGTTTTGATGGGTGAGTGTTGAAACTTTTCTCTTGAGCAAAATAACAGCTCTGGGGGGTGAAAAAACTAAGCCTCTTCTAGACCATGGACTAAACATCCTCTTGAGAGTCACCACCCAGAGTCTCCCCTCTCTTTCCATGCCAAACACCTCTTGGTACGACCTGAGTCTCAGTATCCAGTAGGTCCAGAGGTTTCAGAACACGTCACACTTGGTTTCAGAGTCATCTCTGTTACCAGTCATACAAAATTGGCCTCTGACTATTTCCGAGTGTCCATCCTAGTGTGAGAAAAATAACCCAAGACTATTTCTTGAGGTTGCTGAACCAATCCCTGGAAGTAAATCAACAGACCAATCGATCATTTATTGGCAAGCAGCCTGGTGGGGTGGAAAGAGAGTTGGTTTTAGAGTTAAGACCCTGGCTTTAAATCCCACCTCTGATATCTATTTACCTCTGTGTTCTTGAGCAAGTCACAACATTTCTGAAACTCAGTTTTCTCATCTATGAAATAGGGTTAGGGACTAGATGTGATTTTGCCACTGTGCATGAATGCCCTCTACTGATGCAAGTGGACACCTCCTCTGCAATTTACTTATTTAGTTCCCTAGAGCACCAAGAAGTGAAATGCCTGGTGTCACACGGCCAGTCTGGATCAAAGGTGAGCCTTGAACTCAGATCTTCCTGACCAAGATCAGCTCTCTAGATAATCCTGCAAGCTGATTATGAAATAGGCCCCCAAAACGTTTTCACTGACTATCTCTCAGGGTTGTGAGAAAAAAGCTTTTATAAACCTTTTTGTGCCATATTAGCCCTTGTTGTGGCTATTATTTTTATTCATTCTGCAAATATTACTTGAGTACTGTACTCAGAGAAAGTGGGACTTGAACAGGGATGGTTAGGATTTGGATGGGTGGCACAGAGGAGAGCAGGTTAGGTTAAATAGTTTAAGATAATATCCAGAGGCAGGATTGTGTATGACATGCACGTGTGGGAAATGCTTGCTTCGCTAGAGTGTATATTCTCTCTCTCTCTCTTTTTCTCTCGCTTGCTCACAATAGGGGTTATGTGACTTACCCAAGGTCACACAGCTAGTAAATGTCTGAGGCTGGATTTGAATTCAGGTCCTCCTGACTCCAGGGCTGGTGCTCTATCCACTGTGATACCACCTAATTGCCCTGATCATATATTTTAGGGATTAGGAAGGGACTGTGCCTATGGTAACTTTAAGACCCTTTTGATTTGGTTGATTATCTTGATAAACCAAAATGTAAGATCATTGGCTGCTCCAGCTTCAATTTTTGTTGGAAAATTTTACTTTTATACGAAGAAACAGATCAAAGAATTGGTGCCCGATGGTGACCTTCTCTTTCAACTTTCTCCCTAGGTAAGTCTTATTAGACCTTTTCTCCCCTACTTCGAATTTTTTTTTCCTTACCCAGATAGACAGAGAAGGAAGACAGAAAGGGAGCAGAGTATAAAGAGGAGAGGAAAAGGCCAGAGAGAAAGAGAGAGAGATGAGACAGAGACAGAGAGAGGAGAGAGACAGAGACAGAGACAGGAGAGAGACAGAGTCAGAGATAGATAGATAGAGAGAGACGAACAGACAGACACACACACAGAGAAGAGAAAGAAAGACTGAGGCAGAGAGAGAGATGGAGGGATAGTTCTTTCCAATTACTATTGGATCATTTTTGTCAAAGATGCTCGGGAAGCAGTAGGAGCAGACAATATTTGAGATCTCAGATGACAAATGTCAGCTCCTTTACTCTTCGTAAATTTCAAATTCAGTACCTTCTTATCCCCTCTACCTGGGCTTCTTGAGTGGCTGCCACTGATGGAAACACCCAGGACAGTGTCTAACTCTTCCATGTTGCCTTTTTGCACTTGTCTGACACAAAATCCGAGTAAATAATTAACTTGAACAATCTGAACCCTTTAAAAATTACTGTTGTTGCTGTTTTTGTTAGCAAAGAAGCGTCTCCTTTGAATTGAGGTTTACCTAAAGGCCGTAGGTCAAACTAATGTTTGCTGGTGTGTCAGGAAGCTCTGGAAACACTCTAGAAATGGCCACTGTGGTGTGGGAAGGCAGACTGGCTCTTGGGACTTTCAGGTTCATAAGCTCTATGGGACTGCCTAGAAGGTACCTCTACCAACCACCCAGGGTAGCTGAGTCTTTTTTTTTATTCTGCCATATGATGGAGTTTCCAAGCTCTTTTGCTCACATAATCCAGTCCAATCCCACTAGAGGTCCCCATTGAGTCTGAAGATTTTTCTTTCCTGTCCAGGCACAGTGGGAGCCTTGGGTTGTTAAATCTGAGCCTTTTCCTTCTGTGGGGCATGGGGTCTATGACTCTAGGTAGATGTTAAGGAAAGGCTGACAAATGGCTACACAGGAGGATTGCTAGGGGAGAGAGGTGAAGTAAACAGGTTTCAGGAGGAAAGGAGGAAGGAAGGAGGAAAGGAAGGAAAGAAGGAAGGAAGAAGGAGGGAAGAAGGAAGGAGGGAGGTGGGGAAGGAAGGAAGGAAAGAAGAAGGAAGGAGAGAGGAAAGGAAGGAAGAAGGAGGGAGGTGGGGAAGGAAGGAAGGAAAAAAGAAGGGAAGAAGGAAGGAGGGAGGCGGGGAAGGAAGGAAGGAAAAAGGAGGGAAGGTAGGGAGGGAAGGAAGGAAAGAGGGAGGGAAGGAAAAGGATGAAAAAGAAAAAGAGGAAAGAAGGGAAGGATGGATAGAGGGAAGACAGGAAGGAAGGAATTAAGGAAGGATAGAGGGAAGGAGGGAGGGAAAGAAGGAAGGATGAAGAAAAGAAAGGAAGTAAAAGGTAAGGACAGAGGGAGGAAAGGAAGAAGGGAAGAAAGGAGGGAGAGAGGGAAATAAGGAAAGAAAAAAAGGAAGAAAAGGGAGGGAAGAAAGAAAGAAGAAAAGGAAGCAGGAAAGTAGATGAAGAAAGGGGATAGAAGGAAGGCAAAATGAAGGAATAAAGGAAAGGAGAATGAAGTGAAAACAATTCGATAAATAGACTACAAAGCAGAAAGGAGGGAAAGGCAGGCAGAAAGGAAGGGATGGTAGAAAGAGATTGGAGAGGTTGTCTGGTCCAAACTCCCCATTTTACAGAGATCATACAAATCATAGGATCATAGACCTGAAGCTGGAAGCTCATAGATCTGGAGCCAGAAGGACCTCAGAGGTGATCTAGTCCACTCTGCCCTCTCTCCCTCCTCCGTTTTACAGAAACAAACACAAAAATTCTGTGGAGGTTGTGGGGGAGGGAGGGAGCAGGCAAGACGAGTGATTTGCCCAGGATCACAAAGATACTAAGAGTAACTGAGCTAAGATTTGACCCCAGGCCTCTGACTTTTAGATGCAGCATTCTTTTCACTGCCCTATGCTGGAGAAGCGGAGGGAGGGGGAGCAGAGATGGGGGAGAAGGGGAGGGAAAGGGAGAGGGGGTAAAGAGAGAAGGGAGAGGAAGAGGGAGGAAAGGCAGGAGGGAAAAGTTAATGAAGCGAGCAAGTAAGAGAAAGCCAATTGCTTTCCTTCTTTAAAAAGTTATTTGAGCAGGGGTGTGAGAATGCAGGGTTTGGCAATACTTAGGGGATGCTGGGGTTTTTTGATCAGGAGTTCACAAGTCACTTGAGTCCAAGAGTCTTTGTGAATAACCAATGCCTCAAGTACAGAAAGCCTGTTAAAATGTTTAAAGGCTCTCGTTAGGGAATTGCTGGCTGAGGCCCAGGCCTCTGAGTCTTGTTACGGCTCAGGAGCCTCCCACGCGTCCAGCGGAGGCTGTGCCTGGGACGTCTCTAGCAGGGAGGACTGGCTGGCCTTACCGGTAGTCAGAGGAGGCAGTCACCTACACGGGGTGATTTCCGAGCATCTGCTCTTTTTGACTTCCCCAGAGATGTTTGAAATTCTGCTTTCTGAGCCTCCTTCCTTTGGCTTAGGCTTTTGTTCCAGCTGTTAAGATGCACGTACCCCTAGGAAAGGATCATACCTTAAGCCTCCCAATCATTCCCACCTCAGTGTGAACAAATTGATCAGACCCTTTCTTGAGAGCAGATTTTGATGAGAGGAGGGCAGGAAAGGGAGAACATCCACAGAAGACCAGCTGCTGACTTAATCATTCTGCCAGCCCTGGTCTCTGAGCAGCTCATATGTGCAGTAACATTCAGGTCTCTCTTCACTTGCCTCTGTAACATTCAGGTCTCTCCTCACTTGCCTCTGCATTCCTTCAGAAAATCTTTTCCTGATTAATTCCACTGGCTTCAGCCTTTTCCCTGCATCTCTCATGAGTTACTTTGTTCTCTCTTCCTCTGCCAAGGCTGATAATCCTCTCTAAGTGATCTTCAGCCGGTGTTAGTACACTTATGTGTGTATGTTCTACTTCCACCTTCATCCCTAGGACCTTAACCAGGGTGGGGCCATTAAGGCTTTGCCCTGGAGTGCTGATTTTAGAAGACTTGCTCAGCACTTACTTGTAGTTTTTCCACAAAAGATGCACCTGATGAACTGGGTGGATAACTGAGCTCCTGGGAGTGCGTGTCCTCTCCTCTTGGGGCCCGCTCACCCACGCTCCCCATGCCTTTCAGTTCTCCATTCTCACTGTGCCATGGCTTCCGCATCATGGCATGATCGCCCAAAGCATTGTTTCCTGCACCCTGGCACCATCATGTTCTTGCTCTATTTCTCAGACCAGAGAAATGACTGCCATCTCCTTGTGTGTATCTGCTGCCTCCCTCACCTCTACTTCCTCCTGGGGACTAGGGAGTCAGGGGGTGTCGACTGAGTCATGAGAATGTAGGCTAGACCAGAGGGACCAAAGAGAGGCTGGCAGCCTGCATTGCAGCCAGCTCAAGTAGTCCAAACCAGGGGAATGTGTAATTGGGAACTATTTAACAAAATAAATAAAACATAATAGACCATAGGTAATGTTAATATACAGGCATCTATGTGGCCAAGTGGATAGAGCAGGGATCTGGAGTGAGGAAGTTGTTGCTGTTCAGTCATGACCCCATTTGGGGTTTTCTTGGCAAAGATACGAGAGGGGTTTGCCATTTACTTTTCCAGCTCATTTGACAGATGAGGAAACTGAGGCAAGCTGGGTTAAGTGACTTGCCCAGGGTGATACCACTAGTAAGTGTCTGAGGCCAGATTTGAGCTCAGGTAGTGTCTTCCTCACTCCAGGCCCAGCGCTCTGTGCGTTATGGCATCACCTAGCTGTATTCTCACCCCAACTCTCGCCCCAGCTGGCAGGAGATGACTTCTTTTTTATCTGATTCTATAGAACTTTATAGTATTATAACATACATATTCTAATTTGTGTTCTATTTGTCTCTTTCCATATATCTTACTCTTCTTTATGATACTGTAAGCTAGGAACCATGAATTATGCATCTTTCTATTTCCCCAGAGCACCCAACACAATGCATTTCACAGAGCGGGTAGGCATTTAAGTAAATGTTTGGCTTAAAATGATTGGCTTAAAAGAGGTGAGGATTTCAGGGAGCTAGCACAGGGCTAGTAAAGGCATAGAAGAAGCAATATGCCAAGTATGTTTGGGGAACCGTGAGGAGACCAGTCTAGAGGGAGCAGACAACCTACCTGTAACATTTAGGGGGAAAATGATCAGTAAGATTGGAAAGATAGCCTAGGCATGGTGAAAAGTTTAGATGGCCAGGTCAAGAATTTGTGACTCTATCTTGCAGGCACTGGGGAATCTCTCTCACTAACAGTTTATACTAAGTCCTCTTCTGATGGCTCATCTTGGTGTGGAAGTGACCCTGCATTCCTGAAGGCTATGTCAGCAGAAAGTGAGTTCTGTCCGGTCCTGCCAAATTCGAAAAGATTTGAGGGTTCAAGTCCATGCCTGGTAATGGATTGTATGTCCATTGTCCAAGGGGAATTCATCTATGTTCAGAGAAACTGGTCACCCGGTGGTGCCATTTTTAATGAAACTGTCTACTAGGGTGTGAAGGTACTAGACAGATAGATAAAGCATTTATTAAGTACTTACTATGGGCCAAGGGCTAAGAGCTGGGGACAGAAATATAAGTCCAAAAGTCGGTCAGTATAAGTGTAAGTCTTTATCTTTCCCCCATAATAGGGGAAGAGAACAAATAAAAGGCAGATGAAAGGGAGGAGGGAAGGAAGGGTACCAGCAGAAGCACAGGGATGAAGAGGGACAAGGTGGAAAGGTCCAGGAGTGGAGCCAGAAGAGGAATATGATGGCGTGGGCTCTTCCTAAAATGGTGGTCTAGGTCTCTAGAGCATCTCCATCGGTAGAGGGAGGACCTTCACTGATGAATTCACCAATCTTTTCAAGCTTTGACATATGTACTGTCATATCATCCATTCATGTATTCCTTCGTCAGTCTATCCATTCAGTCATCAATCTGCCCACTCATTTATTCATTCACTCCACAAATGCTAACAACTATTTGTAAGTTACTATGCTCTCTCATTATTTCATGAATATTATCCTTGATTCTAAGATTCTAATCTCACAGATTTTGAGTTCTCTGGGGGGACACACTGTGCCTACCTGTTTCTCTTGCCCTGGTATCTAGCGCTCAGAACTGGACCTGTAGTAAGCTTACTGGATTGATTAGATTGATTGAAAGAGCTGTGTGGAACTTTGTATTTTCCATTACAGCCAACCTAAACCTGGATACCTTTCAAATCATGCAACTGACTAAAGCCCTCATTCCTCAAGGACTAAAAAAATCCAGGTGGGGAGAGAGCGTGGGAGGAGAACGAGGAAGACTCTGGCTCACTTGGCCCAGCCCTGGACTCACCCTGCACCCTCATCCCCACAGCCCCCACCCCTTCCACCTGCTGAAAGCAATGACTGTTGTGTTTGGAGCCAGAGATCTCCGTCTGTGGTCTTTGAACATGCATAGGCAGCAGTCTGCTGAGTATTTCAGTCCAGCGGTCCACAACTCTCTCATCAGGTTTTTTCACTCTGAGGAGGCAGGTGAAGACAGAACATGAATGTTACTTTCTTCCTCCTCCTCCTCCTGCTGTTGCTGCTTTCATATTATTTATCATCCCAGAATGGCTCCTGTACGTGTTTCTTTGGTGAAGGCAAGATGATGGGTGAGCTGGGAGGTAATTGGGGAATGCTCCCAGTAGGTAAGACTTGCCTTCAGGGAACTCTGAGAGTAGAGTCAATTTGGCTTCAGGACCCTCTGCCCTCTTTCTGCACCACTCCCCACCCTCCATAGCACTCACATTTAGGTTCTCTGCCATCGATGTCATGCTGCCACTTGACTGCCCAAGATACTCTAGCACAGTCCCCTCCCATCCCACCCCTGACTTCCCCGACAGCCATTTGACTTGTCCTCACCCTACAAAATATCCCTACCCAATTTTCCCTTCCTTTTGGATCTTGCTGAGTAACTCTGGTAAATGTATTAAGTCGGTTCACAGTAACATGCTAATGGCTGCTAACTCCACCTAAGGAGAGGATTTATATTGGAAAAGGGGACAAATCAATAACCCAAAGAAACCAGACTCTAATGGCAGAATTCCTGGCTGGTGATAATGAAGATGTTTTCAGGTAAAGGCGTTGACAATCTGAAAGAATAGAAATTATACTGGCCCTGGAGTCTGAGGACCTGAGTTCAAACTCTGCTCAGATACTACTTGTGTGACCTTGGGTAAGTCAATTAATTTCCCTGTGCCCTAATGTCCTCGTTTGTAAAAACCGATGGGGTGGAAGTAAATGGCCTCAGTGGTCCCTTCCAGATCTCTGAATCACACCACGTGGATGGACCAATGTCTGTGAGTAAGGTTCATTTTATTCCCAGGAGTCTAAAATCATGTTTGGATTGCTGGCAAGAACTCCCCCCTCTTTCTTCCTAGGTATGTGCCTTGAGATTATTGGGTCCGTAACTGCCTTTAGGGAGTGATCTGTGAGGCTGGGTCTCACCTACGGGGATTTTCTCCCGGACTTTGAAGCAGGACTCAGGTCAATGAGGATTCTCTCCTTTCCAGTCTGAAGAGGGTGAGAGGAGTGAAAGTGCTTCCGAGGGCAGTTCTCAGGAATTGGAAGGGCTAGATAAGCCCCAAGATTGCAGTTATCTCTAAGATTCTGTGAAGAGTTGAAGTTTAATGAATGAGTGAATGGTTGCCCAAGGTCTGCCTGACATCTGAGGTTGGCAGTTTGGTATCAGAGGTGCAGAGGATAGAACACTGAGCCTGGATTCAGGAAGTCCTGAGTTCAAATCCAGCCTTAGACACTTATTAATTGTGTGACCTTGGGCAAATCAATTAACCCCTGCCTGCCTCAGTTTTTTTTCAACTGTAAAATGAGGATAATAATAAAACTTACCTCTCAGGGTTGTTGTGAGGATTAAATGAGATAATGTTTGTAAAGCTCTTAGTACAGTGCCTGGCACATGGTAGCTACTTAATAAATGCTTCCCCTCCTCCCTCTCCTTTCTTTCTTCCTCCTTCCCTCCCTGCTTCCTTCCTTCCTTCCTTCCTTCCTTCCTTCCTTCCTTCCTTCCTTCCTTCCTTCCCTCCTTCCTTCCTTCCTTTTGCATTAGACCAGCTCTGGAACAGAACTGTGGAGTGGGACACGTTTAACTTTATAGCCCTTACTTCTTTTTCAGTAATACCTCCTACTTCATCCTCCAGGGGTGTGCTACAACCAACTTCCAATTGTTAAATTTTAAGTGTGAGCATTTGCACCTTGAAAATAGGCAACAAATCTGGGCTTGATTTATTGTTTTATGGCTTGTCTGGACTTTAAAGTGATGACAAAAATGTTAATAGTGCAGATTAAAAGTGTTAGTAATGCAGATTAAAATTAAGTGTGTCATAGGTACTTTTTTTGAGAGCAGAGCCAGTTATTAAACATTTACCAGCATATTCCTGCACCCCCTCTTCCACCAATCTAGAAGCCTCACTTTCCATCTCAAGCTCCTTACTCTTCCCCTTGGATAGTGTCCCAGACTGACTCTTCACTCCTAGCCCCCTCACCCTGTACCTTTTCCCGAATCATACTTGGATGATTTGATAGATCTGTAATATGATCGCAGTGGATATTACCTCCATCCCAGCCCATCCAAAGGAAAGGTATGGATGACATTCCATTCATACCCTTCCACTGGGTGTGATTTATCTGAGTTTTCACCCTAACTCCTTCACTAGGGAGCTTCCCAGTCTGCTGGAGGCCTCCTCTGTCTATGGAATTTCCATATGAGAATCAGATAGTCTTAGAATGTTAGACCAGGAATGAATCTTAGGCTTCCCCACCCCTGATCTAGCCTAATAATTTAGTTACTACAGATGATAAAACTGGGGCTTAGAGAGGGGACATGATTTCTTCAAGGTTGCACAGCTAATTAAGTCACACAGATTGCCTCACTCCTAGTCCAGTGTTCTTTCCATCATATAAGAGTATCTTGGCGTAGTGGGCATAGGGCTGAACTTGGAGTCAGGAAGAACTAGGTTCTAATTTATTTCTGATAATTACTAGCTAGGTGACCATGGGCAAGTCCAAGTGTCTCAGCTACCTCATCTGTAAAATGGGGATAATATACCTTATAGGCTCTACCTCTCAGTACTGTTATAAGGCTTAAATGAGATTATTAATATGTTAACACTAATGTGTAAAGCACTTCATGAATTTCAAAATTCTATATAAATATCAGTTCTCTAGAGCCTGAAGGGATCTTAGAGGGCATAGAGTCCAACAGGTGAGGAAATTGAGGTACGGACCACCCAAATAGTGTGTATTGGAACGTGATTAGAACCCAGGTCCTTCTGACTCCAAGCCCAGGGTCTGATCCTCTATATAGTGTTAGTATATTGTCTCTATGTCTATATCTGCCTTTCTATATACAATTATTCCTTCCACATTGTGACTTTCCCCATTGTGGTTTTGATATATCACAGGTCAGCATAAGAAATTAAATGGAAATATTTTGGCAGTTTTGTGGAAGCCGAAGATGATACACTAAGGCCAACAGATGACACAGAAAAAAATTTGAAACTCAGAAATGCATAAAATATATGTAGTGTTGTATAATAAAATCATATTTTATCTTTTAATACCATAATGATTCAGACATCTTCTCTGGTATGAAGAGAGGGCCAAAAATTTTTATGCGGATTTTCCAGATCATGGGGAGTGCTGCACCCCTAACCTCCATGATGTAGAAAGGATAATTGTATCTCATCATCATCATCATCACCATTATCTCCATTATTTCAAATCTTGGGACCAAACTTACTTTGCTTTCCAAGATGACAACTAACCCTGGAAACTAACCTGTGCTAATAAGAGAAAGCCACGAGACCTTCGTGTGAATTCTGCTTCCATCAGATAACGTGTGAATATTTTCACCCGTGCCTCTTGAAGCAAATGCCTTTATTCTTGTCTATCCCTGCAAAAGAATGACTTGAATGATAGGAATTTCCAGGCAGATAGGCAGAGAAGTGAGACACTGTTTTGAAAGTTCTGGTACATGAGACGCCTGGAGTCATAGTATGAAGCTGCTGTCACCTAGAGCTGGCTCCTTAGCCTCTGGTACCCTTCCTATAGGCCTCCCACTGCACAGATCTCCACTAGTATGTAAAAATCATCCATCAGGAGCAGAGACCTCTATTAGGCATCTTCTGGTATTGTTGTCCTTTGTCCTTCATTCTCAAAGAGGACCATGACATCAGGAAGATGATGCCATGACAGGCGAGTTAATTGGATTTAAGCGAGGGAGGCTATGCAATGTGACCAGCCTCAATTTCTCCTCTGGAGCCATGTTGGTCCAGTGGCCAGACAGCGATCAGAACAACTGGAGATGGCATTAGGCATCCTCTGGTAATATACAAAAGGAGGACAGGACGAATCCTGTACATCTTTTTGGAGAGACAGGGCAGACATACAGAACAATTTACAAACCCTTAGAAGAAGGCGGTGTAGTACAATTACTCGTCCTTAGACTAGGAGTCAAGAGTCCTGGTCAAGGAGCCCAGTTTGGTCTCTAGCTGAGTGACCTTACATATGCTTTTTCATCTCCCTAATGACATTCAGACCAGATGATCTCCAAGGTCACTCTTAGCTCTAAGCGGATATAGTGAATAGAACACTGGACTTGGAGGCAGGGAGACATGAGTTGGAACCTGCCTTAGATGCGTTACCCTGTGCAAGTTACTTAATCCTTCAGTACCTCAGTTTTCTCATTCGTAAAAGGAGGAAGTTGGATTCAATGGCCTCTAAGGGCCCATGAAGGTCTAAATCTATGATCTTTTTGCTAAAGTGCCCCCAAAGGGGAATAAGGGCTCAGAAGAGCATTTCCTTGGGCTAGGGTAGCTCAGGAAGGCTTTATGGAGGAAGGGAGCCTTTGCTAGGTCTTTGAAGGATGAGTAGCAACTTGGATAAATGGAAAAGAGTGGAGACAGGTGTGCCTGGCCAAGAGGAAAGGACAAGAAAAGAAATGTGTATGGGAAGCATAGATCGTTGGTAGAACAGCAACGGATCTTTGAGGTCAGCCGGTTCAGCCTCTTACTTTTATGGATGAGAAAACTGAGACCCAGAAAGAGTGAGATATTTGCCGGGGTCATCCAAGTGGTAAGTAGCGGAGCTAGAATTTAAACCCAGGTGCTCTGATTCTAGAGCTAGGATCCTTTCTGCACAAGCTATGTTTGGAGAGGACATGATCTCTGCTTGTATACAGTGACGGGTTCTAAGGTAGAGGTCGAGCATCTCTTTCCCAGCTTACAAATTTCCCCTCCAAGTAGAAATGAAGGAATTCACTTTTGCTGCATCGGCATTCTTGGGAGGGGTCCTGGCCATACCCCTAAATCATGTCCCTGACGTGAGTTTTGTGTTGGGGAACAGCCTGTCAGCAGGCCTCCCATGCTGTGATATATGTCCACAGTCCATCATGACCGCCCTGACACTTTGATGCATTGTATGGGAGTGTAATCAGAGTGATGGTGCCCTGATCTATTAGGGGTGTACATCATCAGAGGGTTGGTACCTTGACATATTACCTTAGCATGCTGTCAGCGGGACAGCTCTTTAATGTATTTCAATAATACATCACCCGGGCAATGGTGGGCTTAGGAGGTGTGCTGGCGCCAGCTGGCGAGAGTCCTTTCAGTAGGCTGGAGAGTGTCTTTGGTCTCTTAAAAATTTTATCAGTGTGTGTGTTGTTGATGCATGTGTGCGTTTGTGTGTGTGTGTGTGTGTGTATGTGTGTGTGAAAGAGAGAAACAGAGACAGAAACAGAGACAAAGACAGAGAGACAGAGACACAGAAAGTAACAGAAAGATAGAAACATCTGCTTCAGGGATAAAGGAGAAAACTCTTTTCAAGAGCCCCCCCCCCCCCCAGCTCCTTCCCAAGGTGCCAGTTTCCATTGTTCATGTCTTAGAACAGGGCAACTCAGATTTCCCATAGGTTTGTTTGTTCAGGTCTCCATATTCAGGCCTGACCGTCTAACTGTCTGGCCCCATAAATGAAAATCCTCTCTCTTTCCTTATAACATGGGAATGGCCCTAGCCAGTGAAGTCACTAGGGATTCCTGACTTCTCCTCTTTCAGGGTGAGGTGGGGGTTGGGAGCTTATGTTTTGGTTTTTGGTGAAGGGCTAACCTGAAATCCCTGGTCAACTTCATGGAGCAAGTCCAGATGCTGGCTCTAGAGATGACTGAAGCTAAGTGTCTGTTGTATGTGCCCTGCCCCACCACCCCAGGGGACCCTGCGGGACTAGGATACAAAAAGAAGAAATCTGGCCTCCTGCTGAAGTGGCCGGCTGGGGCAGACCCATAATTGGATGATGCTTCATTTCCTGTGGCTTGCCCACAATGTAAATGATTTGCCTGTATAAATAAATTTATGTTGTCCTTCATTGTCTCTGGTAGCTGTCTGTATGTCCTCTAAACAAATTAGACTCAGTTCAATCCAGTCCAGCCAGTGTTTTATTCAATGCCTACTCCTGTACTAGGCGCTATGAGTAATAGAGGAGAAGGCACACTCTGTCCTCACAATGCCTACAGTCTCATAAAGAAAAGAATTATATTATTTATATAATGCATAGTTTACCAAGATCATCGGTTCCTAGGAGAGACCTCAGAGGTCATCTAATCTAGTATAATATTCTCATTTTACAGATGACGAAACCGAGAGCTGGAATCATGAAGTGACTTGCCCTTCATTGCCTAAGTAGATAGTAGCTTTGTTTCTGTTCAGTTGTCTCCAATCATGTCTAACTCTTCATGACCCCATTTGTGGTTTTCTTGGCCAAGATTTTGGAGTGGTTTGCCATTTCCTTCTCCAGCTCATTTTACAGTTGAGGAAACTGAGGCAAACAGGGTTGGTTAAGTGACTTGCCTAGGGTCACATAGCTAGTAAGGGTGAACTCAAGAAGATGAATCTTCCAGAGTCCAGGCCCAGCACTCTATCCATTGTCCTATTTAGCTACCCCTGATCTTTCTCCCAAATTCCAGCTCTCCACCCCTAACAGCATACTAGATATCGCTACCTAGCCATCTTGAAACCATTTTGAACTCTTCTGCTCAGAAATCATCTTTTTTTTTCTTTTCTTTCTTTTTTCCTTTTCTTACCTAACCTTAGTCACTGAATGGAAAGACCTTAGCTTAAAAAGGCCTGGGGCTTCCACTGCATCTGGGCCATCTCCAGTCATCCTGATCTATATCTGGCCACTGGACCCAGATGTCTCCAGAGGACAGTGAGGCTGGTGACTTTGCACAGCCCTGCCTCGCTTAAATCCAATTCACTTGTATATCTCGGCATCACCTCCCTGAGGTCATGGTCCTCTTTGAGAATGGACAACATCAGTGGCTACCAGTCATCTCTAGGACAGAGAGTCTCTTTGTTGGGTGTTAAAACTCTCTGCAAAGTGGCTTCCATCTGCCTTTCCAGTCTCTTTATATATTACTTCTCTTTATCTTTCTCCTCAACCTCATGGCTCACATTTCTATTTTGGCTTAGGGTTTACAAAGCGTCTTAATACATGATGTCCTTTAGTTGGGGTTATTATTACCCCCCTTTTAGAGATGAGCAAACTAAGACAAGAGCAGTTAGGCAGGCAGTGGATGATAGTGCTGGGCCTGGATTCAGGAAGACTCATAGTCCTGAGTTCACGCTTCTAAGCCATGTGACCCTGGACGAGTCACTTAACCCTGCTTGCCTCAGTTTCCTCATCTGTAAAATGAGCTGGAGAAGGAAATGGCAAACCAGTACCTTTGCCAAGAAAACCCCAAACAGGGTTGTGAAGAGTCAGGCATGACTGAGCAACAGCAACAACTGTCTGAACCATAACATTAGAAAGATACTCTTAACCCTTTGTGGCTACTAAAAATTTGAGGGGGTCTGTAGTAGCTGTCCACTGTGGCTGTACCTTGCAAATATGATTGGGGGTTGGAAGAAGAGTTACAGAGAATGTTTTGCACTTGACTATTAGAAATAGGCAGTGTATGCCTGGATTACTGTAGAAAATTGGACAAAATCTCTCATGATCAGAGGACCTGGGTTCGAATTCATTCTATACCATTTTGTGACTTTGGGCAAACTTCTTCCGTTCTTAATGTCCTCATCTCTAAAATGAAGGGGTTGGACTAATTGCCTCTAAAGTTCCTTTCAGCTCTAAATCTTTGATCTAAATCTATAATCCTTGTGGACAAGGAGAAAGATGAATTGAATAGCATAGGGAGGTAAATTTGTAATTGGTTAATGACCTTGCTCAGGGTGTCAATTAATAGATCGAATTTATTCAAGAGGATCCTCTTTAGTGGAATAATGCCAAAAGGCTTTGTCAGTTAATATGTCAGTCAACAAGCATTTATTAATTGATTGCTGTGCTAAGCACTGGGGATATACAAAAAAGCAAAGTTCCTGTCCCCAAGGACAGGAATTTGAAAATAGGAGGCATATATGTACACAAATAAATACAGGTAATACCCCTTGTTGTTGTTGTTTGTCCTTTGTTCTCAAAGAGGACCATGGCATCAGGAAGATGATGTCATGACTTGCAAGTGAATTGGATTTAACTGAGGGAGGGCTGTGCAAGGTCACCAGCCTCACTTTTTCCTCTGGAGCCACCTGGGTATAGATCAGGACAACTGAGATGGCTCCCACAATGCACATATATAGTAGATAGATATAGGGTAACCTTAGAATGGCAAATGCTTGTGGCTGGGGTGGTGGTGCTGGTGGTGGTGGGATTGGGGAATGAGAAAGGGACCTCCTCAACTCTACCTCTCAGAATTCCTTCATGACTTCTGAAGAAGGGGGTATTTTAACTGAATTGTGAAGGAATTCTAAAAGAGGTGGAGGTGAAGAGGGAAAGCATTGGAAACATTGCAGGAATTTATTGTAGGAACATGGAGATCGAAGATGGGGTACTATGCATGAGGAACAGCCAGTGAGTTAGTGTAGCTGAATATATAAAATATGTGGAGAGTAGCAATGTGTAAAAAGACTAGAAAGATAATAAGGTGTTGGGTTATAAAGACCTTAAATGCCAGACAGATGACATTCTAGTTGATCTTTGAAGTAATAGGGAGCCACTGGAACTTATTAAGTAGTAGGGTGATATGGTCAGACCTGAATTTTAGGGAAAAAAGCTGGCAATTCTATCAATTATACATTTCGAATTGGCAAGAGATAAAGTAGGGAGACCAACCAGAAGAGTATTGTAATAGTCCAGATGAGAGGTGATGAGGGTGGTAGCTGTGTGAGTGGAGTACAGATACAGGAACATAGGTGAGAGATATTATAGAGGTGTAAATGACAAGATCCGATGAGTGATTGGTCATATGGGATAAATGAAAATGAAGAGACAAGGATAATAACCCATGTATCTTGGACGATGGTGGTGCCTAACAGTAAGAGTCAAGTACAGAAGAAGGATGAATTTGGAGGAAAAGATGGGTTTTGTTTGGGGCAAGTTACGTTTGAGGTGTCTACAGAAAATCTAGTTTGAAATGTCCAATAGGCAGTTGGTAAATTCAGAACTGGCACTCAGGAGGAAGACTAGCATTGGGAATAAAAATCTAGTCATTGACAGTTTAGAGATGGTAACTGAACCAATGGGAGCTGATGAGACCATTAAGGGAGGGAGCTTAGAGAGAAAAGAGAATATACTCCGGCTCAACCCCTGGGGGACAGCTACAGTTACTAGGCATGATGTGGAAGAAGATTCAGCAAAGGAGACTGAAAAGAAGCATTGTTCTTGCCCCGTTCCGTGTTATTATCAAGAATACCATAAATAGAAGATATGCTTATCAGATTTGTATTGGGAGGAAGAGCTACTGTATTGTGTGACAGAATTGGGATTCAGAAAGGATCTTAGCATGAAGAAATGCCAAAGGAATGAGATTAAATTTAATAGGGATAGGGGTAGTTAGGTGGCGCAGTGAGTAGAGCACCGGCCCTGGAGTCAGGAGGATGTGAGTTCAAATCCTGCCTCAGACACTTGACACATGTACTAGCCGTGTGACCTTGGGCAAGTCACTTAACCCCAATTGCCTTGCCCCAAAAATAAACCAAAAAAAAAATTTAATAGGGATAAATGGAAAGCCTTATACTGAGTTTCAAAAAAATCATCTATCTCTTAGAGTGGAGATCGCCCATAACAAGGATAGTTGATGTGAGGGGGAAAACCCTGACTTTGACTTGGAAGCAAAGTGAATAGACTGGTAGTTTGATACAACTATCAAAACAGCAAATATAGTCATTGACTGTATTCATACAAATGTAGTGAAGAGAATGAAAGACATAATAGTCCTATTTTACTTTGTCCTGATCAGAGAGTATCTGCAATGTTCTGTTCAATTCTTGGGACCTCATTTTAAGAAGGATATTGACAAACAGGAACTTCTCCAGAAGAAGGAGATCTGGGAGGCGAAGTCTGAAAATGATGTCATAGAAGGAATGATGCGGTGATTACAAACTTCGTTCTCTTGAGGCACCATTATCTTCTCAGTCACCTGTGTTCATGACCCTGGAGCTATACTTAAGGCCTTTTCCATCTCCCCATTCTCTCCCTTGTACACACCCATATCCAGGCAGTCAACAATTACCAGGGATTGTATCTTTACAACATCTCCTTCATCAGTCCTCTAGGGCTCTAGTTTATGGCCTAATCACCTTTTAACCTGGACAATTGGAATAGTCTCCTTTTTGATGTCTCTGCTTCCAGTTTCTCAGCTCTTCTCTTCATCTACGGCACTGCCAGAATAAATTTTTAAGACATGGGTCTGGCCATGTCACCTCCTTGCCCCCAAACCCTCAGCAGTTCCTTATTACCTTTAGGATAAAAGGAAAAGTTCTTATTCTGGCATTTAAGGTCCTTTAGAAATTACTTTCTGGGTAGCTAGGTGGTGCAGCAGATGGAACACTGGACTTGGAATCAGGAAGACTCATCTTTGTGAGTTCAAATCCAGCCTTAGATGCATACTAGCTCTATGACCTTGGGCAAATCACTTAACTCTGCCTCAGTTTCCTCATCTGTCAAATGAGCTGGAGAAGGAAATGGCAAACCACCTAGCTTTGCCAAGGAAGCCCCAAAATGGGGTCAGGAAGCGTCAGACAGCACTTGAAAATGACTCAACAACAAACAAATAACTTCTGCCTACCTTCTCAGGTATTTCACATTGGTCCTCTTCATGTAGGCTTTTAGTCATCTGTACCACCTGCTGTTTTCCCAGTTCAGAAGCAGAGAATCATACAGAATCACTGACTTTGAGAGTTCGAAGGGATTTCAGTGCTAATTTGGTCTGATCCATTCATAAAAGACATCCCCACTCTAACACGAGGGACAAACAGGTGTTTGGCTTTTGCTTGAAAAGACCTCCGAGGAATGGGAACCCATCGCCTCTTGGGGCAGGCTGTTACACTGTGTGACAGCTCATTATTAGGCTGTTTTTTCTTCCTGATAACAAGCCTAAATTAATCTCTTTGCAGTATATTGCTAGTGCTCTGGGTTTTGCCCTCAGCACTTTCTGTCCAGCCTAGGTGCCTACATTGGCACAAGCCATCCCTTTTACTTAATGTGCATTCGGTCCTCATCTTTGCCCCTCAGCATCTTATCCTCGTTCAAAATTGGGCCATCTCCTTCCCACCCACCCCTCCTCCCAAGTTATTACTCCTTCGTTCCTCAAATCTGTATTTGTAAATCCTTGTATTTACCTTCAAGGAGAACATTAGTTCCCTAAGGGTGAGGGGTGGGCCATATTTTTGGGTTTTGTATCCCAGCTTTCCAGAATAGTGCCTTGCAGTAGCAGAGACTTAATAAATGTTTATTTTTGTTGATTCTAGGAACTAGAAATGCTTAGCTTTGAGAAGACTTGGGGGAAGTGTATAAACAACCTTCTTCAAATACTTCCAGTGCTATCATTTGGAGGAAGGCTCGAATTCAATCTGTGTGGCCTTGTCTTCATTTCGTCTATATTATGCATGTACTTAGGTATGTATATATCATCTCCCCTATTAGAATGTAAATTCCTTGATGGCAGGGACTGCTTTGCTTTTGTGTTTATAGAAAAATTCCTGCTAAATGGTAGATATTGAATAAATGTTTGTTGACTTATTGTTAGACAGGCCCCAGAGAGAAAAACTAGCATCGGTAAGTGGAAAATATCAGGAAGGCGCCTGTGGCCAAAAAGAAGTAAGGGTTGGGTGGTGGTTGTTTGTTTGTTTTTAAAGTATTAGTACCTTGTGAAGGAGCGAGCTCCCCATCATTGGAAGCAGTGGATAATTGCCCATTGTCATTTTACTTTTGAAATCATCAGTTTCTTCATCCCTAAAACAAAGAAATTGGATTAAGTGATCTCAAGATCCACTTTAGCTCAAGGGATAGGGAGAGAGCCCTGTGATTTTATTGGTATAGGGAACTCCCTAGATGGGAAACTCCTTCCAACAATGCAGGTCAACACCTGCTCTGCAACTTACATTTTTAGATAGTTACTTAGAGCAGAGATTAAGTGGAATCCCACACCTGGAAACCCACAGCCAGTATGTGTAAAGGGCTATTTTACAGGGGTTGGGAACGTGGGGACTGGAGGCCACATATGGCCCTCCAGGTCCTCAAGTGTGTCCCTTTGACTGAATCTAGGTACTCAAGTGCAGCCCTTTGATCAAATCCCAAAGGGCCACACTTAAAGACCTAGATTCAGTCAAAGGGCCATACTTGAGGACTTAGAGGGCCACAAGTGGCCTCCAGGCCACAGGTTCCCCACCCCTAGGCTACTAGAACTCAGGTCTTTCTCAACCCAAGGCAAGTTCTTTGTCCATTATTCCATGATGAATCTTTATAGCAGAGGTTCTTAATTCTTCTTGTGTCATGGACTTCTTTAGTGATTTGTTAAGACCTCTGGACCCTTTCTAGGAATATATTTTTTTTAAAATGCATAAAATGAAATACATGGGATTATGAGGGAAACAAATGATATTGAATTTTTGTTACTGTTGTTCTTGGGTCATACCTTTTCTTAGCAAAGATACTAGAGTGGTTTGCCGTTTTACAGATGAGGAAACTGAGGCAAACAGAGTTAAGTGATTTGTCCAGGATCACACAGCTAGTAAGTATCTGCAGCTGGATTTGAACTCAGGTCTTCCTGACTCCAGGCCCATTGGTCCATCCACTGTGCCATTGCCCTGATATTGAATTAGTTATCAAAATATATGTTAAAAAAAGACTCACAGACCTCATATTAAAAATCCATGCTCTGTAGCTATAATTATCCCCATTTTACTATTGAGGAAAGTTCCATAACTTGCCCAGTATTATACAGCTAGTAAATTTCTAAGGCAGGATTCAAACTTGGGTCTCTATGATTCCAGGTACAGGTTTCTATCCACCGCACCACCTACCTGACTCTCAAAGCTCAAATGTTCTGTAATTCCTTGCATCTATGACATAGGGAGGATCTCTATATAATATGAGAAGCTCAACTAAAGGATCTCCAAAGTCTCACTCTTAAGTTTCTACAATTTTATGATAATATCTGCTAAGGTGTATTAATAGCTAATAAGGGTGCCTTTATAGGCATGTAATTATAGTGTAAGAAGCCTACCTGCTGGGGGTGGGGGGGAGGTGGCACCTCTGAGCACTTGTGGCAGACAGTCCCTGCTCCCATTCCTTCCCACTGTCTTCCTTTGACAATTCAGACCCAGACAAATTAAGCAATTTGCCTGAGGTGACTAAACGAGGAGGAGGAATATGGAGGCAAGGCACAGCACCTTGGTAAGTCTCAATTTTTTAAATCTATAAAGTAAGGGAATTGGACTAGACCGCGAAGGTTTCTTAAAAATCTAAAATCCTTCCCCTTCTCTTGTTGGCCTTGTCTAGCCTTTAAACCAACAGAAGCCAGGTGTGGAATTTTCTCTTAGAGGTTTACTGTTGAATAGATTTTGTTGTTGTCGAGTCGTTTCAGTCGTTTCCAACTCTTTGTGACCCTGTTTGGGGTGTTCTTGGCAGAAATACTGGAGCGGTTCGCCATTTCCTTCTCCAGCTCATTTCACAGAAGAGGAAACTGAGGCAAACAAGGTTAAGTGACTTGCCCAGGGTAATACGGCTAGTAAGTGTCTGAGACTGGATTTGAACTCAGGAAGATGAGTCTTCCCATGCTTTATGCACTGCACCACCTAACTGCCCATTGAATAACAGGGCAAAAGAGTGAAGCTAATGAGCTGGTTTCACAATAACCCTGCAACCTCCTCTGCAGTGTGATAAGATGGAAAGAGTCCTGTGTTTGGAGTCATGGTCCCTAGGTTCAAGTCTGACTTCTGGATACTTAGCACTTGTGTGATTTGGGGAAAATCACTTAATGACTCTGGGCCTTAATTTCCTCATCTGTAAGATAAGAGTGCTGGACCAGGTGACTTTTGAGGTCCCTGCCAGCTCTAAATCTGATGCTATAGGATCATAAATGTTCTTGGATGCCTGGGTTCCCCTAATTCTGGTGTAATACCTGGGTTTATTCACTCCTGACCACAGTCTTTGCTCCAGACTTTCCCTTCCCTCACTCTTCTCATTCCACCAGAACTTCTCTGTCTTTTACTCCCAACCCATCAGGGTCTTTGATATGTGACTGGTAGAATTAATTTGATTAATTAATTCCCGCTAAGATATCAAGAATTGTTAATAACTTAATGGGTTACTCATCTTAGGGAATGTATTAATATTTTGTCAGGTCCTTAATTTAACTCCAAAGAATAACCCTAATGGTAGAATTTCAGGAATTGTAGTAAAGTAATGGGGAGATGCTTGTGGGGGAGGCAATTTGTGTCTTTCCGTGAACCTCAGGTCCTGCCAGAGGATATGTGTTGGCTGTTGAAGGAATGGGTAGAAAAACCTCAAATTTCCCTACTGCCTTCTTGGAGTTGTGATTATAAAGGAAAGACCCCAGAAAGAGTGACTCTATTTCAGTCTGCCCCAGAACAGAGTGAGGCTCAAATTCCTACCCCCGCTTCCCCCTCCTCCCCCGCCCCCCCCCCTGCCCCCTGCCAGTGTCCTAGCTCTGCTGGGGGAGACTGGCAAAAAAAAAAAAAGAAGGAATTCTAGGGCTCCTTCCAGTTTTGCTTCTGTCTTGCTCCTCTCCTCCTCTTGCTCCTCCCCCTGGCTCCCAAGCGTGCTACTTCTCTGCCTGCTGAACAGCTGTTTCACCAACATCATTGCCTGATTATCTTTCAAGTGGCTTCTTGGAGCAGATGTTCCCCCAGTCCTTCCCTCTCCTAAAGTAAACAAGGGCTTGTGTTGCCATCCCGTCTAGTCGGGAAATTTCATGCTGCTCCCAGGGATTTTTCTTCTCAAGAGGCTCTGGGATAGCCTGGTGAGTATTTGGTCCCCTATTCACTACGGATGTGACATCCAGCTGGATTTTTTGGGCTAAGTTCTCTCCTGGGAGACAACCCACTATGAAGTTTCCAAGGTATATTAATGTTCTTCATTAAGAATCCAAAGGAATGGAAGAGTCTTTAAACTCAGAGATCTCAGATCTCCTAGAGTGATAAGACTGGGTGGTTCTGCCCATCACATGGACCTTTATTTAGGGCCACGAGGAAGGTAAGGGTGGGGACAATAAAAGTCTGCCCTTAGCTCTATGTAGAGTGGGCCATTTTCTATTGTGTATGATTATTATTTGAGTAATTCCAGGAACACATTTTTCTTGCAATGATGCTCCCCAGTCTAACCATATTGAAGATTCCTCTATTTGCAATTCATTCCTTTAACTTAAAGTATTGGTCCATGTTTATTTAAGATTCAGTAAACATAGTACACCAAGGAGGTCAAAGATACAAAGATCCTACGTACACCTGAATATTTATAACTTTTTTGTATTAGCAAGAGTTAGAAACAGAGTAGATGCCCATCTATTGGGGAATGGCAAAGTACGTTGTGGTACATGGATATAACGGAGCCCTAAGAAATGATGGCTATGTATTAGCAATACTATTATTATTATATTGGTATTAAGAAGAACTGGAAATGAAGTGGATGCCCAAGTTGTGGCCCATGAATGCAATGGAGGCATAAGAAATGATAAATATCAAGAATCTGGAAAAGCATGGGGAAACATATATGGACCAATGGAAAGTAAAGTAAATAGAACCGGAAAACATAATATACTCAATGACCATAAGAATGTAAATGGAAAGAACAAAGACAACCCAAAGCTGAATGTTTTATGATGATGATGATGATGATGATCGAACATAGTCCTAAAGAAGAAATGAGAGAATATACTTTCTTTCCTTCTTTCAGTGAATATTGGGAGTTGGGAGTGGGGATGGGGAGGAAACTATGGGTGTGGAACATCACATATTTTGTCAGACTCAGTTGATTGTTTTTGGTTTTGCTTCATTGCTTCCCTCCTCTACTCTTCTTTTTATTCTTTGTTCCAAGAGATGGCTGGATTTGGAAAGGATGGTAGGGGGATATATTTGGAAATAAAAGTGATATGAAAACAAAAGATATCAATACAATTAAAAACAAAGATTCCATAAGTATTTATTAGGAACCACTTTTGTAGAGAGCACTATGCTAGGTAGGCGTTGGGGGAGAGCCAAAGTTTAGGTGATACACAGTTCCTGTCTTCATGGAGCTTATGGTTGTGGGAGGGGACAGTGCCCAGATTTATAATGCACTAACACTTTGTGATAAGCGTATTAGAATGATATAATTAACTACATGAAGTCTGAAGAGTAAGGTTGTCGCCAGTGGAGGGAGTCAGGGAAGGCTTCATGAGGAGGTGGCATTTGAGTTGGGATAGGTAGGAATTTAGCAGGTGAAAACTGATATGTGAGAGTTTCTCAGATTAGGGAATAGTGTGGGGGAATGCATACGGATGGAAGAAGGGAGAACATGCTTTGGGGGCAGATAGTAGTCCAGCTTGAATGGCATATAGAGTGCATAGAGGGGGAAGGAGAAGGGAAGGGAAGGGAACGAAATAAGGATTGATTAAGCATCTACTGTGTGCCAGGCACTGTGTTAAGTATTTTACAAATATCTCGTTTGTTATTTTTTATCCCCATTTTACAGGTAAGAAAACTGAGGTTGGACAGAGACTAAGTGACTTGTGCAGGGTCATTCAGCTGGTAAATGTCTGAGGCCAAATTTGAACTCAAGTCTTCCTGACTCCAGGCCCATATGGAATAAAACTGGAAAGTATGGGATCAGATTATGGAGCCAGGTAAATTTGAACTTTACATAATAGACTAAATCAGTGGTTTCCATTTGAGATTTTTTGAGGATATATTCCTATTATGTATGCATTTAACTTATTCATAAATTACATGTACTATTGTGGAATCATGTAGCATATATCATTCTTACATATACTATTATAATTATATACGTTGTAAAAATAGAAATTTTAAAAATTATAAGGATGGATTAGAATTGAGAGAGATGAGGAGATTATTGTAATAGTTAAGGTAAGATGTGATGGGGGCCTGAACTAGTATGACAACTGTGTGAGTAGAGAGAAGGGAAGAGAAGCCAGAAATATGGCGATAGAACCTACAAGATTTGGCAACTAATTGGATATGTCGCATATGGACTGAGGGAATGTAAGGAATCAATTTATCAAAGCCCTGGATCAAAGCATAGATGATGTGCTTATTAGATTTGCAGATGAGATACAAAGCTGGAAAGGGCAGCTAACCCGATGGACGTTAGAGATGGGATCCAAAAGGGTCTTGACAGGCTTAGCTTTGAGCTGCATCTAGTAAGAGGAAATTCAATAAGAATAAATGTCATCTTTCACTTGGGGGCAAAAAATCAACTACACAAGTATAAGATAACGGAGGCATGGATATGCTGCAGTTGTTCTAAAAAAAAAAAGCTGGGGGTTTAAGTGGACAGCAAGCCCAGAGTGAGCCAGTTGTGAGAAACGGCAGCCAAAAAAGAGCCACTCATGATCTTGGGTTATGTTGAGAGGGCAGAGCACCCAACAATAGGGCAATGAGAGTCTTATATTCTGTTTTTGATCAGATTTCATCTGGAATGTTTTGCTCAATTCTTTGGTTCATGATTTTTTAAAAATTAAATTAAATTTATTTCTTTTGTTACATTTTAAGTTCCAAATTGTCTTTGGGACAGTTCTTTGGGTCACGATTTAAGGACATTGATAAACTGGAGAGTATTCAGAGGACAGAAACCAAGATGATGAAGGGTCTAGAGCAGGTTCCCCACCCCTAGTCTAGAGTCAATGCCATGTGATGAAAAGTTGAAAGAACTGGGCATGTTTAGCTTAAAGAAGAGAAGATGAGGGTGGGGTGAAGAGGAAGAAGAGGGAGCACTTGATAGCCGTCTTCCTGTATTTGAAGGGCTGTCATATGGAGAAGGATTCCAAATTCAGGCTATTCACTGGAAGGTCAAATACTGAAGCTGAAGCTTAAATATTCTGCCACTTAACGAGAAGATGGGATTCATTGGAAAAGATCTCGATGTGGGGAAAGATTGAAGGTCAAAGGAAAAGGGGATGGCAGAGGATGAGATGGACAGATAGTGTCATGGAAACAGAAACATGAATTTGGACAGACTTTGAGAGATAGTGAAGGATAGAAGGGCCTATTGTGCTATGGTCCATGGGGTCACAGAGTCAGACATGACTGAATGACTGAGTGACTAACCAACATATAGAGAAAGAACTGGATTTGTTCCATTTGGCTCCAAAGGGCAGAACTAAGAAAAATGGAAATTTAGGCTCGATGTTAAGAAAAACTTTCCTAATGATTAGACAATCCAAAATGGAATAAGTTGTCTTGAACCATGGTGGGTTTCCCCAACTTGGAGGCTAGCGGACAACTTGTTGGGTATGACATAGTGGAGAGTCCTTTTGGGTATGGGATAGATTAGATGGCCATTGATACCCCTTCTAATCCGCAAATTCTGTAATTTGAAATTATGAAGATTGTGAAAATCTGGGTGATTGGAAGGATGAGAATAAGAGGGAACTTTAGAAGATGAATGGATTGAGGGAGAAAGATAATATAAAATACGTGTGGTCCAAATCACAATCTATTTATGCCCATTAATCATGGGCGACTCATTCTATCCTACCCCAAAGAAAAAAGTAGGGAAGTAATGTTGTTATTCACAGGGCAGTACCTGTGAGCTAGAGACCATCCCATTAAGAGCTCCCCTAACTGTCAAGAAGAGATCTGGGCGGCTGAGGTGGAATTTTTCCAAGAGTATTTACTATGGGTGGTCTGGGATTATAACTGCCCTGAGGGACCAACATTCAGGCAAAGTAAAGGAGGTTCAGAGTTTATACAGGGGAGGGGGGGGGAAGTAGATTAGTGTTGGGGGGATGTTGGTAGGTATAATTGTGCTAGAGATAAGCTCCATGGTTGGCTCTCACACCCAAGGGTGGGATTCGAACTCTTTTTCTACCTTATGATTGGTTGATCACGCACTCCTTGGGGTCAGGTCATGGTTTCCCTATGGTGATACCCTGGCCTCTCAGAATACCCTGTTCCCCACTCCAGAGACTATGAGACTAAATGTCTTCTAAGATCCCTTCCAGCACTAGTTCTATGGTCGTACAATAGGGTGCCATTAAAGCTTTTGACGAAAGTGGTTACCTGATCAGAGCAATCTGAAGGATGGGTTGGAGGGGGCAAGGGCAAGAGCATATAAAACAGTTTGGGCAGGTAGAATTGAATGTCTGTTAGCGTACTGGCAATGACCTAGACTCTGAGGCAAGTCACTTAACCCTGTTTGCCTCAGTTTCCTCATTTGTAAAAATGAACTGGAGAAGGAAATGGCAAGCCACTCCAGTATCTTTGCCAGGAGACCCCAAATGGTGTCACGGAGAGTCGGATATGACTGAACAACAGTGGAAATAGGGAGGAGGGGATCTATACAAAAGCTATTGTGGAGTCAGAATGGACAGGACTTAGCAACCGGACTTTGGAATGGGCAAAATCTTAAGCCATTATGAATTATGATCTGGTTTCTCACTTGAAAAGAGGCAGAGGCTATTTGGGAATAGGTGGGGAAGGGAGCTGGGAGAATGAGTGTTAATGAGTGTATAGGGTAGGCCAACCTCCGTATTTCCTGGGCAGTCAGAGAAGCATCTTGAGGTCACTGGGTACTCTAGGAGGAAAGGTTTTTTTAGAGAGTGGGGGTGGGGAACAAAAGGTCTCTGAATAAGGGCATCCCGATGTAGTTAATAGAGGACCAGCTTTGGAGTCACCACTATCTTGGGGTCAAGCTCTGCCTCAGATACTTCCTATATTACTTTGGTCAAACCAATCAATCTTTCTGGGCCTCAGTTTCCTCATCTTTTAAATGAGGAAGCGGGTCTGGATGACTACTGAGATCCCTTCCAGCTCTAGAACTATGATCCTTTGTTCCTAAGGAGATGTGGCTGTTGCCTGAGGATAAACTTTGGTCAACGACACCACAATTTTACTGAGAGCCAGACCTAGCATCAGCATTTGTTTACATATAGAGATGGCCAATCCATCAGTTCCGTATGGACAGAGAAGAAAGTTAAAACAATCTCTAGGAAAAATTTTTGGCTTCTCAGAGAGTTTCCCTTTCCTACTGGGCCTCATGTCTTGGCTGACATTTGTTTTACCCTTATATGACTTCCTAATTCTTCAAGAAAAGTCAATTCTAATTCATTTTATTTTTTATTTTTAAAAGAAGCTTTACTCTTTTTGGAGAGGCAGCTTGCCCTAGTGCATAGAATACAGGAATGGGGATCATAGATTTAGAGCAGGATGGAACCTTAGAGGCTGCCAAGTCCAACCCCTCTTCCCTTGACATTTTAGATATGAGAAATGGAAGCTCAGAGGTCTTGCTTGGTGTCACACTGCTAATGAGTGTCTGATGTGGGAATTGAGCCCAGGTCATCTTAACTCCCAACAGGCCTGTGCTCTATCCATGAAGCTACACTACCTTTTCTGCTTGTCCAGACTAGGGAAACCTGGATTTCAATTGTGCCACAGATACAGAGTGACTTTGAATTAACCTTTCTGAGCCTTCATTTCCTTATCAGTGAAATCCGAATGATAGTAATACCTACTTTCCTTATTTGTTGTGAGGAGAGTTTTTTGCCAGTGTTTATTATATAAATGTTACCGATGATCACTGTGTGTCTAGTCTCATGTTAGACATTGTGGTGGAGAAGAAAAGGAGAGGATACAGCCTCTGCTCTTAGGGAGGTTACAGTTTTGTAGCAGACTTAAGACATATGGGACAGCTAGGTGATGTAGTGGATAGAGCACTCAGCTTGGAATCTGGAAGACTCATCTTCTGAGTTCAAATCTAGCTTCAGACACTTACCAGCTGGGTGACCCTAAGCAAGTCACTTAATCCGGCTTGCTTGTCAGTCCCTCATTTATAAGAAAGGTGTAATGTGATTAAAGTTATCTGAAGGATGGATTAGAGGGGGCAAGAGCAAAAGCATGTAAAACAGTTTGGGCGGTGCAATTGAATGTCTATTAGGGTATTGGCAATGACCTTGGGCAAGTCACTTAACCCTGTTTGCCTCAGTTTCCTCACCTGTAAAATGAATGGGAGAAGGAAATGGTGAACCAGCTTTGCCAAGAAAAATCCAAAATAGGGTCACAGAGAGTTGGACATGACTGAAATGCCTAACAAGGGAA
The DNA here is from genome assembly GCF_011100635.1 of Trichosurus vulpecula. Lineage (NCBI taxonomy): Eukaryota > Metazoa > Chordata > Mammalia > Diprotodontia > Phalangeridae > Trichosurus > Trichosurus vulpecula. Next base: position 155,411,879 of record NC_050580.1, read on the forward strand.
AATGAACACCGTCAACCTTTATCTCTCACACTCCCTAATGTACCACTTCTGCTATAGCCAGGCTGGCCTTCTCCCTGTTTCCTATGCTTGCCATGGTCGTTTGCTTACGATGGTACCCCAATCTAAATACCTGCCCCTTTCCTTACTTCCTATCTGAATTGTGCCGGTCCCTCATCGTCTAGTCCAACTACCAGCTCTTGCCATGGGGTCCTATCTTATAGTTCAGCTGACTAGAAACTTCCTGTCTTTAGTCTGAACCTCTGTGGTGCTCAACGTATGTGTCTCTCCTTCTGGAACCTCATCATGTACCTGAGCTTGTTGGTGTTATGGTTGTTCAGTCATTTCTCAGTCACATCTGACTCTCCATTTGGGGTTTTCTTGGCAAAGATACTGGAGTGGTTTGCCATTTTGTTCTTCAGCTCTTTTGACAGATAAGGAAATTTAGACAAACAGAGTGAAGTGACTTGGCCAGGGTCACACAGCTAGTGAAGCCAGATTTGAACTCAGGTCTGAATCCACGTCCGGTGTTCTATCCACTATGCCACCTTGCTACCTCCATGGTCACATATAAATGTATGGAAAATAAATACAAGATAATGTGTGCCAGGGAGGCCTTAGCAGCTGGAGGGGGAGGCGTAGGAAGGATGAGGGGGAAGAATGAAAAGAGAATCAGGAAAAGGAGCTTGCCAGGAATGGCTTCTTCAGCACTTCAGAGACTTTGAAAAGACTTGTGACATCATCAGTTTGGTACTCCCTTGACACATGCAAATTGCAACCCCTTCAGACCTTAGTGGATGATTTCATGAGTTATTGTAGCCAAAATATTCATTACCTGGTGGCCAGCCTTCAGATGACAGATGTCATCCATCATCAGATCCATACTTGTCCAGCTTGGCTGGTACTGCCAAAGATGACATCTCCTTGGTATAGTCTTTAAAAAAACCCAGGCTCACCTCCATCCTAAAATGAGACACCTGAAAATGACTTCTTTTCCCCTTCTACTTAATATATTTGTTTTCTTTATAAACCAAGAAGAGAGGCAGCTAGATAGAGTGGATACAATATTGGACTTACAATCAGAAACAGCAGGGTTCAAATTCTTTGATGCGTATAGATTGTGTGGCTTTGGGCAAGTCATTGGACTTCTCTGTGTCTCAGGCAACTCCTTGGTACTTTTCTACTAAACCATAATGGGTTGTTATGATCTGCATTGGTGGAGGAAATTCCCACACTGGGAAGTCCCCAGAGTTCAGGAGACTGTTCCAAACTTCTCTCAACAAACAGCTCACAACTCTTCCCCCTGCCGCCCCAGCCAGGTCCATTCCCTCCCCTCTCAGCTGAAAACTACTGATAAAATGGAAGCTATTCCTAGTAAGCTCCTTTTCCTGATTCTTTTTTCATTCTTCCCCTTATCCTTCCCACCCCTCTTCCTCCAGCTTCTAGGGCCTCCCCAGCACACATTATCTTGTACTTATTTTCCATACGTTTATATGTGACCATGGGGGTAGCTGGGTGGCACAGTGGATAGAACACCTGACCTGAGTTCAAATCGGGCCTCAGGCATGTACTAGCTGTGTGACCCTGGGCAAGTCACTTAATGCTGTTTGCCTCAGTTTCCTCATTTGTCAAATGAGCTGGAGAAGGAGATGGCAAACCACTCCATTATCTTTGCCAAGAAAAACCCAAAGGGGGTCATAAAGAGTTGGACACGGCTGAAACAACTGAACATCAGTAAAAGCAATAACAACCTGTGTGACCATCTAACTTCCCTCTATAGAATATTAGCTCCTTGAGGCTCAGGGGTTGTTCTTTTTTGTTTGTTTTTGAATCCCTGGTACCTAGCACATAGTGGGCGCTTAACAAATGTTTGCTAGCTGCTTGACTGACCTCACAATTTGCTCAGGTCCAGACTTGTCTGTGGCTGAAACCTTCATGGGGGGCAGGGGATCGTTCACCTTACACTTATCTTTTTGCTGTTTCTTCCTTAAGCAGGTTCATAGATTTCAAGCTAGAAAGGCTCTTGGAAGACATCTAATCCAGTTGTGTCAAACTCAGGAAGAAAGGAAGGAAGGCTACTAAACCATGCATAAGGATTCCTGATCTTGACTTGTTGCTGATCATTTGTGTTCGACCCTTGGTGACCCCATTTGGGGTTTTCTTTAGCAAAGATACTGGAATGGTTTGCCATTTCCTTCTCCAGTCTTTCTATTAATTCTAGGCAACATTGTTCAATTCCCTTCCCAACCTCCCCATTGGTTCCATACCTGGTGTGTCAACCATTGGCCCTCTGGCCGTATGTGGTCCACAACATTCCCTAAGTGTGGCTGAACCAGATTAAAATATAGTTCCTGTCTGATTTTAATTTGTTGATATATTAATAAAAAAGGAAAAAAGAACATGTATAGTTTTTTTTTAAGTCAATATATGTAGCCTGCAAGGATACTTATGTATGCATAGGTTGGTGGCCTTCATTTCTATTTGAGTTCAACACCATGGTCTGCACCATGTACATCAGCTCTTGATTCTACATTTTCTTACACTCTTCTTTTGTTGTTTCATGTGTCCTCTTCCCAATTAGATTGTAAGCTCTTTGAGAGCACTGATTCTAAGTCACACGTTTAAAGTCAAATTCAACATCTTCCTCCCCAGTTTTCGGCTACTTGTAGATGACCCATGTAATTTACCAAACTCTATCCTCTTCTCTCCACCTATCCATGTTGTGCCCATTCTTCAAGGCCTATCCCTCCATACCACCTAGTGCAGTGCTGACCAGGCTTCAGGGCCCAGTCCGCCTCCTTCAGGAAGCCTTTCCTGACCATCTCAGCCCACACACATTTCTCCTTCTTCCGATCTTTTCTTTTATTGTTCCCCTCATTTGGCACTTTGCATATTCTGCCTGATGCTATTAGTTAACTTTTCGTGGGTTCAAACCCTGGCTCCAAACCCTGGCTCCACCACCAAGGACAAGGATAATTTTTATGCTCCTCTGCATATCTGACAATGCCAACTGCTGTAATAATGCCGGACACTTTGTAGATGCTTAGCTCATTGGTGGATTCGTTATCTATCTTGTATCCCCTGTGATTGTTGGTGTAGTTCTGGGCATGCTACAGATCCTCCATAATTACTTCTTGAATTGATATTGGGCAAGACAATTCTTATTTCTACATCTCAGTTTCTTCCTCTGGCAAAAGAGGGGGTTATATTAGATGATCTCTGAGATCACTCCTGGTTCTCAATTCTCTGATCCTCCAAATTTGATAAAAAAAAAAAAAACAAACAAACCAGGAGGTAAAGCAGACAGGTCCTTCCTGAGCTGATCAGATGGTGTGGATGTCGGCCCTGGAGCTGATGAAATTCATACTGGGTCTCCAAATGTATTCAGAATCAGGGAATTAGGAGACAATGGAGGAGGCTGCCAAAAAGAATTTATCTCGGAAGTGGAGCTCAGGGAATAGCACTAATATTTTCGGAAATTGAAGCCCCAGCCATGAAATTGCCTATCATTTATCATACACGGCTTCACAAAGGGGAAATGGAGAAGTATTCAGTCTTATTGCTTTTTAAACACATGATCTCAGAGCACCCAGATCCGGGCTGAGTTTTTCAGATATGTATCTCCTGAAAGGGACTGTCTGAGTGGGAATGATGAGAACAGTTCCCCCAAGCTGCTTTTTGCTCAACGCTGCTCTCTAAAGGATGGAAGAGCTGGGGAGCTGGGTTCTTCAGGAAAGCTTGTGACCCTGGGATCAGGACTGACTGGTTTGATATAAGCAAATTAGGAGACCACTCATGTGGTATGGTGTCAGTGACGTCTGGAAGAATCTAGGCCTTTCTTCTGCCCCGAAGCCTTAGCAGTGGCTGACTGGTGTCTGAAATGGGACAGTTAAAGAAGCATCCCTTTAGATTAAGCCTTGGATACCCGTTAAGAGGCTTGTCTCCATCCCTGCCTCCAACTGCTTCAGGTGTTCCATTTAAAGTAGTTATTGTTTGTATTTTTGTGTAATTGGAAATTGAAATAACTAGGGATATTTATCTTGAAGAAAAGACTAAGGCATGGGGGGTGGGAGGAATGATAGCTTTCTTCAGTATTTGAAAGCAGGAGTGGACATGATCTAGAGCTGCAAGGAACCTCAGTGGCCATTAGTCTGACTCCTTCCCCACCCCCAATTTACAGCTTTAGAAACTGAGGCCTAGGGCGTTTAAATGAATTGTTCAAGGCCACACAGGTAGTAAGCAGGAGTCAGAGCTGGGAGAAACCTTGCGATAATACCCTCCACATATTTTCTGACTTTATCCTCACAAGGATATCCTTGTGAGGTAGATGTTATTATAGTCATCCCTACTTTACAGATGGAGAAACCAAGGTTAAATGACTCGCCCAGGAAGGCAGCCTGATACAGTGGGAAGAGAGTAAGCTCTGGAGTCAGAGGACCTGGATTCAAATCCCAACTCTACAGCTTACTACCTTCTGACCAAGCACTTCACTTCCCCAGGTTTCAGATTTCTTGTCTATAAAATGAAGGGCTTATACTAGATGGCCTCTAAGGACCTTTTAAGCTCTACATCTATGATCTTTGTTGTTCAGTCATGTCTGACTCTCCATGACCCCATTTGGGATTTTCTTGGCAAAGATCCTGGAATGGTTTGCCATTTCTTTCTCCAGCTCATTTTACAGATGAGGAAACTGAGGCAAACAGGGTGAAGTTACTTGCCCAGGGGCACACAGCTAGTAAGTGTGTGAGGCCAGATTTGAACTCAGGAAGATGAGTTTTCCTGACTCCAAGCCCAGCACTCTATCCATTCTGCCACCTGGCTGCCCAATGACCAAGTAAATCTCTGAGGCAACATTTGAACCTAGGACTTCCAGATGCTGAGGCTTGCGTTCTACTCTCTGTCATGTTGCCTTGTGACTACTTGGGTGGCTCAAGTCCTGGAAAGGGATGGTCAGAGCAAAGTTTAAATTGCATACAGTTGGGGACAATTGTCCTGGGCCTTACTGCCCCTGGGAAGGACCCATTCTTGGAAAGAGGCCACCAGAGGGAAAAACCTTTTTTTTGTTTCCAAACAGTGGTTTAAGAGTCAAGATAACAAATGCAAAAGCAACTCATATTTCCAGAAACTTTAACATTTACTGGTCATTTTTCCCTGCAACAACTCTCTAAGGTAGGTTGAGTAAGAGTTATTATTCCCATTTTATGGGTGAAAAACTGAGACTCCTAGTGCTAGAACAACTTTCCCAAGATTGCATAGCTAGTAAATGACCAAGCTGGAATTTCAACCCAGGTCTTCCTCTCTCTGAAGTCCAGGGGTAGAATCACGTTTTACTCAGGTGTTCGATTTCAAGTGCTTAGGGTGAAAACGATATTAAAAACACCCTTGAGAACGTCTTAAAGAGCTCATAAAGGATATCATGGTATCTTTAAATGGTTCTAATTGGGAAGGGGGTGGGGTCTGTATCAGAGAGCAGATGAATCTGAGATATTTGCTATGAAGATAATGAAATACAAATTTTATTTTTCATAATAATCAAACTATTGATTAGGAGGAAGGCACGAATCAAAACTTCTACTCAAATGGAAGAAAATAGAAACAGATAAAGATTGAGCTGGCAGGAAAACTTGGGACTAGGAAAAAAATGATCTTGAAAAGACTTCATATTTAAGTGTGATTCTATTAAAGTGTGAACATACCACCAAATAACTGTTTCTTTTTCCTGTTTCACCATGAAATCAAGAGAAGAGGATAGGAAGAAGTCAAAGAGAACACCAAAAGGGCCTTCTAGGAAGGTCCACTTAAGGTTTTCCCTATCATTAACTCTCCCAGCCTAATCAGAGAGTTTATAAGCTATGAGGGCCACTTAGCAAGGGAGAAGAGACTCCCTTAGTGAAACAGAACAGTAAAAGGTGTTGGTGTTGTTGATAAAATGCTTAGCTGTGTGATATGGAGTATAGATGCCAATGGAAATCCTTAGAGACTGAGATCAGTGTGACCCAGTACAATCTAGGAGGGTTCCGTAGAAGTGACAGGATTTCAGTTGGTCCTTGAGTGACAGAGGTTTGGATAAATGGAGGGGACAGGGAAAGGTTGCTTGGTTAAAAGTTACAGAGAAGGAAATAAGCATGGCAGAGGACCTTGAGGAGACCAGCCAACACAGAAGGAGTAGAGGTTGGGTGTTGGGAAGGAGAAAAGAAGGGTAGGGTAGCTTTGAAAGTCAGGCAGAGGAGTTTGTTTTTATGATATAAGCAATGAGGAACCACTGTTTATTCTTGGGTAGGGAAGTGATATGATACAAGTGATGTTTTAAGAATATTAGTTGGGCAAAGATATGTAGGACAGATTGGAGAGAAGAAAACATCATGCAATATACTGCATGTGGTCTCTCTATCTGGTTATCCTGTTTTTGGAAGCAATGTTAATAAATCAGTTTATTCCCTGGCTTTTATTTATTTATTTTTTGGTTTCTAGTCCTGTAATAGGTGCTGTTGGTGACACACTAGAAGGAGCCATCATGATCCTTGTCCCCAAGGAGTTTTATACAGATAGCCTAAGATCAGATACTCTCTCCTATAATAATAAGTACTATTTGGTGCTCCCATCAATCAAGTTCTCCCCCTCAATGTTCCATCATGAGCCAGAGATGGCCCTGAGCTCCTGCAGGCTATGTCAACTCTCTGGTTCTGCCAAATGTTTAAAGTGCAGTCCTGGTAATAGAGAAAGCATGATATATGAGGATTAACCTAGCTAAGTGCAGAAAGGTTCAGTCCCCTCTTGTAGTTTGGCAATTAGGTGTTGGATTCATTGGTCATGGTGACCACTTCACAGATGAAAATACAACATGTCCCTCAGCCCCAAGTGAACGTGTTCTTGGATCTGCAGAGATGGTGTCAGAGTGGCAGAAGGGACTGAGAGAAGGCTCCCCAAATCACAGTTTTTAGACTATCTGCAAGAATCACTTAACTGTTGATACTTTGAATGTTGATACTCTGAAGCTTAAATACTTTGCCCACATCATGAGAAGATGGGACTCATCGGGAAAGACCCTGATGTTGTGAAAGATTAAATGGGGATGGCAGAGAATGAGATGGATAGACAGCATCATGGAAACAAGGAACGTGAACTTGGAGAGACTTCTAGAGTTAATGGAGAATAGATGAGCCTGGCGTGCTATGGTCCATGAGGTCATGAAGAGTCCTACAGGACTGAATGACTGAACACCAAACAGCACCATTCTCAATGTGAGTGGCCATGGAGGTGATATACTCCTGGAGGAAATGAGCCACATCTGTCTTGATATTCTTACTATAAATAAAACCAGAAGATATAACAAGCTTGAAACGGAAAGGAAGGGTGATTTACAGGTCCTCTTTGGAGAGGAGGATAAAGGCAAGGAGAGTAAGTTTCATTATGTGCCCAAGGGCACAGGAAACATAATTTCATAAGACACATGGTTATCTCACCTTGCCACGCTCATGATGAGTGTAAACACACAAATGCCCTAACAGGATGAAGAAATCGAAAAATCCTGTGAATAAGCTGAGAAACTCCTCCAAATTGAGTCAACATATACTTTGATACTTGGTGACACTCCTGCAGACATAGGTAGAGGGGAGGATGGTGGAAAATGTTAGAGATTATGTCTCAGGATTAAGAAATGAAAGTGGCCCAAGGCTTATAAATTACTCAGAAGGCTGATGTCTGTACATCATGAATAATTTATTCATGAAGAGAGTTGGAAGGCACTAAATGTTGCAAGCATGGAATAATATCACACAAACAAAATAATTCACTCTATCTTTTGGTCTGTGATTTTTATCAGTGTAGGAAACTCCCTTGTGTGGAAACTTCCTCCACTAATGCAGATCAACAACTTCTCTGGAATTTATAGGCTTAAAGAGTTGCCTGGGAGTGTGAAAGGTTAAATGGATAGCTCATAGTCAAATGGCTGGTATATACCAGAACCCAATTGTTCTTTACTGCAGGCCCAGCTCACTATCCCTTACCCTATGATGCCTCTTAGCTGTAGCTTAATAAGAAATGGATGGTTACCCAGACAGTAGTCATTTCACAATCGGCTGTCTGTGCAGTCAAATCACTAGTGTTCCAGGTGTGCCTAGCCACATCCTAATGCTTCCCCAAAAAAGAGTGGCTTTTCATTTTAATTTAATTGCATGATACACTCTATTAATTTTAAAATATGGATTGTTATATTATACAAAAGGCATCAAATTGTATAATATAGATGTTGTAGAAATGTATAAAAAGCCTGTCTTCCCTGGGAGGATGCATGCTGGGGCGCTGATACTGCTCATTGGCCGGTGGGATCAGGAAAGTGGTTTACTGAGGTAATCATGTGGTGGACAATTCATTTATTGGATTCAATTGCAATGAACTAATTGTTAATTTTTCTCTTTTTAAAAATTAATTGATTTTTAGTTTTCAACATTTACTTTTATAAGTAATTTTTCACTTTTTAAAAAAATAAAATTTAGTTAGGCTTTAATTTCTTTAGTTTGATGAATAAAAGTATTATCCTTTATCACTGAGTATTCAATGAATGTTTGCTCTTGGTGCACACATTAATGAAATATTTTGTCCTCACCTATGAGTCAAATCATGGACTGATTAGAGCAAAGGTCGGAAATCAAAGCCAAATTAGAAGTAAGGATAAAGATAACAAGAAGATACTGCATGCAATTTCAATAGTTTCAGCCCAATCTTTTAGATTGAGCCGTTAACTAAAAAATGGGAATGAGATAAGTCACTGACTCAGGATCATTATTTCTTAAGGAAGTTTAATTGATGTAAAACACTATCTACTAGGAGGGGGTCAAAAGAGCTCATAAACTAAGTTAAGGAACACTTGATTTCCCGACAAGGGGAGAGAAATGGCAGCCTAAGGAAATACCAGTTTATCACATGAGCTCATTTATAAGACATTATAGAGGAGAATGCTGTGAGCTTATGAATGATATTGCCTCACAAAATAACACAAAGGAGCACAGGAGAAACTGAGCTTATAGAATAATTCACTGGCTTTGATATTTAAGTAGAATGCCGTGCAGGAACTTACGTGACTCACTTCTTCTTTCTCCGGTGATCTTGCTGTATCAGGAAATCACCTTCTTTCTCTAAAAGGTCCAATACCCAAACTCTTAAATGTGGGATCTCTCAAAGCTAGTGCTGTAAAGGAAATCCCCCTTCTTTGACTAATAGGCTAGATTCGAGGATCAGGCTGCTGAAGGAATTCAAAATTCACTGTCCTCCATGTAGAATTTTGGGGTTCAAGAATATTATCCATGTTCTAGCCTTTAAGGCCTTGTGAAAGCACGTGTCCATTTCTGCCATGTGCTTTACTGTGCACTCCCCTACTGATGGATTGGGTAGGAAACTTCACATGGGTACCAGTTCCTCTCTCCCTTTTCCTCCTGACCACAGGATATGGGTTTACTCTGCTTCGTACTGCTCTGTTTTCTCAAAGAAACCAAGAGATGGAGGACGCATGAGCTGCTTTTATAGCTCACAACGTGGGGCGGCTCCTCTGACAAGAATCTGTCTTCTTGAGTTCCAGTCAACAAATCATCTCGATAATAATACTAGTCACAGGATTTATATATGTCATCTAAGCAGGACATAAATGGGCTTGTCCACTTTAGTTGGGAAATGCCCCCCTCAGAGTTTTTCCAACAAAAGGTCATGCCCTGTCGTCTCATCAGGTTGATTGAAGGAGAAGCTAATAGGATGATAGCTTTAGTTATTGATTAGAAACTCTTCCTTTACAATTATAATCAATGAATTGGGAATAGAATTCAGAACAGGCAAGGTGGGGATAGAAATAAGCAGGACAAAGCAAATGAACACTTTTTAGAAAAGGGAGTCATAAATGAACTTATTCAAAAGTGTGCATGGCAGGTGGGGAGAAGGAGGACTTTGAACTGTTTGGGTAGGGTGAGAAAGGGGTAGGAAATGGGAAATGGATGAGATCAGTCAGTGACTCATAGTCAGTATTTCTTAAGGAAGTTTTTTCACTTTTTAAGGGGTAGGAAGAAAGGAAGGAGAGGGAAAAAAGGAAAGAAGTGAGACAGTAAGAAAAAAGAGAAAAAAACCTAGTAATTTAAGCAAACTCAGGGAATCTGGGATATATGAGTTAATGGAAGTGGAGGGGAAGGCTTTGAGAAAATACTAGGATCAAATTAGTATAGGCAAAACTAATCAGAGGGACACTGTAGAACAGTAGAATAAACACTGCCTTTGAAGTGAGAAGACACGAATTGGGAGCTCAGCTCTGCTGATTTGCTACTTGTGTGAGCCTGGGTAAATGCCTTTACCTCTCGGGGCCCCATTTTCCTCATCCCTAAGATTAAGGGGTTGGACTGGATGACTGCTGAGGTCCTTTCTAGCTCAGAATCTGTGACCTAATAACCCTTCTACCCAAAATGATATAGGGAATGTATATGTTTATGTGTGTGTATGTATATCTATACATATACATACATACACACACATATATGTGTATATATATATATATATAATATATATATGACACTAAATATTGAAACAGGAATTGTCAAGTGATCCCGCCAAATACATGCAGAAGAAATCATTGCTGAACAGAACACACTTTTAAAGGCAATTAGAGATGACTTTCAAGAGATCTCAAAGAGGGAGGAGATTCTCCCAAAGTGGAAAAGATCATTGATGGTATTGATGTCATTCTTCAAGGACTCCTTGATGTCATCAATATTTAGAGTACTGCATTTGGAACCAGAAGAACTGAGTTTGAATCACTTGGCTCTACCACTTAGTTTCCTTGTGACTTTGGGCACGTCACTTAAATTCTGTGAGCCTCAGTTTCTGTAGCTATAAAATAAGATATTTTAGACCAGGTGACCTTTAAGATTCCCACACCTCCACTCTATCCCACTGATTCCAGCTTTAAAACCATTCTTCTATGATCCTCTTTGTATATTTTTTGCACTAATGGAGTACAAACCCCTCTTACCTGTTCATTGCATGTTATTTTTGTCTGTGTTGTTACATAAATCCTTCTTAGAGAATTTTTCCAACGTTCTAAAGGTCTCCCCCTGGGTTTTTGATATTTTATAGATACCAGTTCAACATTTGGATTGGCCATATGGTGCCCATCCCTCTTACTCCATGATGGGACTACCTCCTTTCCTAGTCCAGTGTGCCTTTGATGATATATTTTATAACACTTGTTTGTAAATCATTGTTGACAATATGCCACATACCCGCACCCCAGCTGTGGGTCACCTGCAATTTTGATTCTTTCAAGATGTTGTTGCTCCTTGGTTCATAACCATTTAGCATCACTGAAATAGACTGTGAACATTTCAAAAGATGCTTGGGTGTCAGGGAGCAGCTCAGTATCATTGACAGTGTGGTACAATTTCTCACATCTGTTCCGGGCTACTTTTCTCCTCCTATTCAATTCTGGGCCCAACTGATTGTTTATCTGCAGTTCCTGTCCAAGATGGATATGCTGATGGGATAAGCCAATGGGCTACAAATCCAACTGGTCATGGACAATATAATAATAATTGCTATGGTTTTTCCAGTAGTAATGTATGGCTGGGGGGTGGGACTATAAGGAGAGCCGAGCACCACAGACCGAAGCTTTCAAATTGTGGTGCTTGGAGAAGACGTTGGAGAGATCCTTGGACAGTAGGGAGATCAAAGCAGTCGATATTTAGAGAAATTAATTCAGGCTATTCATTGGAAGGTCAAATACTGAAGCTGAAACTTAAATACTTTGGCCATATAATGAGAAGACAGGACTCACTGGAAAAGACCCCAATCTTGGGAAAGAAAGGTAAAAGGAAAAGGAAACAGCAGAGGACAAGATGGATAGATAGAGCATGGACAGACGTCAGGAGATAGTGGAGGACAGAAGGGCCTGGTGTGCTATGTATGGTCCATGGGGTCACAAAGAGTCAAACATGACTAAACCACTGAATAACTGAACAACAACATTTGCATAGTGCCTTCAAGTTTACAAAGTGCTTTGTACAAGTTATCTCATTGGAGTCCACAATCACAATCTTGTGAGGTACATGCTATCTCCACTTTACAGATGAGGAAACTGAGGCTGAAGGAGGTAAAGTGACATATCCAGGGTCACACAGCTTGTAATTCATTATCTAATGTAGGATCTGAAGTCAGGATTTTCTGACTCCCATCAACTGTGCCACCTCAATGCCTACAGACCTAGCAAGAGTATCCTTGATGAACATAAGAGAATGGAATTGGCAAGCCTCTGTAGATACCGTTCTATAGCAGAGTACATTTTCAATCACTGAAAGGGATATTCCAGTGCCTCTATGTTACTTGTAAGATCAAATAGAAAATCCTCTATTTGGCATTCAAAGACCTCAATAGCCTGGCCTACCTTCCCATCTTCTTACATTTTCCTCTCCTCTGTATAGTGTGCTATCCAATGACACTGGCCTCCTTGCTGTTGTATGAAAAAGATGCCCCATTTCCCAACTCCAGGCATTCCCAGTGTCTGTCCCCCATGCCTGGAATGCTCTCCTCCTCATCTCTCCCTCCTGGCTTCCCTGGCTTCTTTCAAGTCTCAGTTAAAGCTCTATTTTCTGTTCGAAGCTCTCCTGATCACCCTTGATGTTAGTGCCATCTCTCTGTTGATCATCTCCAATTTTCCCTGTGTACATCTTGTTTGTACATGGTTATTTTCATGTTTTCTCCTCCGTTGGAATGCGAGCTCCTTGAGAGTGGTGACTGTCTTCTGCCTTTCTTTGTATTCCTAGTGCTTTGCACAGTGTCTGGCACCCAGCAGGTGCTTAATAAATGCTCATTGATGGACAGATAAAATATGGATATTATATCATAATGATATGATTTTCTTTTTAATTCCAAAAAAAGTACTGGCTTTGGTAGAGTAAGACTCTATGTTAAAGGTTCTCTTCCAGTTAGTCTACCATATGATAACATCCAAGATGTGTTGCTAGAAGCAAGCACAGAGATATTTTGTTAATGATCCTCTGCGAATCAGTATCAAGTTGGGCATAAAACGGGAAGATATATGCTTGGCAAAGGTGTTTGCCAGTATCATCGAAGACGTGCTGCATAAAGTATGAATGGGAGAGAAATTCTCAATTGTTTGTGAAGACCTAAAGATCTTCTGTTTGCAGATGATACACTGATTATATAAAGCTCCTGGAAACTATAGGACAGGGGTTGATAACCTGGGATCTGTGAACTTAAAAAAAAGTTTTAATAACTGTTTCAATATAAGTGAATTCCCTTGTACTCCTTTATATTTTATGCATTGAAAACCATTATTCTGGGGAGTCCATAGGCTTCATTAGACCACTAAAGGTTAAGGACCCTTACTATAGGACCTCCTAAAAAAGAACTATGGCTAATCGAAAGTCTCCTGCCTAGTAATCCACTCAGTGAAATAAGTGGTTGAAAAATGAATATTACCCAAATTATGACACACAGTTGAATGAGGTATTCCATTAGTACCCATATCTTGGGCAGATGTTACAGGCAGACAATAGCCTAGTATCAGAATTGACTAGAATGAGATCATTCTATATTTCAGAACTTCTGCAGGGCTTATGATGATCCAAACTCGATCCCTCTCTCAAAAGACCATTTAAAAAAAGATTGACCAGTGTCCTCTCAGTGATACTCTCCACTTACACATGATGAAACACCATGCTCTCTGGAGAATCTCAATCATTGTAGACCCAGAGGGCAAAGAAAGATTCAGTGCCACCATTGGTACAGAAAATGCATTTCAGTCTACCCCCTTGTGGCTTTACTCACTATTCCATTAACTTTTCCCTCTATTAGAATCTATGCTTCTGGAGGGCAGGGATTGTCTTTGCTTTTGTATACATACACACACATACACATGTACATACATACACACACACATACACATATATACATATCCACATGCATACACGCACATATAATACATGCACATACACACTTACATATATGCATATGCACATATGTATACATATGCACCAACACAATGCATATATATGTGCACAACACAATACATATACACACATGTACATACAACATACAGAACAATGCATATATACATGCACGTATGTGTATACAATACAGGCATATACATACATATACATAAATACATGTGTGCATTCATATATACACATGCACACACATATATACACATGGACATATACATACACACAATACAGACATATACACATATACATATGTACATATACACAAATACATATGTACATACATATATACACAAGCATACACATATACAGACATATATACATACACACATGTGCACAATACAGACATATACACATATATACATACATACACAAACACATATATACAGACATATATACACATTCGCATGCATACATACATGCATGCATATATAATGTGCGTGTATTTAGTAGTTATCACAGCGTTTGGCTCATTGTGTTGAATACACTTTTTCGTTCATTCGTGTTGGATGTGAGTAGGTCATAAGAAGTTACCACTGAAGAAGTGCTTTCCAGAAGTGGGATTAAGACTTTAGAGATGATCTTGTCCAGTTCTCTCTTTTTAAAGATGATGAAGCTCAGGCCCACAGAGGTTATAGATATAAAAAGTGGCAAATCAGGGAACCGAACCTGGGTCCTCTGCCTCCTCCCGAGCTGACTTTAGTATATGACATGGCGTCATCGAGGACACAGACACCTGGGAAAGATGGTGGGCCGGTCACATAGTGTGAGCAAGGGATAAAAGATGAACAACCCGAGTGTTTTGCTGGTACCTATGAATTATTAAAAGACAGAGAGGAAGGCCTGCAGCTGGTTGGGCAAATCCTCTGTGCAGGATTTATGGAAGAAGATGGAATGATACGCACAGGATGATGAAGCATAGGTGTACTGTTACTGGCACTGGTGGAAGAAGGCCCATGGGGTAAGACTGGATCCATCTACCTGCGGTAGTTCCCCAAAAGGGCATCTCAGGGTGATCTGGCAGATGCTGGCAGAGGCTTTACAGAGAAGGTAGGGCTTGAATTGGGCTTTGAAGGACAGGGTTAATTTATAGAGGAGGATTGCATTGATTTTATCTTTGTGGGCTCTGTATAGAGCCCAAGACTTACTTTGTTTCTCATCTCTCTAAAACGCTAGTCATACAGTATAATGTACTGTGTAGGACAGTTTTATTGTTGGTGTGTTTTTCATTAGCTCCACTCTCCCACTAGCTTGTGAGCTCTATAGAGGCAGGGACTATACTTCACTTAGAATTTGTAGCTCTCATATTTGCCTTTTGCTTCCAAATCACAAATTCACATCTAAGATCCAAGATCTTGTATTCAAAGCTGAAATCCTCCCTAGGCCTAGAGCAGGTATGGCCTGGAGGCCACAGGTTCCCCACCCCTGGCCTAGGGTATCTTCTCTTCTCCTATAGAATTCTCTCTTTCCCACCCCACCCCACTTTTCAAAACCTGTTTTAAAAGCTCATAGGCCAGTAGATAACAAGTCCCCCACCCCTATCCAGGCCTTTGATTTGTATCTCTACTGCTCTAATTACATACCACTGTATATTAGAATCATGTCTATGTATCATATTCACCCAGTAGACTGTGAGCTCTATGAGGACGACCATGTTTTTCCCCCCTGAACTTTGCTTCTTCTCCAGTGCTCTGCACACAGTTGCTGCCTGACAAATGTTTGCAGAATGAATGCAAGCTCAGTCCATGTCAGAGGGTGGTTGGAGGGCTTAGTTTCCATGGAGCATCAGTCCTGGTATCCTCAAGGTCACCCTCCTAGCAGGATCCCAGCATAGCAGGTGGGAGCAGTGCTGGGTTCTAGGGTAAGGAGCCAGTGGGCGGTTAATTTCCAGGCATCACATCCCTAACAGTTGGCAGGCTTTGTGTTTGATCGGCCACCCAGAGTTGTAGCCTCCGCCCTCCACTCTGTTGATCATTTCTGCAGGTAAGAAATTAAAAATTTCGAGGGCTATTGAGCACTGGAAACATGTTTCATGGCTTGGCACAAGACTTCTGAGTGCAGGTGTTTCAGTAATTGTGATACATGGGGAGGATTTAGCCTGTGGCTGGGGTCCTTGGATTTCTGCATGGGTGGCTGGTGGAGGAGGTACGAATATTCTGGTCCCCGGGAGGAGAGCAGACAGGAGATATGAGCAAAGGTCATGGAGGAAACTGAAATCCTCAGAGATTAGGTGACTTGCCCAAGGTCACATGGGTAATAAATAGCGGAGTCAGATTTCAAATCTAGGTCTTCTGCCTGGTGCCTTTTCCACTCTACTGTACTATATTTCAGGACCCCTGGAGATGACTCTATCTAGACCTCCCTATCTTCAGGAAGGTTATTTTTTATTATCTCTATTTTACAGTGAAGACAACTGAGGCCCATTGAGATTAAGTGATGTGCCAACTTTCACAAAGCTAACAATGGAAGGGTGCAAGAACTCAGGTCTCCTATTTCCAGTCACACAGTTCTAAACAAGTGTCCCAAATGTGTAGATACATGGGCCAGGGCTGGTTAGGAAGGTGAGAGATCAGTGAGGGCAGGAGTTCTCAGTTAAGGCTTCTTGGAGGAGCTGGGAATTTAGCTGGGCTCTGAATGATGGATAGGCTTAAATAGAAGCAGAGGAAGAGAGAGGAGAACAGCATAGAGGGAAAAGGAATATTGTGAGCAAAAACATGAAGTCTAGGATGAGGATGGCCTTTTGAGGGGAGCAGTTTAGAGAATGGCCCCTTTACTTTGGGGGATCAGTGTGAACTGGCCCCTTTACTTGGGGGGGGTCAGTTTGGACTGGCTGCTTTTCTTGGGGGATTGGTGTGAACTGTCCATTTACTTGGGGGGAGTCAGTTTGGACTGGACACATTACCTTGGAGGATCAGTGTGAACTGGTCCCTTTACTTTGAAGGGTCAGTGTAGACAGGCCCCTTTACTTTGGGGGAACAGTGTGGACTGACCACTTTACTTAGAGGAACATATTTTTTAATCCTCAAAATATTATAAAAGTGAGATACGGAACTTTGTCTTGGGCATACTTTGTGTGTTGTCTTAATGCAGGTCTATTTGCCCTCCATATTTAGATCAGAAAGTCCTCAAGGGCAGGGGCTATCTCTTCTCCTTTGTCCCTTCAACTTCTCCTGTGATCAAGGTCAGTATATTTGTTGTTATTCAGTTGTGTCTGACTCTTCGTGATCCCATTTAGAGTTTTCTTGGCAAAGATACTGCCATTTCCTTCTCTAGTTCATTTTATAGATGAGGAACTGAGGCCAACAGGGTTAAGTGACTTGCCCAGGGTCACATAGCAACAAGTGTCTGAAGCTGGATTTGAACTTAGGTCTTCCTGATTCCAGGCCTGGCTCTCCATCCACTGTACCACCTACCTTCTCATGCTCTCTACATAAGGACCTTCAATTGAAGTCTCTGATCAGCTATCTGTTGCATACAAAGAGGTGGGAGAGTTAGTTCCTGCAGGGACCACGTAGGAGAAAAGAGTGACCCTTGGGACCCTGGAGAAAGTGATAATTGCAAACCTTATTTGATCATTCAGCTTTACAACCTGAATGTATGAGCAAGTCATTTCTCTTATGTTAGCCTCAGTTTCCTCATCTGTCAGATGGATGGGTTGTCCTAGGTGATCTCCAAGATTCCTTCCGATTTTAATGTTTTATGATCTTAATGCCCTAGATTTCAATTCATGATTGAGGCTTGGAGATACACGAACTCAAGGTTAGTTTTATACAGAGAGTACAAAAAATGACAATAGCTTTTATTTACTGATACAGATAAATATGGATGTATAGATACAGATATTTATGAATGTGGCAGTTATTTATAGAGTGCTTTAAGGTTAACAAAGCACTTTCCATTACAATGATTGTCACCCCCATTTTATAGGTGAAGACCAGAAAGGCCGCATGATGTGATGGAAAGGCATTGGATTTGGAGTCAAGAGGAACTGGTTTGGAATCCAGGCCTTAATAGGAACTGGCTGAAGGGCAGCTAGGTTGCACGGTGAGTAGAGTATCTGCCCTGGGGTCATGAGGACCTGAGTTCAAATCCAGCCTCAGACATTTACTAGTTGTGTGACCCTGGGTAAGACACTTAACCCTGATTGCCTCCAGAAAAAAAATTATTTAATTTCAATCTAGTGCTTCATTTCTTCCTCCATACAATTAGAGGGTTGGACTAAATGATCCCTAAGGTCTCTTTAGGTTCTAAATCCTACAGTCCCAAGTGACTTATCCAAAATTATAGAGTTGGCGCTGGTGAAGGCAGGATGTGAAGCTAGGTTTTCTGAACCCAAACCTGAAAGGCTGTACCCATTCACCATACCACATGGCCTCTCCCTACCATTGGAGAGAGGTCAGAATCACCTCCAGCATCTTGAAAGTGCCTGAAATTGCCTATTGGAAATGGATGTTTGGTATAAAGGATCATTCCTTTGTCCTGAAGTTCTCGAATATTTCCATTCCTAGTTCTATTCCAAATGAGTTGTCTGGCAATGGGCCTTCTGCTTAACTTTTCCTCAGTTTCCACATCTGTACACTGGGGATACTATTGAACACTGTTTACCTGCTTACCAGGTCATGAAGATGAAAGGAAAGAATCGAGGTTAAAGTGTTATAAGAAACATTAACCGTGGCAGGAATCCAAAACGGTGCCATTATAAAAATGCAAATTTTTTTCGAGGGGTTAACACATTAAGGTTATTATTAGTCGTTAACATATTAATACGAATTAATCTATCGGCTCAATTTCCAAGCATAACAGCTGGCTAGGGGTATCTTTTGATGGGGGTTTGGGGAGAGAACAGAAAGGATTCCAGGAGGTCAGGTCTTTGTGGGGTACTGCCAGGGAAGGGGTATTTCTGGAGTTAGCAGGGGAGATGGGAAAACAGGAAAATACTCTTTGCCTCCCTGACAATGTGTTCTGGGAAGAGGCATCCTTACTAATCCCTCTTATTAAGCATTACTTTAGGAATCAGAAGGTAGGAGAAGGTTTGCCTGTTAACAAAGGAGACCCAGGCATCCTCTAGAGTCAGAGGTTCATAGATTTAGAGCTAAAAGGGATCTTGGAAGGTATTTTTTCCGACTGACCCATTTCACAGATGACAAAACCGAGGTCCAGATGAGGACCATCCTAACTGATATCAAGATCATCTACCTTCAGTTAAATCCAGCGAGATGCTCATAGTTTTCCTCCACTAACCACTAACCTCTTCCTCTGAAGGAAATCTCTGAATCTGTCTATTCCATAAAAACTCGGCTCAAGCCTCATGTGCTCTGTCAAGCCTTCCTTGACTGCCCCCGCCCAAAATGATCTAACTTCCATTGACTCCCATACTCATCTCTCGGCACTTAGTACTCGCAGCTCGCACTTACTACCCAGCCAGACTATAAGATCTGTGAGGTCAGTGCCCTGAGACACAGCTCTCTATCTCTCTTGCACTAAGCATGATGCTTAATGAGAATTAGCAGCTTGAGGGGTGATAGGGAATTTGTTTCTCCAGCAAACCCAGGTTTCATAACGTATGGTGTGGTATGATGGAAAGAAAGCCCTGTATTTTGGTTCCAGGGACCCAGGCTTGAATCCCAGCCCTGACACTTTCTACCTGTATGACCTTGGCTAAGACATCTCACCAATTTGGGCCTCAGTTTCTTTACTTGGAAAATGAGGGAGGTGGGCTACTTGGGCAGCTAGGTGGTACAGTGGAGAGAGTGCCAGGCCTGGAGTCAGAAAAACTCATCTTCCTGAGTTCAAATCCAACCTCAGACACTTACCACCTGTGTGACCTTGGGCAAGTCCCTTAACCCTTTTTGCCTCAGTTTCTTCATCTGTAAAATGCGCTGGGGAAGCAAATGGCAAACCATTCCAGTATCTTTGCCAAGAAAACCCAAAATTGGGTCAGAAAGAGTCAGATGTGACTTAAACGACCGAACTAAAGAAGTACACAACCTCTAAGGCCCTTTTCAGCTTTAAATCTGTGATCTGATGAAATTACAACACAAATACACACTTGCACAAAATAACTAGATGAGCTCTAAGGTACCCTCCAGTTCTAACATTCTGTGATCTGTATCTGATCTCTCTTGATATAGTAGACTAAGAAAAGGTCATCTTGAAATAGGGTCACCTCCTCTGTCCCAGCCCCGCCCAGTTTCCTATGCCCAATGTCATGTTATTTATTGTTCTGCATCCCTGACATGGCAAGCATGGATCAGAATTATCTGTTCCTTAAGAGCAATCTAGTCTAACCATCTTGCTTTACAAATGGGGAAACTGAGGTCCCAGGAGATTAAATAGCTTGACAAAGGTCACAGGTAATAAATGTCAGAGGTGAAGTTTGAATCTGGATCCTCCCACTCCAAATCAGTGATTATTTTATACTCTACTGTTCTGGCCATGGGTAGGCCCTCTGAAAGACTGATGAACGCAACGGGGGATGGCAATTTTTAAAAACTTTGCTTTTTTGCATTGCTGAGACTTAAAGAGGTCAGGAAGGGAGCAAGAACCTTGGACCTCCTACTGGTCCATCCTGAGAAGAACTTTGCTACATATATGATTTTTGAAAGTCCTCTCCTCTTCGATGATCCGGGGGCATAAATTATCCAGCGCTGGCGAGGAGCAGGAGTGTTGCATGGTCCCTTAGCAGCATCAGGCTGAATAGCTGATGATTAGTTAAATCATAACATCGCTCATGCCATGCATAAACGATGAGCCAACTGGTAGAGATGCCCCAATGAGATGCACTGTACTCGGCTTCTGACGAGTCCCACTTTGTAGCCCCAAAGAAACCAGCTCATCTCTGCCTTCTCTCTCTCTCTCTCTCTCTCTCTCTCTCTCTCTCTCTGTGTGTGTGTGTGTGTGTGTGTGTGTGTTATCTGGCGCATCAAGCAAGGCGACAATGAATATATATTGACCTTATTATAGCAGCCGGCTGCTTGTGCCAGAAGCATCCAGGCATACTTTGCACAAATTAAAGCTGTCAGCGTGTAATTTATGGTTCATTGGGAAAGAGGAGCCCAGCTTGGAGGGGGAACAGCGAGGCTGGGGGGAGCAGGCAGGTAGGCAGTGAAACTGTATGATAAAATATCCCCGCTAATGATGTGATGCTAAAGCCGAAGTATCATTTCCATTCTGCTTGGCACATTCTTTGCTCCTCCTTACTGTAGAAGCCACTTCTCCTCCCCCCCCCCCACCCCCGAAGTCCCCCTGCCTTCAGCTGTAGGTTTTTTTTTTTTCCTTCTGAGGCAAAATTACTGGTTATACCTGAAAAGCATAGAGTAGGTATGCTTATTCCTGGCCCAGGAGAGAAAGCAGCCCTGTTCTGAGCTGTCTCCCAAGCCTATAATGCGACATCATTTTCCCAACACACCCGAGAACGACTTGACACCTCGAGTTGTGTGTGTGATTAAAGTTTTACTCCTTTTTCTGCCCCCCCTCCCCTTCCTAGCGTGGAGAACAGATTAAACCCTAAGTAATAGATCTCGGTTTTCGTGCCAGCCTATTGATATACACAGTACACAATTTGACACAAAGAGTAAGTTAGACATCACAAACAACAGGCTCCGCTCTCTGCCGCTCTGAATTCATTTGCAGTTCACTAAAGCGTCTCTGCCTCCTCCAGGCCCATTTTGATCTTTTTTTTTTTTAATTTTGCAGAGAGGAGGGGGCGAGGTACATGGGAAGAACTCATCCAGAAGGCAGGAAGGGGGGAGGTAAGTGAGTGGGCAGTGCACCGAAGCCTGGGTGGGGCTAGTGGGACCTAGGCCAGCTCTAGGCTCCCTGAAT
Organism: Trichosurus vulpecula; assembly: GCF_011100635.1. Classification (NCBI taxonomy): domain Eukaryota; kingdom Metazoa; phylum Chordata; class Mammalia; order Diprotodontia; family Phalangeridae; genus Trichosurus; species Trichosurus vulpecula. The sequence continues at coordinate 155,433,691 of NC_050580.1, forward strand.
AGCGGTTCAATTCAATTCACAGCATCCTAGATTTTTTTGTGCTGGAAGGGGCCTTGGAGATCATCTGGTTCAACCTCTCATTTTATAGATGTTTAGTCACGTGAGCACTCCCAGGTGCTCGGTCCAACGCCCAGAGCTGAGGGAGACACAGAAGGGGAAGAAGGCCCGGTCCCTACCCTCAAGGAGCTACAGAGTCTGGCTGCAGTTCATCGGTCATGTCTGACTCTTCATGACCCCGTTTGAGGTTTTTCTGGCAAAGAGGGGTTTGCCATTTCCTTCTCCAGTTCATTTGACAGATCAGGAAACTGAAGCAAACAGGGTTAAGTGTCTAGCCCTGGGTCACACAGCTAGTAAGTGTCTGAGGCTGGATTTGAACTCAGGTCTTCCTGACTCCAGGGCCGGCACTCTATCCACTGGGCCACCCATCTGCCCCTTTGGCTGCAGAGGCAAGATATAAACATATGAAATAATCCCTTTATATTCTGCATCATGCTCTCATATCCATTAACTGCTCTGATCCTTACAACAGTTACATGATTGTAGATACAGAACTGGAAGGGACCCTTGATGTTATCTAGAAAATTTTACAGATGAGGAAACTGAGGCCAGAAAGCTTCACTGAATCGTGGATTTAGAGATTAAGCAACTTGGCAAAGGTCACACGCGGCAGAGTCAAGACTCGAACCTGGGTCTTCTGACTCCAAATTCAGGGCTATTTCCCCTGCGCTGCGCTGCTTCACGCGTGAGTTACGTGTATTATCATTCCTGTTTCATGGCTGAGGAGACAGGGCCTAGAGAGGCGAAAGGGACTTGGCCAATGCCCCAAGGATGTTGAATAAGCAAGGCCAACACTGGATCACTCCTGCCTGAGACACATAGGCTAGGAGCTAGAGCATGGGGGCACCGTCAGGGAGGACGACCATGAAACTGGGGCAGGGGGAGGCATGTAAAGAAGAAAGTAGGGGCAGCAAGGTGGTGCAGCGAGAAGAGCACTGGCCCTGGAGTCAGGAGGACCTGAATTCAAATCTAGCCTCAGACACTTGACACACTTATTACTAGCTGTGTGACCTTGGGCAAGTCACTGAACCCTAATTGCCCTGCCTTCCCCCCTCCAAAAAAAATTTAAAAAAAAGAAGAAAAGCAGTTGAAGGAGCACCTGGATCCAACTTCATGCACTTTGGTGGATCCCAGGGACTTTCTTCCACCGCTTTATAGCTGGTTCCTCTACCTCAAGGGCTCCTCAGAGGCCCTTGATAAGTGTTCATTGCTTCTGCTACAGCTGAAGATGACTCGGGGCTTGCCAAGGACCAGGTGGGAAGCGATTGCTTGCAGCATTCCTAAATGATCAGCTCTCAGCCCACCTCTTTCTCCTGTCCCCCGCCCCTCACCCCAATGCTTCCACCAGCAGCTGCTCCTCAAGATGGCAAGCTGCGAGGTGGGTGAAGGTGATGATGAAGGGATAACATTCCTGGAATAATGTGACATTTGGAAGTCTGCATCAGCTGGTTAATGGCTCTTTTTTTTTTTTTGGCTTACTTCCCCCTTCCCTCTACTGTTCTTTACAAGAGTTACCAAAAAAAAAAAAAAGACTAGGACTTACCACTCATTTGGTTCTGGGGATTTGAGCAAGAAGAGAACAAGATTTAGAGCTGGAAGAAACCTTAGAGAGGACCTAGTCCAGTCAAGGGGTAGCTACATGGCCTAGTGGATAGATCACTGGGCCTGGAGTCAGTAAGACCTGAGTTAAAATCCAGCCTCAGATACTTACTAGCTGTGTGACCCTGGGCAAGTCTCTTTACCAACCCTGTTTGCCTCAGTTTCCTCATCTGTAAAATGACCTGGAGAAGGAAATGGCAAATGATTCCAGTATCTGTACCAATGGATGTAAAGGCAGTAAGACAGAAGATAATATGACAAGTTCAGGGAATAGTTAGTAGGCTGGTTTGGTTGTGATACAGAATGTATAAAGAAGGAAGTAATGTGAAAAAAGACTGGAGAGATAGGTGAGAGCCATTTTGTGGAGGGTTTTAAAATGCTAGGCTGAGGAGATTGTATTTTTGTCCTTGGGGTAATAGGCAGCCATTGAAGATTTTGAGTGATAATGGAGTGATCTGGTCAGACCAGTGCCTAAGGAATATTAATTTATAGGAGGGAGAGTGCCTAGAAACCAGCAAGGAAGTTGTAATAGTCCCTGACGGAGGTGAGAAAAGACCCATTCTGCTCTTTTTCCACTGTATTATAGGGCCTCCTGCAAATGCCCCTGGAAAGGGCTTCACAAATTTTCTATTATCCAACGACCAGAATACTTAAACATTTGCTGAATTAGAGTAAATTTAATGATGAGACACTTTAGGGAAATTTAGTTGGCTCCTAGATAGTGGAAAGGTCCTCTAGGAATGAGATACAGGAGAAATCTTAGGCATCTTAAAGGGGCCAGGGAACACCAGTAGAGGACAGAGGGGGACTCTGAAAGGGGTGGAGTGGGAAGTTGCCAAAGGTGCAAGTTGCCTCCTCCCCCTTCCATTTTGCCCTGAGCCAGTCAGTCTTGCATACACATCTCTGCCCAGCAGGATGCCTGTCAGGGCAGAGTAGCAGACAGGGGTGCCATCAGCAGCATGAGTTCAGAGTAGAGAGCTGCAGATGCTTGTCTTGGTCATCAGCTCACTCTTTCATGCTTCTGTGAATCGAGAGCAAATGAATCAGAAACACAGAACCGACACATGCAGCCTCCAGCTTGACTTGGGTTTAAAAATAGGTGGGGAGAGAACTTGGCAAACTGCAATTTGGGGGCTGGTATTTATTTATTTCTCCCCCAGAAGCCCATAAAGGTGTGAAAAGTAGATAATGGCCTTTTCCTAGATCCAGCAGGGAGAGCCACCTATGACTATGTTTGGCTAAATTACCTAGAGGTCGCTGGGCGAACATATCTACCATAGGCTACCCTGTTGGTTATCTTCATTTCCCAAACTAGAAATGGGGTGTATGTGTGTCAGGGGTAGGATGGAAGGGCAATATTATCAACTGATGACTGAGCTATTGTCAGGCAACCTTGCTGCCCTTCATAATCAAGGCCCTTCCAACTCATGGGGAGCCAAGCTAGCTCAGCATCTTCACTAGGGGATGGTCACTTAGATTAGAGCCTAAAGGAAATTTCGTCTGAGTAGGTGGGAAGGAGGAAGGGACTGAAAGCCTTCAAGAAAGTGCTCCATTTCAGGGGCCAGGAGGAAAACAGCAATGGAGCTTCTACTGAGACAATACAACACTAGAAGTCAGGATCCTGGGTTCAAGTCTCAGCTTTGCCATTTAATAGACGTATGAGTTTAAGCAAGTAACTTTAAGGCTTAGTTTCTCTAGCTATAGAATGAGGAGGTTGGACCAGACTGTCCCATCCCCCACCTCCTTTTAGCTCTGACATTCTTGGATTCAGAATTGAATCAGAAGAACCTTCTTGGAGGACATATAAGGTATGTTTGGGGAATGGTTGTTACTTTAGTTGACTAGAGGATCATGTGTATAAAGAGAGGCAGCAAGAGTTGAAGTTGGATGGGTAGATTGGGGCCAGATTGCAGAGGGCTAAGGAGTTTGGTCTTCATTTGGTAGCCAATCAGGAGCCATTAAAGGTTTCTGATGATATGACTAGGCTCGTGTATTAGAACTGTTAATCTGGCGGTAGGATATAGGATGAATTAAAGAGGAAATAGATTAGGAAGGCCCTTTGGGTCTCATTTCCCTTTCACTTCTAGACCAGAGTGCAGTAAGGGATTGGGGATGGAGCAGGATGGAGATGAGAGGACTTCTTTCTCCCTTCTCCTAGCAGTAATGGTACCTTCCAGTGAAAGCACATGACAACGTGCTTGCCCAGATAAGTCTGACATTCAAGTCACTAAACTTCCCAATTTGGAAGAACCATCTTCTGCCTTTCTATTTCCTTCTCTGAACAGAGATCAAAGGCTAGATTCTCAGAATGGGTATTTCCATCCTTGGGATTTACCTTATAAGTAGTCCTGAGTTCAAGAGTTCCTGAATCTGAGAACTGGGAACCAGCTGCCCAGTGGGAGAAAATTCCTGTGAGAAGGTGCTTTTCAGAGGAGAAGCAGATCAACCAATAAAAGAATCCTGTAACTGCTCCTTACCGCTATCTGGCTGTTATCCTCATCTCCTTCCCAGTGTCCCTGGGTGTCAGCTATGAGAGGCAGCTTTCTTTTTTTGCCTTCATGCCACTTTCTGATCATTTCCACGCCATGTTACCATATAAGCATCCATTCCCCTCCCCCTTCTAGCTCCCCTTTCTAGATTATCTGTCCCCTTAGAATGTAAGCTACTTGAGGGAAGGCACTAGATGCTTGCTTGTATTTGTCTTCCATCTGCTTAGCACAATTCTTGACACATAGTAAGTGCTTAATAAATGCTCTATATCTGTATGTATGTATGTGTCTGTCTGTTTATCTATCTGTCTGTCTGTCTATCTACCTATCTGTTTCTCTCTCTCTCTCTCTCTATTTACCTACCTATCTATCTGTCTATCTGTCTCTCAGTCTGTCTGTCTGTCTTTCTATCTATATCTATCTATGGCAGGAAAAGCCATTAGGAAGCCACTGAAATAGGCTAGTAATGATGGCCTGAACAGGGTGGTAGCCGTATGAATGATAATATAGTGACAAATGAAGGAGATTGTGGAGGTAGAATCAGCAGGACTTGGCAACTGGATGGCCTTGGAGATGAAGGAAAGTTTTTAATGGGTTTGGAAGGTAAGGAAAATGGTGGTGCCACTGACAAGTCTCCCCTCCCTCCATTCAAAAAGTAGTCACTGAGCCCCTACTTTGTGCAAGCCACAGGGGTAGGTTGTAGGGATACAAAGAGAAAAGGAGGAAAAAAAGACACTTGTGCTTTCAAGTGGCTTACATTCTGCTAGGAGAGGCTATGACCTGTATATTACGTGACAGCCAAGATTGGCTCAGAAAAGGAAATATAATTAGCTTGTCATAAACAGATGAATTCTTCTTTTATAACTGAGAATACTCCACCTAGTATTCAAACTAGCCTCAATATATGACTGGTTAAATATACAGGTATTTTAACTATGCAAAAAAACCAAATAGAATTTGAAGTGAATAATAGTTTTTAAAAAAGAAATGTAAACAGAGAATGAGGATGTTAATGAGATTCTATCTTAATTAAACAAGACCAGCCTCCACCAACTTTGGTCACTGTGGCCACTCAGGGCATGCATCTCCATTCTAGGGAGCAGGACTTGGGAGCAAGAGTGAGGAGCCCTTGGAAATGGGAGTATCATTTGAAGGTTGGGAGGGAAGGGTGGAAACTTTTCCATTGCTATTAAAAGTTCTTGATTTATCTTGGTGTTTTCCTGGACGCCAGACCAGGCCAGGAAGAAAGAAAATTAGAAGCAGAGATGGCATGCTCCTGCTCTCTCAGCAGCCCATAGGCAGGAGAACAACAAGAGTCAAAGTCAAGAACTCATCTTCTGGATGTCTCGCCTACTGTTTCTGGTCCAATTAGATCACATGCTCATGCTCTGGTCCCCTTAGCACCACCTCCCTGGAGGGGATGCATTTATCTACATGGAAAGCTGGACCAGAAAAGATAGTTCTTGTGGAAGGACTATTAAGCAAACAGAGATCCATTTCCTTCTACTGCATTAAATCAAAAGGGCTCTGCCATAAGTTAATATTTTAAAATAGATTTTTATTGGTGTCTTTTTTGTTATTTATATCACCATACTCACCCTTAGTATTTCTACTCCTTACCTGCTCCCTTCCAGAGAGCCATTGCATTTGACAAAAAGTATTTTTTGAAGATAAGAAAAGAAGGGAAAAAAATGAGAATATTTGATTAATACCATGAAAAAGTCTGCAAATGTGTGCAATGTGCAACACATATGAACCTCCCACCTCTGCAAAGGGGTGAGTTAAGAGTGTCTTCTTATATCTCCTCTTTCGAGCCATGCTTGTCTATCATAGTTTTTCAACATGCACTTTTGATTTGGGGGTGTGGTTCTTTCCAATGACATTGTTGTAATCATGGTATATATGGACTTCTTGGTTCTGCTTATTTCACTCTGCATCAGCTCATATAAGTCTTCCCATGTTTCTTTGACATCCTCCTTCTTGCCTCCTCTCTTAAAGCACAATAATATTTTGTTGCATTCATATACCATAATTAGCCATTCCCCTCTCAATGGGCACTCACTTTTTTCTACCACGAAAAGTGCTGTTCTGAATATTTTGGCATAGTCTATCTCTGGCATATTTCTGTCTTTGACCTCTGTGGGTTATATGCTCAGAGAAGGACCCCTGGGTCAAAGGGCATGAATAGTTTAGTCACTTCTTTCACACAATTATTGTTTTCCAGAATGAATGGACCATTTCATAGCTTTACCAACAGCATATTAATGTGACTCTATTTCTTCAGTTCCCCCCCTGCAACACTGACTATTTCCATCTTTCACTCCTTTTGTCATCTTTGCAATTTACTGGGTGTGAGGCGCCATTGACCACTCGTGGGATGGGGAATTCAGTCAAGAAAAAGGGAAGGTGTGGATATGGAGTTGGGGAGGTGGGAGAAGATGATTAGTGTATTTGTAATATGTAGAGGGGGAAGTGGCAGTGAAACATCCAGGTAGAGAAGTCCCTTAGGTCATTGGAAGTGTGGTTCTGGAACTTGGAAGAGAGATTGAGGCTAGAAGATAAATGGATCTGGGAATCACGTGTATGGAGAGGAAAGAGTTGGAACTGTGTAGATAAACGAGATCACCAAGAAAGAGGGATTAGATGATCCCAGGGGTAGCTTTCATCTCTAACACGGTTTTATGATTTGTACCTACACTCATAGGGTCATACATTTAGACTTGGAAGGAAGCTTCAAGTCCAATTCCTTCATTTTTACAGATGAGGAAACAGGGGCCCAGAGACAGCCTCTCTTGGTCAAATGTCCAAGGCCATACAGGCAGGCCTGAAAGTTTTTGTCCCATGGTAAAGGAAGGAAGGCCAGGAAGCAGTTGGAAGGTATTTACTTATTTCCATTTTAGGGATGCAAGGAAATCACTCCTTTTAGGCAACTAAGTGACACAACAGATAGAGTACTGGACATAAAGGCAGGAAGATCTGAGTTCAAATCTGCGCTCAGGCACTAATTAGCTGGCAAGTCACTTAACCTCCATCTGCATTATAGGGGGTTCCAAATACACGTAGAAGAAATTTCTTACTGGAAGGTCCTTACAGAGCTTGAAATAACAGGTCATCAGTAAATCATACTACCTTTTCTCCCCCGTTTCCCCCAGCTCCCCCCTCAAAAAAAAGCAAAATTCATCCTGACTACCTACCACAAAGTATGATTGTGACGATCAAATAAGAAATTTGAACCAAAGTCTTCCTGACTTCATTTGTCTGCCTACTACACCGTAGTCAACTCTGAAGTATGAGATGAAGTTCTATATTTGTTTATGCTTTATCTCCACAACTAGACTATAAACTCCTTGAGGGCAGGGACTGGCTCTCATACTTCTTTGTATCCCCCACAGACCCTAGGAGAAAGTCTTTAACATAATAAGCACTCAATAAATGTGTTGAATGGATCCTTGAATGGATGGCAACCTCTTCAGGTCTTATCTTCACTCTGTAAAACAGAGATAACAACTCCTGGACTGGTTATATCTCAGGGATATTTGGAGGGCTTCAGTGATGTGACGGTTATAAAAACCCTTTGAAAAATCCTAGGGCTCTGCAGAATGGCCTTGTCTCTGAATCTGCCTGCCTGCTAGTGAAAATAGGGAGGATTCAGGAAGGCTGGGGAAGGCATCAGTAGTTTCTTCTAAATTCCCCTCCATCGCCACCCTCCCCCATGCCTTCCACCAGCACTCTAAGAGGGATACGCGGGCTCTGTGGCCTGAAGAAACACAGAAGCTCCGGAAAAACCCATCAATATGTTATCAAGCACTGGGCTGTTCAATAATTAATCTTCATCTGGGAGTGGAGCTTCTATTTCAATAATGGAACGCACCTCAAGGAGAACTATTGACAGGCTGGAGCCAACCATGGGGTGAAGGGTGAGCAGGGAAAGTGCCTTCTCTCCTGCTTCGGCATTCAAGCTAGAAGGGGCCTGAAGGAATGCCAAGTTCAATCCTGTGCATTTGACAGTTGACAGAAGCGAGATTTAGAGAGGAGCGATTTGCTTAAGGTGATACAGAGCATATTAGCAGAGGTGGATTTAGGACCTGGGTCCTCTGGCTCTCAATTTACTGTCTTTCTCATCATATACCATGCCATCCTTTAGGTAAGAGTTAATTGAATTTTCATGTGATACACGAGAAGCAATCAGAGACCCTCAGACCAGCTTCTTTAGACTGTAGATTTGCCCATCTATCTCTTTGGGACAGAGACTCCTCCTTTCCTCCATCCTGGGTCAGAAGAGCTCTAGTGTTGTGCCACTGTGTAAAATTGTAGGCCAACTATCATGTTAATTCCTGCGTCTTTTCCTTGTGTTTTCTCCCATGGCTAAAATGCTTCCCAAAGGCCCTAATGGTCTCTCATGGCATTCCCCCTCAGGTCACTGAGGTTTGCTGCTCTACCATACTTACATGATATGGTGTTCTGTACTTACATATAGGGGCAGCTAGGTGATGCAGTGGATAGAGTGCCAGCCCTAGAGCCGAGAAGATTCATCTTCCTGAGTTCAAATCTAGCTTCTTACTAGCTGCGTCACCCTGGGCAAGTCACTTAACCTTGTCTGCCTTAGTTTTTCATGAGCTGGAGAAGGAAATGACAAACCACTCCAGTATCTTTGCCAAAACCTCAAATGGGGTCACTAAGAGTCGGACACAAATGAATAACAACAAAAATACTTACATGTGTCCGTGTCCTGGCTCCTCACCAGACTAGGAAGGGACTGGGTCTTATTTAAAATTTGCATGTTTCTCAATAACTTGATCTGAGATCAACAGACATTTATTAAGCGACAACTATCTGAGAGGCGGCATGGAGAAGTTGGAGAGCAACTATGTGGTTTCTTTCCAGCTCCATGTTTTCTTTGGGTTTCTCTTTTTTATCAGTCATCCTGTTGTGACCTTTCTAGAACATTTTCCCTGGTAGAGGAAAGAGAAACAAAGGAAGAATTCAGTAATCCTGTCTTCTCTTCATTACCTTCAATCATCGTCCCACCTATTGGCCATTGTAGTCCCAGCTCTTCTCCAGTGTCTCTTTTCTCCGTAATAACTAGAACAAAACATTGCGGCTGAGTAGAAAGAATTTGATTCTGGAGTCAGATAATGTGGGTCCAGATCTTGGCTCTTCTACTTTCTATGTGTGGAACCTTAGAAAAGGCCCCTAAACATTCTCCATTTCAGTTTTCTTATCTGCAAAATGAGGGAATTAGACTATATAGTCTCAAAAATATCTTTAACAGTTCTGAGTCTTATTTTTTTTTTTAGAAAAAAGCTGTTTGTTTTCCTTATCATTTATTATCAGCTTCTGTTCATTCTGAGTTTGAATGTCCCTGATTTTATTCTTTTTTTTATTTTGGAGTTAAGTGACTTGCCCAGGGTCCCACAGCTAACAAGAGTCAAGTATCTGAGGGCAGATTTGAACTCAGATCTTCCTGATTGCAGGACATGTGGTCTAACCACTGCACCACCTAGCTACCCCTCCTGTCTTTATTCTTATATATTTTGTGTTCATCCTCAGCTACTTGTCTTTGCCTCTATCCTCTCTACAAGTCTTTTTTTTTTTAATTTAATCTAAGCTAGCTGCTAAGGTCTCCGTGCATCTGCATCTATGTGTTTTTTCTTCCTCATCAAAGTAATTTGTTTGTTTCCAGGGAATTCCATTCTTGTTAGTATCTTGGTCTTCTTGGGCTGACATCCTTTGTAGAATTCAGGCCATGGAATCCCATCTATCTTTCCTCTGAATTCTTAACAAAAAAGTTTATTCTTTTAAAATCTGAGTCTCACAGAGAACATCTCTAGAATTCTCTCCCTTTATCTATTTATCACCTGCTTTAAGTTTAAGTGGTTACTTCCTCCTAAGGCTTGTGTCATTTCTGTCACCGTCAAGGTCAGACTCATGCCAAAAATAGCAGTTTTCCTCATCTTTCCTGAAGCCCGAATCAGATTAAAATGTAATTGTGAAATACTTAACAAAAGAAACAAAAATATGGTAATGAATAGATAATGTGTGGTTTTCTAAGTCAATGTGTTCCCTCTCAGGCAGGTTTCCATTTGAGTTTGACTAGTCTAGGCAACTCTCTAAAACTATGAAGTTGCAGAGAAGGTGCCAACCTGTGTTGGTAGAAGGGGTTTCTTCATCTTGGAGGTCCCTATAGCTGTGAAATCCCAGATCACATAGCTAGGAAATATCTGAGGCAAGATTTGAACTTTGGTCTTCCTGACTCTAGGCCCAGTCCTTTGTCCACTGTGCTCATCATGTGCAAAATGGATTACTATACTGTTTGGCCCCAGAAAGTAGAACTGGGGTAGAAATTTGGCCACGTAACTTCTATTTCAAACCTTTTCTCGCCTTGTTCTCAAGCTTTCCACAACACCTCTTCTGCTTCTCTTTCTCTAAGCAGATAATCTTGCTTCACATATTCTACTGAGAAAATAGAGCTATTTGCCAAGAGTTTCCTTTCTTTATCAATTCTACATTTTATAATCCCCTGACATCACCCTCCATATTTTCTGCTTTTTACTTCAGTTTTTCCTCTCCAAGGCAAGCTCCTCTACTGATCTTTCAACTCATTTGGTCCCCTGGCATCTTGATCCCACAATCACCCCACCTCTCCCTCCCTGCTTCCTTCCCTTCCCCTCTTGCCCCTCTCTTTTTCTTTCTCTTCCTCTCTCCCCTTCTCTTTTTCTTCCTTTCTTTTTCTCCTTTTCCTCCCTCCCTCCCTGCCTCCTCCTTCTCTCTCCATCCCTCTCTACCCCTTTCTCTCTTCCAATCTCATTTTCATTCTCTCCCTACCTACTGGCTCCTTCCCTGTTCTCTACAAACATGCCCAAGTCTTCCTTGAAAAACCTTCACCGATCCATCCCTTCATCTGTAGCTATTGTCCTATAGCTATCCTCCCTTTTAGAACAACACTGAGAAATAGGTATTGGGCCTCTGACTTATACTTTCTTCTTGTCTCCTCACACATTTCTTAACTCTCTGTAATCTGGCTTTGAACCTCATAACTCAACTGAAAGCATTCTCTTTGAGATCATCAGTGATCTCTTACTTGGCAAATCTGATGGACTCTTCTTGATTCTCGCCCTTCATGCCTTTTCTGCAGCCTTTAATGCTATTGACTGCCCCCTCCTTGTGGATACTCTAGCCTCCCTGTGTTTTCTTGACATTAATCTCTTGATTCTCTTCTTTTTTTCCTTAAACTTGCTCCTTTTCATTCTACTTTGCTGGATCACCATCCAAACTCTGTTCTCTATGTGGTTGTACCCTGCGCGTCTATTCTGGACCCTCTCCTCTTCTTACTCTATACAATCCCTCAACTACCTTCCTAGAGCACAGGATGGGGGTGCCAGCATCCTCTAGGCACACCAAGTCTAAGCCCTGTGAACAAATATGTTCTCTCTCTTTGTGGTCTCATCAACTCTTGTGGGTCCAACCATCATCTCTAGACAGATAACACCCAGATCTATATATCAAGCCCAGTTGTCTCTCCTGAACTTTAGTCTTAGATCAATAACTGTTAGGGGGAATTTTGACCTGGATATTTTGGAGACACTCTAAACTCAGCACATCCAAAGCAGACCTGATTCCCTCCCTTCCCCCAAACTTTCCCTCTTCCTAACATCATGATTTCTAATGAAGTACTCACCATCCTTCTAGTCATCCAAATTCATAACATCTGAGTTTTTTGACTCTTCCCTTCTCCTCCCTCCCACCCCTGAATGTAAGCAGTTTTCTAGTCTTGTCAATTCTACCACCAAACTGTATCTCTCATCTGACTCCCACTCCAGGACTCTTTTCAGTGACATTATGTTACTTCCCTTGTAAAGGAAAAGAACTGAATTTTCAGTGTGCAACAATTCCAGATGATTAATGGGCATATGGAAGACTTGTTATTTACATAAATACTGCCATCCTTCAAAGGCTCCTTCCTCTAGGAAGCCTTCCTTGATTCCTGGAGTCTTCACTGATGTCACAGTTTCATATACTGGAAGGGAACAAAGAGGTCATCTTTCTCCTGAATTCCTGCCATATTTGAGGTTGTACAGCATACATGGCTAAAACCTATCTTGTTTTAGTTTCTCATTTCATGTTTGCCAGTCAAAGGGCCACAGTACTTACAGCTGGGCAGGATCTTTTGAAATCACCTAGTCTAAACTTCTCATTTTACAGATAAAGAAACTGAGGTCTGGAGAGCTAAGAGACTTGTCAAGGTCATGCCACTAGGAAGCAACAGAAACAGGATTGCAATCCAGGACCTCAGACTACAGGTACAGTGTTCCCCTGTATTACATCCCATTGCCCTAGTTTTGGTTGATCAGATTGTAGGGTCTTTAAGGACAGGGACTACCCCTTTCCCTTTTCTTATGCCCATTGCAGCTTAAAAAACAGGGTTGGGCCAATGGTGATCACTCAGGAAAAGCCTTATTGATTAGTTAATTGGTAGCCTGTTGTTTTTTTTTTTAACCTCACTTGTACATTGGGTATTGTTTTATGGACAGTCTCCAAGAAAGAATGTTCTCCTAGTGTGGTCTGATGGATAGCGTAACAGACATGGAGTCAGGAAGGCTTGGGTTCAAAATCTGCCTCTAATGTTTACTAGCTGGGGACCACGAATCAATCAATTACTTTACTCCTCTGAGCTTCAATTTCCCTCTTCTGTCAAATGGGAATAATGGTTCCTTTAGAACTCACCTCACAGAGTCGTTTTGAAGTTTAAATGAGATAACATGTCAAGAGCTTTACAAACTGGAGATTGCTGTATAAATGTCAGTTATTATTTTTATCAGGCTGGACACCACAGTCTTGGAAAAGGCTCTAAGTTTCTCCTCCCCCACTCCCCCACCCAGTGTGGGGGCTTGGATTGGAGATATAAATACTTAGATGTGTGTGTGACTCTAACTGCCTCACTCGAGATGGGTTTAAGACATGAAAGCTGTGTTTAAAATGTTAACCCCGACACTCCTCCGGGGTTTATTAATAGTGAGAATCGAGATTGTGTTTCTCTGTCATCCCCAGACGCAGAGGAGGAAGGGTGACCTCAGTGTGAAGAAACTTGATTCTCCCCTGCCTGTCGATTTATGTTGAGAATCCGCGGCGTGATTAGCACCTATCATCAATAACTATAGAGCTCGGGCTGACAGTTGCTGAGTGGAATGAAGAAACCCTATGAAGCAAATAGCTACAAATTTCCCTGACAGGCACGGTTCGATTACAGGGGCGTCAGCTGCCAAAATACCCGTTATTACAGTGGTGGATTGCTGTGCATTGCGCAGTGGAAACTGGCGAAGGCAGTGAGGCACCGAGCAGAGGACTCACGAGGCTCAGCCACAGTGTTCCTCCTCCTCCCCCACGCACCAGGGCACTTAGAGATCATTTATTTCCAGCCGCTTGAGTTTCCGACAGCTCAGACCCCCACATTGCCTGTTGTATCCAAATAGATTTTCCTTCCTCTATATGACATGCAGACACTCCAAAAGAGAGATCCCCATTAGCTCCAATGGAGTGGGGCAGGTTACTTTGGGTTGCTGTTCCGTCTTCTTATTGCTTGTGGCTTGGGGTGGCAGCTCCCACCAGGCTGAATTATTGCTATTAAAAACAATTGCTTGATTTGGATGGTGCTTTTGACTTTTCAATAGGCTTTCCCATGGGTTATAATAAAGTCACAGGTGTCTTGCCCATTTTTTGATAGGGGTCTTTTCCTCACCCCTGTTTGCAACAAGACTTGGGAAAGATGACTGTCAATGACCCAGCATGCTGCTACTCATTGTTATATTACAGGGTCTTTATCTAGTACTACTTGTCAATCATGACTTGTCATTTATTAGCTCTAGCCCCCATCCACTGGCCACTCCTATTGCTTTCAGATCCAGTGTGTTTCAGTCACTCAAACCTAAATGTCGAACAGGTTAATTAGATTAGGGAAAATACATAGTAACAGCAAAGAAATGTTTTAGTAGCAAGTACTCCTATTATCCATGGCCCAAACAAGTTGCTTTATCTCATTCCAAGACTTTCAGGGGTGGAAGTCTGGGAGTCCAGCCACCCCATCCTCACAGCCATAGCCCTAAGATCAATAAAAAATAGGGGTTCTTAACTTGGGGAATATGAACTTTTTTCTCTCTCTTACTTTACTTCTTCTCAGTTACATGTAAAAAATTTTTAACTTAGATTTTAAAATTTTTGAGTTCCAAATTCTCTCCCTCCCTTTCTCCTCTGCCACCTCCTTAAGAAGGAAAGCAATTTTACATATATTATACATGTGAAATCCTTCAAAATATACTTCCAAATTAGCCATGTTGTGAAAGAAAACACAGACCTATCCCTCCCCAAAAATAACCTCAAGAAAAATAAAGTTTAAAAAAGTGTGCTTTGATCTACATTCAGACTCCATCAGTTTTTTTCTATGGAGGTGGATAGCATTTTTCAAGTCCTGTGACATGGTCTTGGATCATTGTATTGCTCAGAATAGCTAAGTCATTCACGACTGATCATTGTACGGTATTGTTGTTACTGTGTAAAATGTTCTGGTTCTGCTCATTTCACTTTGCATCAGTGCATCAAAGTCTTCCCAAGTTTTTCTGAAACCATCCTGCCCATCATTTTTTATAGCATAATGGTATTCCATCACAATCCTGTATCACAGCTTGTTCAGCCATTCCCTAATCAATGGACACCCCCTCAATTTCCAATTCTTTGCCACCACAAAAATCGCTGCTATAAATATTTTTGTACATATAGGTCATTTTCCTTTTCTTTTTATCTCTTTGAGATACAGACCCAAATCATTGACATTTCTACATATTGTGACCAAGTCCAGCAGCAAGAGATAGAAAGAGAAGCTCCATTTAAAATAATTGTAGACAGTGGTCAGTGGTATTGCTGGGTCAAAGGGTATGGATAGTTTTATAGCCTTTGGGGCATAGTTCCAAATTGCTATTCAGAATGGTTGGATCAGTTCACAACTCCAGCAATGCATTAGTGTCCCAATTCTCCCACACTCCTTTCAACATTTGTCACTTTCTTTTTCTATCATATTAGTCAATCCTGATAGGTGTGGGGTGGTGGTACCTCAGAGTTGTTTTAATTTTCATTTCTCTAATCAATAGTGACTTAGAGCATTTTATATGACTATAGATAGCTTTAATTTCTTCTTCTGAAAACTTTGTTCATATCCTTTAACCATTTATCAATTGGACAATAACTTATGTTTTTATAAATTTGATGTAGTTTTTTACATATTTGAGAAATGAAGCCCTTATCAGAGAAATATTCAGTAAATTTTTTACTCAGGGTTCCTGCTTTTCTTCTAATCTTGGCTGCATTAGTTTTGTTTGTGCAAACCTCCTTTTCATTTAATGTAATCAGAATTATCCATTTTACATTCTACAATACTCTCCATCTCTTTTTCGGTCATAAATTCTTTTCTTCTCCATAGAGCTGACAGGTAAAATATTCCATGCATCCCTAAATTGCTTATGAAATCATCTTTTATGTCTAAATCATGTACCCATTTTGATCTTATCATGGTATATGATGTGAGATGTAAGTCTATACCTAGTTTCTGCAAAACTGCTTTCCAGTTTTCCCAGCAATTTTTGTCAGATAGTGAGTTCTTGTCCCAAAAGCTTAGATCTTTGCATTTATCAAACACTAGATCACTATAGTCACTTACTACTATTGTACTACTATTGTCACTTACTATATTGTGTACCTAATGCATTCCACTGATCCATCACTCTATTTCCTAGCCAGTACCTAATTGTCGTGATGATTACTTCTTTGTAATACAACTTGAGATCTGTTATTACTAGGCCACCTTCCTTTACAATTGTTTTCATTGATTCTCTTGATATTCTTGTTCTTCCAGATTAATTTTGTTATTGTTTTTTTTTTCTGGCTTCATAAAATATTCTTTGATAGCTTGGTATGTCACTGAATAAGTAAATCAATTTAACTAGAATTGTCATTTTTAATACATTGGCTTGTCCTACCCATAAGCAATTAATATTTCCCTGATTGTTTTGATCTGACTTTATTTATGTGGAAAGTATTTTGTAATTGTGTTCACATAGTTCCTGGGTTTGTCTTGGCAGGTAGATTTTCAGGTATTTTATATTGTCTACAGTTATTTTAAATGGAGCTTCTCTTTCTATCTCTTGCTGCTGAACTTTGTCAATAATATGTAGAAATGTCAATGATTTATGTGGATTTATTTTATATCCACCAACTTTGCTGAACTTGTTAATTATTCCAACTAGTTTTTCAGTTGATTCTCTAGGGTCCCCTAAGTATACCATCATATCATCAGCAAAGAGTGATTGTTTTGTTTCCTTATTACCTATTTTTATCCCTTCAATTTCTTTTTCTCTTCTTATTGCTGTAGCTAGCATTTTTAGAACAATATTGAATAATAGTGGTGATACTGGGCATCCTTGCTTGACCCCTGAGCTTATTAGGAAGACTTCTTGCTTATCCTCATTACAGATAATGGTTTCTAATGGTTTCAGATAGATACTACTTATCACTTTAAGGATAGTTCCATTTATTCCTATGTTTTCTAGTGTTTTTAATAGGAATGAGTATTGTATTTTGTCAAAAGCTTTTTCTGCATCTATTGATATAATCACATGATTTTTATTGTTTTTGTTAATGATATGGTCAATTATGCTGATAATTTTCTTAATATTGAACCAGCCCTGCATTCCTAGTGTATGGTCTTTGTGATATATAGCTGTAGTCTCCTTGCTAGTATTTTATTTAAAATTTTTGCATAAATATTTATCAAAGAAATTGGTCTATAGTTTTCTTTCTCTATTTTTGCTCTTCTTGGTTTAGGTATCAGCACCATATTTGTGTCATAAAATGAATTTGTAGGACTCCTTCTGTGCCTATTTTTCCAAATCGTAGTGGAATTAATTGTTCTCTAAATCTTTGGTAGAATTCGCTTGTGAATCCATCTGGCCCTGGGGATTTTTTCTAAGGAAGCTCATTTATGGCTTGTTCAATTTATTTTTCTGGGATAGGATTATTTAAGTATTCTATTTCCTCTTCTATTCATTTGGGCAATTTATATTTTTGTAAATATTCATACATTTCACTTAGATTGTTAGATTTATTGGCATATAATTGGGCAAAATAGCTCCTTAATAACTGCTTTAATTTCACCTTCCTTGGAGGTGAATTCACCCTTTTCATTTTTGATACTAGTAATTTGGTTTTTTCTTTTTTTTAAATCAAATTAACCAATGGTTTATCTGTTATTTGTTTTTCATAAAACCAGCTCCTAATTTGATTTATTAATTCAAAGATTTTCTTATTTCAAATTTTATCCATCTCTCCTTTGATTTTCAGGATTTCCAATTTGGTATTTAATTAGGGTTTTTTCATGAACTTGTTTTTTTATTTTTAAATATTTTGATAGCTCTATTTCAATGTAAATAGGTTTTCTTTGTAATCCTATGTATTTTATTTTACACATTTAAAACCTGTATTCTGAGAAGGGCCCATAGGCTCTACCAGACTGATATAGGAGTCCATGACACACAAAAAACATTAAGAGCTCAATCTAAAAGGACTGGAAATATTGGAATTATAACTTGTCCAATACCACAAGAACAGTGAGCCTTCAGGATTAGAAAATTGTAGTTCCTGGACAGATACTTGGCTGGACACAGGAGCTCTGCTCTCATACACAGATGGGTGGTCCACCTGTAGTCTGGGAGATTAGAGTCCCCACGAATCTACAAGCCAGGCATCAGTAGGAGAAATGAGGCTCCCTAGTGCTTCTGATTACAGGAGAGCGATGTTGTTCCATTGTCTTTCAGTCATGTACATGACCCCATTGGGGATTTTCTTGGCAGAGTGGTTTGCCATTTCCTTCTCTAGCTCATTTTGCAGATGAGGAAACTGAGGCAAACAAGGTTAAGTGACTTGCCAAAGGTCACGCAGCTACTAGTGTGTCTGAAGTTGGATTTGAACTCTCTCTGAGGTCAGATTTGAACTCAATAGGTTGATATCAATACCCAAAGTGGGACCTTGCTGAGAAGAGAGGAGAAACCTCAAAGACTGGATTAAAAAAAAAATCCTACTCTTTTTGACAGAGGTGAAATCTGTTTTATAAGTACATAAAGGACAACATTAAAGGAGAAAAAGAATCCAGTCTGCAAAGGGCAACCTGGGGTGGGAATGGGGTATATGGATTTGAGGACCATTCCCCTGGGATTGGGTAGGAATGTAGTAGATGGGTTTGAGGACCATTCACTTTGCCTTGGGATTGGATAGGAATGGAGTAGATGGCTTTGAGGACCCTTTGTTTTTCCTAGGGGTTGGGCAGGAGTGGAGTAGATGGCTTTGAGGACCATTCATTTTGCCTTGGGGTTGGGTGGGAATGGGGTAGATGGGTTTGAGGATCATTCACTTTGCCTTGGGATTGGGTAGGAATACAGTAGATGGCTTTGAGGACCCTTTGTTTTTCCTTGGGGTTGGGTGGGAATGGAGTAGACGGCTTTGAGGACCCTTTGTGTTTCCTAGGGGTTGGGCAGGAGTGGAGTAGATGGCTTTGACCACTATTCACTTTGCCTTGGGGTTGGGTGGAAAAGGGGTAGATGGGTTTGAGGACCCTTTGTTTTTCCTTGGGGTTGGGCAGGAATGGAGTAGATGGCTTTGAGGACCATTCACTTTGCCTTGGGGTTGGGATAGATGAGCCTCAGTCTTTGTTAGCATCATTTGGCAAAGCCTTCTCAATCCTTTCTCCTATCTTTACCTTCCCTGAGTCATTGCTTAGCACCAGCAGTACCACCTGCCTTTTCCACTCACCACTGGAGATTTTGAGACCCAAGGCAATTGGTGACACTGGGAATAATACTGACTAGAGTTGACTGAGACCCAGGAGGAAATGTTTTGGAATCATCTTGATGTACATAGGGTCATAGAATTAGAACTGGAAGGGATATTTTATAAATGAGTATTTATGAAGACCAAGAATCTGAGAGGTTGAGTTATTTGCACAACGTCACACAAGATAAAAGTATTAGAGTCAAAATTAGGAACCAGGTCCTCTGATTCCAAAGCCAGTGTTCTTTCCACTGGGTTCTATGGCCTCTATCATCTGCCTAGGTGCCCTTCAATCTATGGAGCTTGTGGTGCAGGGAAAAGAGTACTTGCCTTGGAAGCAGAAGATTTGAGACCTTGTCCCTGCCATATAGCCATATGCTATTATAGGCAACTGGGCAGCTAGGTGGTGCAGTGGATAGAATGCCATGCCTAGATTCAGGAAAACTCATCTTTAGTAATTCAAATCTGACCTTGGACACTTAGTAGCTGTGTGATCCTGGGCAAGTCACTTCACCCTGTTTGCCTCAGTTTCCTTACCTGCAAAATGAGCTGGAGAAGGAAATGACAAACTACTCCAGTGTCTTTGCCCAGAAAACCCCAAATGGAGTCATGAAGAGTAGGACACAACTGAAAATGGCTGAACAGCAATGATTATAGGCAACTCAGTCTACTTCTCTAATCCTCAGTTTTTCATATCTGTGAAATGGGAATGTAACTATTTGCATATTTACCTCCCAGGATATTTGTGAGGAAAGCTTTTGGTCAACTCCAAAATGTTATGTAAACATGAGCTCTTATTACCTCTGAGATGGGCAAGAGCCAGTTCGCTTGTCACAAGATCTAGTGGCCTCCAGACAAAATTGTAAAGTCAACAACCATTGTCTGTGGTAGTATGTGCCTTCCTTTTCAGTGAGCCTCTCTACTCCCACCTTGGAGCCCTTTCTCCTCCAGGCTCCCCAGTGCCCTCACAGTAGCTACATAGTGACCCACCCAAGAGTCCCCTTCCTGGATAGTGTTCCCTGCTCTGCATAACATCCGTTACCCTTTACCTACTACCAACATTTTTTTGTTTTATTCTGTAGGGAGCTGCTTTCAGATCATTGATAAGATTAGAAAGGGACTAAGCAACAAACATACTCTAAGGTATTAAGTGCTGGCTGAGGTTAATGTATTATAACTCCTAGTGCGAGTTGTATTTTAAGAGGGAACAATTTGTTAAGCCAAAGAAAGGAATCTCTAATGGTGAAATAGCAACATTATGTGAATCCTGACATTAGATTTTGTTTGTGAAGGGAGGAAGGTGTTGTGAGGGGTTGATGGCTTTTCCCAGAGTCTCTCAAATCATTCCACACAGAGCATCACATATTCCACCTACCCTTAAAGAGGAATCCTGGCTGCATAGTTTGTTTCTTTACAATAGTCTTGGCTCTGGTCAGGGACCTGACTTTCAGTGGGCAGTGATGATCAAAGCGTTAAAGTTGTAGAGCTGGAGGGGGCCCAGAGTCTATCTACCCCGACCCCCCTTATTTGACACGAAGCTCAGGGAAAGGACGTGACCAGGACCACACAGGCAGTGTCAGAGGTGAGTGCTCTGATCCCACTGGTCCACTTTGGGCAAGGAATTCTGTTTTTTTCAGGCCCAGCCATCATTCATAATAAGGACAGGAAGGAAACCTGGCAATGCTCGGAATCTTGTGCCACTTAAGCATCCTAACCACACATTCAGCTAGCTGATCATGTTCTGTCTTGTGGTCTTTCTAATTCTTTGATGTTTGTCTGGGCTCCTTAAACATATTACAGGCCCCTGGGGAACAAGTGTGATAGATGGGAAGGGGAACACATCTGACTTTTTTTTTTTTTGGTAGCTTCCAGCAGCTAGGACAGGGCTAGTAAATGAGATGCTAGACTGTTTGGAGAGACATCAGGAGCACAGGAGCAGGAAATAGGAGATACTGGTTCTAATAAGGAGAGACCTGAGTTCAAAGGCTGCCTCTGAAAATTCATGGATGACCACAGGAAAGTCATCTCATTTCTCTGAGCCTCAGTATTCTCATCTGTAAAATGGGGATAGTACGACGGGGTTGTTGTGATAGTCAAGTGAGAAAAATGTGTGTCAACCATTTTCTATACCTTAGCTGCTGTTGTTCGGTCATTTCAATTATATCTGGTTTTTCGTGGCCCCGTTTGGGGTTTTCTTGGGAAAGATAACTGGAGCGCTTTGCTCCTTCTCCAACTCATTTTACAGATATGGAAACTAAGGCAAACGGGGTCAAGTGACTTGTCCAGGGTAGTAAATTCTAAATAAGCACTTTTGACTGCCTGCTTTATGCCCCTCCCATTCTGGATGAAAGCTTATGGACCCTGAAGCTGAGAAATCAAAACAAAGACAAGAGAGACACAAGGGGAGAAAGATCCGGGCCTCTGATACTGTAGACAAAATGGCTGTGCTGTTCTACTCAGGTTCACCTCTCCACCTACATCCACTCTCAGCACATGCTCCGTTCAACACCACATGCTGTGAAAACTAGTCTGATCCGACCTAAGCCAGTCCCATCCTCACTAGATGTATCCCCTCAATAGCCTAGCATCAGCCAGCACCAGGACCATCAGCATCCACTTCATTCGTTGTTGTTGGGTCATTTTCAGTCATATCCGACTCCCGTTTGAGGTTTTCTTGGCAAAGATACAGTGGTTTGTCATTTCCTTTTCCAGCTCATTTCACAGATGAGGAAACTGAGGCAAACAGGGTGAAGTGATTGTTTCAACAATCCGGCTAGTGGCTGTTGTGGGGGTGAAAAACCAACACAAGCCCAACAACAAGAATGCTGCCAAAGCCCAGGTTCTTTTGATCTGCTTTACTAAGGAAAGCAACATTAAGGGGTTAGCAAGCTTATTTTAATCCAGCATATAAATATCACTCACTTAGTTCAGGGGAAAAAGCCAGCACCCTGAACTTCAGAGCAAACAAGAACAAATTACAAACATCGACAGACAGACCTTGTCTGATTCAAATCCCAATACGTAGTTCCCAGAGTTTAAAAAAGTCCCAATGTCTGGGTTTACGAGCTGGAGGGCTTCTTAGCTACAGCTGCCCAGAGTCTCTAGCCACCAAGAGTGAGCCCTCCGCAAATGGCTCTGTCTTCTCTTCTTATACTGTTTCAGACATCATCAAACGTCATCTGAATGACCAGAACTTAGGCTCCTATGATTGGCTCTTGAGTTCTAGCTCCTTCCCTTAGGATCCTGGGAGCTTCGCCCGCATTGGCTTAGCACCTAATAGGGGTTTGGGCCTGGGGCTTAGTACCTAGTAAGACTCAATGAAATACATTGAATTAATCAAAGGAAACAAAAGCCAAACTCTTCAAGGACACTTGGTTGAACTGAGTGCTAAGAGCCCATTTTGCTTACCAACACAGTGACTTGCCCAGGGTCACACAGCTAGGAAGTGTCTGAGCTTAGATTTGAACTCAGGAAGGTGAGTCTTCCTCATTCCAGGCCCAGTGCTCTAAACCCTGTGCTGCCTAACTGCCTCCTTTACACCTTAAAGAACTATATAAATGATTGTCATATTTTTTTTCAGGATGATAGGTGGGCACTGCCATGCCCAGCTTTGACATGAAGATGGATCGTGAGCACCCTGTGGAGAGTAAGTGGTCTCATTACCAAGAATGGGAGACGGAATGAAGAACTGGTGAGAGCGAGGATGTACTGTGTTGACACCTGAGAGGGTGGCTTGTTTAGTTATCAACTAATTAATTAATTAATAGGATCCTAGGACTTTGATCTGGAAGAGAACTGAGAGATGATCTAGCTCAGGGGTGGGGAACCTTCAGCCTTGAGGCCACACGTGGCCTACTAGGTCCTCAGTTATGGCCTGTTGACTGACTCCAAGTTTGTTTTTTTTTTTTAATTATTTCTTTAATTAATTTATTTTCAGTTTTCAACATTCATTTACACAAGATTTTGAGTTTCAAATTTTCTCCCCATCTCTCCCCTCCCTCTACCCCAAGACAGTGTGCATTCTGATTACCCCTTCCCTGAATCCAAGTTTTACAGAATAAATCCTTTTATTAAGAGGATTTGTTCAGTGGAGTTTGGATTCAGTCAAAGGGGACCTAGAAGGCCACATGTGGCCTCGAGGTTGCAGGTTCCCCACCTCCGGTCTGGTCCACCTCTTCATTTTTACAGGTGAAGAAAGTGAGGCCCGGAGAGAGAGAAAAAAATAAAAAATTACTTGCTCAAAGTCACACAGATAATAATAATTACTGAGTACTTTGGAGTTTGCACAGTAACATATATATGTGATATCATATGAACTCCAACACAGCCCTCTGATAGAGTTACTACAGATATTATTATTCCCAAATTACAGATGAGGAAACAGAGACCTAGAGAAACTACGCGACTTGCCCGTGGTAACATGACTATTAAGTGTCTGAGGCAGCATTTGAACCCAGCCCTTCCTGACTTCAAATCCTACGTGTTTTCCCCTTCAGGTAGCATGAAGCAGAGGCATGATTGGAACCAGGTCCCCTTACTCCAAATCCAGTGCCCTTTCTTTGGCATCATGCTTTGTCTTCATTCATTCATTCGGTGGCTAAGATGTGGAAGGCCCTGTGCTCAATCCAAGCAGTCACAGAAATGATTAAGAACCAGTTCCCAACCGAAAACTTGCTATAAAGTCTAGCAAGCTGAGCCCCGTATACCCTAATCTCTTTTTTATTGAGGGGGAGATGAAGCAATTGGGGTTAAGTGATTTGCCCAAGGTCACATAGCTGTCTGAGGTTGGATTTGAACTCAGGTCCTTCTGACTCCAGGGCTGGTGCTCTATTCCTTTCATCACATATACCCTAATCTCAGCCCCATTGGGAAGGAAGGAAGTGTCTTCTGTTCCCAGCACTTCAGTCAGTCACAGGGGCTGGGACATACCTCTGGTTGCCTGGGGTTGCCGGGGGTTGCCGTCTGTGCCTAAGCATGGCACTAAGATGACAGTTTCACTTTACTAAACATGACACTGGAGCTGCTTTGAATCCCGCTCCTCCCTCCCCACCTTGCTATGTGGAACCTCACCTCTGCTGGTCTCCCCGGATGGGACTGGCCAACTGGTCAGGTTTCACTTTGCTCAGTTGTCCTTTTAAAATAATTAAAGTGTCAGCTTGGGTTCATGGGCTGGTCAACACTTTCATTCCTCCCTAACTTTATAAGGCAATTTCATGAATTATACAGCGCAGTAGCAGAAGGAGCTAAATAAAGATCCAACACTCCCTGGGTTTAATAAATACACTCCTTCTATCCTTGGAAGGTATTTGCAAGTCAAAAATATGGCGCATGATGAGCTAGCTGTCGATGGCAAATTTCTGAGATTTCAGCTTGGTCAGCACTCTTTCATGCTAAATTCCATAAACTAAAAATAAAGGCAAGGGGGAGAAGAGCAGGGGTTTGGGAACAGGCCTCCCTTGGTTGTGGTGAGGCACCAATCTACTGCAATCATTTATAAATGAGAAAGCTCCTATTGTTTTCTCAGATCAGCTCTTTAGAACCTCTCAGAGAATCAATAGCCACGGTTAGCAGGGAGTCACGCGTAGCACTAGCATAATGCACGTAAACTGCTGCCCAGGCTTCCCCCTGTTTCTTTATTTATATAAATGTGGTTTGCAAATCCTTTCACTGTGGCATTAAAAAAGAATGCATACAAAAGAAATGTGCAGGGAGTTTGTGGCATGCGAGCTTCTCTTTGCGGGGGAGGGTGGTTGGTGCCAACCACCTGCTCCAGCTGCCCATGACTGGAGAGGTGGTCTCAGTTGCACTTATCCACCCTTTGGAAAACTCCAGAGTAAGGGGTGACTTCATTTATCCTGAATGCCAGGTGTATTTTTGGAAAGCCTAAAGTCCAAGCCCATTGCAATCAGTTATTAGGGAAATTATGCCCCCCCCACCCCCCAACTGACAGTCTTTTATAGACTATTAAATGGACATCTTTCAGGTGAGAGAAAGTCCACAGATCCAGAGAAAGATTGATTTCACGCAACCAGACAAATACTTATTCCTCACTTGTTTCTGTTGGGGAAGATGCAGAGAGGCATGAGATCCAGTCTCTACTTCAGGGAGTGATCTTATTAGTAGCTATTAGAAGACACCCACATGGCTATGACTGTAGGTTAGATCCTCATCACCTCTCAGCAGGACTCCTAATTGATTTTCTTGTCTCAAGTCTCATCTGATTCCGATCCTTCCACACAACTGCCAAAGTGATTTTCCTTAAGCATAAATCTGACCGTGCCCTTCCTCTACACAGGTACCTGCGGTGGCTCACTATTGCTTCTGGAGCAATGGTTGTTAGAGTCCTTCAGATCCTGGTCTGAACTTCTCATTCCAGTCTCATCGAACACTACTTCCTCTCAAGCTCTTGGCATTTTAGCCAAAAAGACAGTGAGTGAAGTGAGCAGAACCAGGAGAACACTGCACACAGTAGTAACAGCAACACCGTTTGATGGTCAGCTATGGTAGACTTAACTCCTCCCAGCAGTGCAATGATCTAAGACAACTCCAAAAGACTCATGGTGGAAAATGCTATCCACATCCAGAGAAAGAACTATGGAGTCTGAAAGAGGATCAAAGCAGACTATTTTCAACTTTTTATTGCTTTTTTGTTTTTTTGTGTGGTTTCACCTTTTGTTCTTTTTCTTCTTTCACAACATGACTAATGTGGAAACATGTTTAACATGATTTCACATGTATAACCCATGTCAGATTGCTTGCCATTTTGGGGAGGGGAGGAAGAAAGAAAAATTTGAAAAAAAGAAAAAAGGGGGAAAAAAAAGGAGGAACAAAAAAAGAATTAAAAAACAAACAAACAAAAATGAAAACCAAAATGACAATGTTCTCCACCCACAGCACTCTATCTCCCATCTGGTTACCGTTGCACTAGCCATTCTCCATGCCTCACCTCTGTCTCACAACATCCCTCTCTTCCTTCAAAATTCACTTCAAGCCTTTCCTGATTCCCCCAGCACTCTCCCTCCCTAGCAACCTTGCTACTCTAAATGTGTTAATATTATTTTCTTGACAATTATTATATACATGTATATATAATATATATATATATTCTTATATATGCACTAGTTGTCTCTCTGGTCAGAATATAAACTCTGAGAGTAGGTATTGTTTTATTCTTTGTATTTGTATCACCTCTGTTACCTAGTACAGTATATATCTGGCACATCATAGGTACTTAATAACAGCACAGTGCGTGGCATACAGTAGATATTTAATAAGTTCTTATTGGTTAGATTGATTGACTCCTGTTTAGGTTCACTGAGTTTGGATGATGGGAGTTTAGATTATAGCCTCCCAGGGATGGTATGGGCGTGTCCCTTGGACAGGTCTACTAGAGACTTGTCAAGCACAGACCCAATTGCAGGAGGGTTGTGGAAGCAGATTAAAATGTAATTGGGAAATATTTAACAAGATAAATTAAAATTTGAATATTATAATTAAACATTATTCAACTATATTAATTTATTGTTTATAATTATTTAATATTATATAAATATAATAGAATTAAAATAATATATTCTAATATATAACAATAAAATGTATAATAATAGATAAAACAATATCTAATAAATAAAATAATTATATAATTATAATATTACAATGGGCAGCTAGGTAGTGCAGCGGATAGAGCTCTGGGTCTGGAGTCAGAGACATCCCTCTTCTTGAGTTAAATTTGCCCTTAGGCATTTATTTGCTGTGTGACCCTGGGCAAGTCACTTAACTCTGTTTGCCTTAGTTCTTCATCTGTCAAATGAGCTGGAGAAGGAAATGGCAAACCACTGCAGTATCTTGGCCAAGAAAACCCCAACTGGGGTTACAAAGAGTCAGGTGTTACTGAAGAACAACTGAACGACAGCAATATACTAATAGTAATTCCTAACATTTATGTGGTGCTTACTATACAGCCAGGCCCTGTGCTAAGGGCTTTACAGTTATTATCTCATCGGATCCTCACAACAAGCTTGGGAGGATGAGGAAACTGAGATAAGCAAAGGTTAAGTGCCTTGACAGCTAGTAAGTATCTAAGGTTACATTTGAACTCGAGTCTTCTTGACTTCAGACCTACGGCTTTACCCACTACGCCACCTAGCTGCCCTAGTAATAATAAGAGAACACATATAATGTTTTAATATGTGATTTTCTAAGTCAACATGCAGCCCACCAGGATCCTTTATGCATGGTTTGGTGGCCCCCATTTCTATTTGCACCTGACACCACTGTACTAGAGGATGGGTCTTGGTGATTGTGGATGAATTGATGATTGCTGAGGTACAAACAGCTCTTAGGTACGTGCTGCAGTGCTGAGTTAGAAGTCAGGAATCCCAGTTTGGCCACCAACTGTTGCTTTTGTCCTTCATTCTTGAAGAGGACCATGACATCAGGAAGATGATGTCATGACTTGTAAGTGAATTGGATTTAAGTGAGGCAGG
Organism: Trichosurus vulpecula; assembly: GCF_011100635.1. NCBI lineage: Eukaryota > Metazoa > Chordata > Mammalia > Diprotodontia > Phalangeridae > Trichosurus > Trichosurus vulpecula. The sequence continues at coordinate 155,461,187 of NC_050580.1, forward strand.
GCTGTGCAAAGTCACCAGCCTCATTTTCTCCTCCAAGCCATCTGTGTCCAGTGGCAAGATACAGAACAGGACAACTGGAGATGGCCTTGGATGCAGTGGGAGACTGGGGCCTTTTTAAGCTAAGGTCTTTCCCAGGCCTCAGTTTGTCTGAGGCAACACTCAGTGATTAAGGCTAGGCAAGAAATGAGGCAAAAAATGGCCTCTTTTACCTACTAGTCCTGTGACTTTGGGCAAGTAACTTCCCTGCTCTTGGCCTCTGTGACTTCATCTGCATAGTATGGTGATTAGACTTTATCATCACTAAGGTTTCTTCCAGCTCTAACATTCTGTGGCTCTGGGGATTCATCTGCATGGAAGAAGTGCCTAAAAGAACCCCTCAGAGCTGCAGGAATGTCAGAGTGTTTTGAACGTGGGAGTTAGTAGCTTCCCCACAAACAAGGAGGCTTGGAGGAGATCGTTGCCTTTCCGCACTCTCTGTCTTTCAGTCTGGGGGCTTGGCTTTCCATGGTAAGTGACATCAGCAAGAAGTTCACTAGCTCCCCAGCTGGAAAACCCAGGCTACCGGGACCCAGGCATCCTCCCCAAAGCATATCCACACCATGTACACTTCATTTTTCTCAGAGATAAGCGGATACTAGCCCTAATGCTAAGATGCACATGTGTCTCATCCATTCTTCCGCTCCCTTCCTTCTTCTTGCTGCACCTTGGTCCAACAGAAAGAAATACAAATCTCAGGCAGGTTTCCAAAGCCTTCCACATTATAACCCTACTATCCCTATTTAACTGCATCTTCATTTTCTACATTCATGTGTGTGATTTTATGAACTGGAAAGAATCTCAGAGGCCATCTAATCTAACCCTCTCATTTCACAGATGAGGGAAGAAAGGTCAAACAGCTTGCCTAAGGTCACATAAGTAGTAAATGTCGGAAGTGGGATTTAAATATGGGTCCTCAGACTCTAGAGACAAAGCTTTTCCCATTGTCTTGGGAGTTGTAAGGTTAATGGGGAATAAGAAGTTCCCTGTCCATCAATAGGCCTCATGTGGAGCCTGTTAAAGGAAGGCTTATGCACCTTTTGTTAATTTCTAATTAGGCTGTGAGCCTATTAGCTGAAAGAGTATATATTCTGAGAGGTGAGCTTTTGCTTTGGGGGCTGGCTTAAGAGAAAGATGTTGTGATTCCCTGGTTGAGACTCTGAGTGGCTGTATGTTCAGAGCTACCTGACTCCTCAGAGGTAAAGGCTCTCTCGATTCAGTGGTGGATGTAAAGTTTTGATTCAGGCAATAGATCCCTATCTGTTGGTCTTTATTTCTCTTCTCTGTATTTCTTGTGTTTGTATTTTATGTAATTAAAAAAGAAAGATTGTTAACCTCTAAAACAACTATCTTTCCTTAGTAAAACAGATAAAAGAACCTGCCCTAGCAGCCATCCTGGGTATGCCAGTGTGTTTCCTGTTACAGGAGTTAAACTTTAGTTCAAATGATGACTCTACTAACATCACCTGTGCAACACCGAATATCTCATTTATCCCCTCTAGACTGTGGCTTATCTGGAAAATGGAGAGTGAGTAAAGGTGTAGGCTAGTGAATGAAAAAATGTTTGAGGGACAATTAGACCAGTACAGCTGGACTAGAGTCTCCATGCAGGGGAAGAAGGGATTGTGGGAATAGGAGGAGGAAGGGAAAGTAATAAGTATTTATTGAGCGTTTACTCTGTGCTAGACATTTTACAAATATTATCTCACTTGATCCTCATAATGACCCTGGAAGATAGGCACCATCATTATCCCCATTTTACAGGTGAGAAGACTGAGGCAGATAGAGATTAAATGATTTGTCCAAAGTCACACTGCTAGGGAGTGTCTGAGGTCAGATTTCAACTTGGATCTTCCTGACTCTGCCCACTACACCACCTAGTTGTGCGAGTATCATGGAAACATTAGAGGGACAGCCTCCGTAGTAAGACATACTGATGCCTCATTTAGATGGCCCAGACAACTTCTGTCCGAGAGATGTACCTATAACCATCCACTGGAAGCTACAATCTAAAGTCCTGAACAAAGGCTTCCATCACATAAAGTCATCCAGTTGACCGCCCTCGGCTCCCACCCATAGTCAAGAGACCAAATGCCTTCGTATCTTCCCTTGGACAGCTCTTTGCTATGTCTTACCTAGGTCCGCCCTCCTCATCCCCATGATCTCTAGGAGTGGGATTCAAACCCAGGTTGTGTGGTCCCTGGTCTACTGTCCTTTCTACTAGACCAGGCTGATCCTACAGGCCAAGGGAGGATAGAGCCTGAAAGTCTTCCTGGGCTAAGAACTCCACTATCCCTTTAAAAGAGAAATAAGCAAGTTGTGCTTTCCATTTTTTTATGTTTATTACAAAGCCTGAAGCAAAACTGGTGGTTTTGTACACACATTCCAACTCTTCTTCTCTGATTACACCCCTTCCCCCCATACACACACACACACACACACACACACACACACACACACACACACACACTTCCTATTTACAGTAGTTTCTTATCTGGTGGAAATGCTCCTTTGGGGAAGCCTGAGTGAGCAGCAACTGAGGCAGAACTGGAATGTGCATGAAAGCCATGCTTTCTTAAGTCAGTGACATCAGCCTTGGCACCTAATCAAGCAAGCCCACTTTTTCCCTCCCGTGCACCCTGAAGAGCGCCCAATCTCATTTTCCACAAGGGCCTTGGAAACAACATCTGGAGCAGGGAGGGAGGAAACCAGCATGAAATAGCCTTCAGTCATTGATTAGGGGCATGTCATGTGTTTCATTTACTGCTGGAAAAGCAGCTGCTGGGTATTGGAGTAGGGTTGGGGCATATTGATGGTACAAAAACTTTGGGCGAGGTAGGGAGGGAAGGAGGGAGGAACAGCACTGTGTTAACATGCGGCGGTGACAGTTAAATGGGAAATCAATTCTGTAGATTGGCTTAAAACAGAAAAAAGATAATAAAAGAAAGTAAGGGGTGTCTTTTATTTAAGGGAGACAACATCATGGAGTAGAAAGAGCAACAGACTGGGAATTAGGAAGCCCAAATTCTGGTTCCACTTCTGCCACTGCCTAATTCAATTCCCTGAGCCTCAGTTTCCTCATCTGTAAAGTGAGGAGACAAAATGACTAGTGTATTTGTGGAAAAGGTATGGAGTCAGAGGAACAGGGTTAAAATCTTGACTCTGGGCAAGTCATTTTACCTCTTTGGGACTCAGTTTCTTCATCTGTAAAATGGGGAGTTGGACTAGATGGTCTCAAAGGTCTCTTCCATTTCTAAATCTATGATCTCTAAGTTACCTTTCAGTTGAAAAACAAAAGTCCTTATTCTAAGGTTAATTTCTTTTTTTTTTTTGGATGGGGGGGGTGGGCAAGGCAATTGGGGTTAAGTGACTTGCCCAAGGTCACACAGCTAGTTAATGTCAAATGTCTGAAGCTGGATTTGAACTCAGGTCCTCCTTACTCCAGGGCTGGTGCTCTATTCACTGCTCCTCTAAGGTTAATTTCTTGTAGGACCTTAGACTATGTGCTGAATTTATCATTGCTTAAACTTCCTTGTCTATCAAATGGGGGATACCAACCTCACTGCTTTGTTGTGAGGGTCAAGTTGGAGAATAGACATTTTCTTTGAGCGATATAGCGTGCCGTGTAAACACACAATATGGCGATCTTCGCTCTGGTCTCCAGTCTCCAAATTCATTTGGAATGAATGTTGCTGATTTCATGCTCTGTGGATGGACAGATCCCCGCCTGTCTCTCCCGAGTCAGAGCTGCCAGGCTCCCTCTTCAAGAACTTGGACTGGGCCCTGGGAGGAGCTCATCAGCTGCTCCCAGACTCAGTGGCACTCAAGTGCCCGTGAACTATTTGGCTCATGTTCCAGAGTCACTCCATCTCTGAGCGGGCCTCCTTTAGAAAATCCATTGTGACTAGTCACTCTCCTAGAGCATAATCAGATCACACTTGGTGAATTTTTTTTATGCATCAAAACCTTAATCTACTTATGAAGCCACAATAGAGAAAGCCTCAACCATCAGAATAAATGAGATTTGCACGGGGGAAGCTTCAGTTTGGGGCTTGGGGAAACACATGCTATCGATGTTATGGTTCTCTCCTCACTCCCTCCCCCCTCCCCACTTTTTTTTTCTTTTCCAAGCTGTTTCCTGGAACATCCCACACTCATTATGTCTTTCTTGAAGTCTCTTGGCCTTCTCTCCTCTGCCTCTTCTCCATGAATAGGAACATGGACTTCAGAGCCAAAAGGGACGTTAAGAAAATATATCTTCAGAAACTTTTTTTTTTTGAACCAGAATTCCAAATTTGGGAGGTGACTTTTAGGATCATATATCTATCTAGAGCTGGAAAGAACCTTGTTGCTATCTGCTGTTTTTCAGTTGTGCATGACTCTTCATGACCCCACATTTGGGTTTTTTTTAGCAGAGATACTGGAGTGGTTTGCCATTTCCTTCACTGGCTCATTTTACACAGGAGGAAACTGAGGCAGACAGGGTTAAGTGACTTGCCCAAGGTCACACAGCTAGTAAGTGTTAGGCCAGATTTGAACTCAGGGAGATGAATCTTCCTGACTCCAGATCCAGGGCTCTATCCACTGCACCACCTAACCATCCCAAGAAGGAACCTTAGGTGACATTTTAGGCCAACCATCCCATTTTCAGTTGACTAGTCTGAGGCCCAAGGAACTTTAGTGAATTACCCAAAGCCCACCTAGATAGTGAGCATCACAAATGAAATTTGAGCCCAGTTTCTCTGACTCCAGACCCAATATTCCTTCCGTTATACCGAACTGCTTCCTTCTCCAAGGTCACACAGGTCTGAAGTAGCAGAATCAGGCTTTTCAAATCCAGATATTCTCCCTTCAGATCCAATAATTCTTTCTGCTATATTATGGTACTGCCCCCCGCCCCCAAATACTAAATTCAAGTGATTTCCTTTGCCTAGGGTGGCGATGGTGACTGGGAAATGGAGCCTGGCATTTTCATTGATCACCTCTTCTGCTCCCCTTTCCTGTCCTTCCTCCTGAGCTGAGGGTTTGTAACAAATTAATGGTCCCCTTTTTAAAGATCCCCTGTCCCAGAAGAATTGATAGCCTGGCACAGTGAAATAGAACTCAGTTTCCCCTCTACAGAATCTATCCTGAATACCACACCCTTCAGTGATAGCCGACCCTGGGGCTTTTAGGTGGCGTAGTAGAGAGAGTGCCAGGCCTAGAATCAGGAAGACCTGAGTTCAAATCTGGCCTCAGACACTTGCTAGCTGTGTGACCCTGAGCAAGTCACTTAACCCTAACTGCTGAAAGAAAAGAAGGAAGGAAGGAAGAAAGAAAGAGATAGCTGACCCTTCAGTCCTCTTGTGGCACATTGTGTGTCTGTGTCACACTCACTTGGCAGTTATCACATGCTACCTTTCTTGCTACTTATGTTTTTTGTATGTACATCTAGTTCCCCTAATTATAGGTTTCATGAAAAAAGGACCGTATCTTGTTTATCTGTGGTATACAATAGAAAAAGCACTGGCTCTGGAGCCAGAGAACCTTGGTTCAAATCCTACCACCTCTGTGACCTTGGGCAAGTCATAAGTCTCTGGAGCCCAGGTTCTTCATCTGTAAAATGAAGGGGATGGACTACACAGCCTCAATATATGATCCTATGATTCTATTACCTGTATGGGTCTCAGTTTCCTCATCTGTAAAATGAGGCGTTTAGATTAGATGGCTCTGAAGATCTGTCCAGCTCCAAATATATGACATGACTTATGACCTTCGTGTTCTCAGGGCCACCTAGTAAATGTTGAGGGATTGATTGCAGCAATAAAGATAGTCATAGTGACACCACTTTATGTTTGTCGTTGACTCGGGGTGTTCATCTTTCCTTATAGTCCAGCTCTCCCAGCCACACATGGTTACTGGAAAAAACCACAAAATTGACACTTGTGATTTGTGGTGCTGGAGAAGACTTTTGAGAGTCCCTTGGACAGCAAGGAGATGAACTCAGTCAAGATCAAAATCAAGGAAGATCAGATACCGAAGCTGAGGCTAAAATCCTTTGGCCACATTGTGAGAAGATGCGACTCTTTGGAAAAGACCCTCCCTGATATTGGGAAAGATCAAAGACAGAAGAAACAGGGTATGGAAGAGAATGAGATGGATGGACAGTGCTGTGGAGGCAAAGAACATGAACTTACAGACTTCAGGAGATGGTGAAAGAGAGAAGGGTCCCACGTGCTCTGATGGATGGGGTCACAAAGAGTCAGACACAACTGAACGACTGAACAACAACAAACAAAATCTTATTATAAAGGCAGGGCATATAGCTGCCCATATGGTAAGATTTGAAGGGTTTTGAGAGAAATCCAAGTATCTCCCCCTTACTGACCAACTGTTGATGCCTGAAATTCTCATTATTAGAATTTCATTCTTTTGGAAGAGGATATAGTCTCTTTCAAAATGTAAATCCTTCTTCTAATTCTAAAATGCTTACTTCTAACTAGGCTCAGCTTCTGAGTCCCCAGACTTCTACACCTCCACCCCATCTGTCTTCCCCAGCTGGAGATGCCTCCACCCTTGTGGCTTCCCTCCTTCCGCCTCCTGCATCAGCACGTTCTTGCCCAGCACCTCTATGTGAAAAAGTCCTTGGCCAGCCATGCTCACTTGCTCACTTGGAACCTGGCTCTGGTTTTGACTCTCTTGATTTTTACACCTCCACTTCCCCACACACACTCCTTTCAGTCCCTTTTTATGTATTGTCTCTTTACATTAAAATGTAAACTCCTTGAGGGCAGGGACTTTTTTCTTTTTATTTGCATTTTTATGTGCAGACTAAACACAGTGCTGAACAAGTGCTTTATCTAAATTAATCTTTCTAATCTAAATCCAAGGGTGAACTTTTAAAAGCTATTAGTAGTAATAATACTTTGCTTTGATTTTTCAGTGCGTCCCTGATCTCATTAGTGTAGGCACCTAAGCAACTCATACAGGTCCTCTTATCACATGTGGTTATTGTCCATGACCTTCCATAAGTCTTGCAATATGCTATCTGTCCCCTGTACTACTCATCTATCATCCTTCACTCTCAATACATGACGGGCCACCTTCTTTTCTGTTCAAATATACATTTGAACATGTCCTTGAAGATATATCTTAAATTCTTTCTCATATGCCTATCATCACTGATAACATGTTACAGCCTACACACACTCAACGTCTTTTCCATTGCCATATGGGTCACTGGTGGATTTTGGTTCTTTGGAGATCATAGTATTCCAAGATTCACAGACATACAGCATCATTGGGAGAATAGAGATACCCACTGATGTGTACTTTTGTGACAGAGGCAGCCAAGGATCACTGAAAGTGCCACATGAGCTCCCAAAGGCCAAGCTCATTGTTCAATGACTATCCAAGACATGTATATACATTTATACACAACATAAATTATATATGTATATTTATTTTGACTGGATTTGTAATTTCATTACTACATTAGCATAAGGAGGTCCTAGGAAGGAACTCCTCTACCAATGTCAATCAGTACCTGCTCTACAGCTTATCCCTGGGAACACTGGGAGATTAAATGACTTGCCCAGAGCCTTTGTTGGTAATAGAGTGGCAGTTCCCTACACCAATCACAGGTTCAGATCACCTCTTTGCTTTTTCCCATGTTGAGTATTAGTCCTACACATTCTGTTTCATTTATTTGAAATTCTCCTTTTTCATTTTGGATACTGATAATTTGGTTTTCCTCTTTAAAAAAAAATAAATCAGCAAATGGTTTAATGTATTCTATTGTATTAAAAAAGTTCCTTATTTTATTTATTAATTTATTTTGCTTTCAATTTTGTTAATCTCTTCCTTAATATTAAAATTTTCTATTTTGGTATTTAATTGAGTTAAAAATTTTATCTTTGGTTTTCTAGGGTTTTTTTTTTAGTTACATGCTTAATTTCTTAATTTGTTCTTTCTCTCTTTTGTTGATGAGAGTGTTTAGAGAAACACATTTCCTCCTAAGAATGGTTTTTGCATTCATATTAAACATATTTTCACATTAGTCATGATGTAAAGAAGAATTAGAACTAATGGGAGGAACCATGAGAAAGAAGAAACAAGACAAAACAACAAAGAAAAGGAGAGCAAATAGTAGGATTCCACCTGCATTCACACTCCAAAGTTCTTTCTCTGAATGTGGATAGCATTTTCTATTGTGAGCCTTGAAGTTGTCTTAGATCCTTACATCGCTGAGGAGGGCTCAGTCTATCAAAGTTGGTCATTACACAATATGGCCGTTACTGTGTACAATGTTCTCCTGGTTCTGCTCACTTCATTCAGCTTCAGTTCATACAAGTATTTCCAGGTTTTTCTGAAATCTGCTTGCTCATCATTTCTTATAGCACAATAGTATTCCATTACATTCATATACCACAACTTGTTTAGCCATTCCCCAATTGATGGGCATCCCCTCAATTTCCAATTATTTGCCACCACAAAAAAAGCTGCTATAAATGTTCTCTTCTGTATCATGAAGTATACGAGACTCTCCACATAGAAGGTAGAAGAAGTAAACCATTTATTCAGACACCAGAGAACCATATCCCATAACCAAATGCTCAGCTCTCACAGCCAGTCAGCCCACTTTATCAGAACAGCAAGGAACTTAAAACACCACATCACAGGCTGGAGCCTGACCATTCCAAAACCTCTCCAACCTGCTGTTAGGGTCTTCCCCAAAACAAAGTTGTAGTACAGCTAAGTCAGCCTGTTCGGTTCTAACAATCATAAAGGGGCCATTAGCAGTCACCAGCAGCCATATTGTCTTTCTCTCTCTCAGAATTTCTGTGACATAACTTCCTTTTCCTGTCAGGAAGCTCCTCCTACCATGTAACTTAGGCTTCCTGTGAGGTAAGCAGGTCCCATGGCCTATTAATGGGTGGGAAAAATCTTCAAATCAAAATTGCTAATACAATTTGTCACCATAATAATTGTTTATAGTGGGACATACACACACACACACACACACACACACACACACACACACACATATACGTCAAGCCTTACAGGTTCTGTGCCCTTCTGTAATAAATATATGAGTATATGAGCCTCTCTTAGTCTTGTTTTGTATTATAGGGTCCTGTTGCTTCTTTCTTCACTTACTGAGTGCAATATTCTTCAAGGATCTCAAAGAGCCCCTCAGTCTAAAGACCTGCAAGCTTCCAATGCACCTGAAGCTATCTGATCTAGGGCAACATCTGATTGCTGCCATCCTGGTCTGAGCTTTGAAAACTTCTGATTCTGATTTTTGTCTGGGCAATACAACTATGGGCTTACCTCAACTGGAGGTCCAGCAGACTGCTACTGTCCCGCTCACTATCAGCCAGCTGAAAGTCTCTGCTGGTTTAGGAAAATAGAACTGCAGGTTCTTCCTTGGTCTGAGCCCCAGTTATTCAGTTACAGACTTCAGACTATTCTCAAGGCTCAATTCAAGACCCTGCTCCAGGATCAGAATCATATAGTCACTATTTGCTTCTGTTCCAGGCCTAGGATCACTCCTTGCCAAGATGTAGCCATAGGGCACCTACTCTTAGGCACAGGTCTTCTCAGTCTCCACTGGATCTTTGACTCACTTTTGAGCCTCTTTTCTATTCATACTTTGCATAGGACATTGTACCTGATGAGCACCTTAATAAGCAAATCTCCTTTTTTATGCCTTATCAATATAGTGAGTCAGAGTATCATTAAACAAAGTTATCTCAATGGTTTTATCTATCAATGAATCTTCAATGACTTTAAGATATACATGGAAGAGAACATTTATGAGTGTTGCACTTTCCTAAGTCAAAAGCTTTTTTTAAAATGAAAAATACTAAACACAGTGTGACTTTGTATTTTTTACAACTCACAGTCAGTTGTGTTACTGTGAAAATAGCAATCTATTTGAAAAGAAGACTATAGACAATCATCCGTAAAAGTAGGAGTGTCCACAGTTATGGAACATTACATTTATTGTCAGATTTTTTTTCCCCATATATTGATGGATTCTACTGATAATTTTTTCTCTTTTTCCTCTTTTTCTGTTTCTAAAAAAACCCCTTTGTTATATAGAATGGCTTCCTGGGAAAGGGGAGGGGAAAAGATATAGAGGAAGATTTAGGCAAAGTAAAAACAAAACATATCAATACAATTTTTTTTTAAAGAAAATCTTTTGGAAAAGTCTGTACTTCTTTCTTATTTTCATTAAGAACATTAGTGTTCATAGACTATCCTCATAAAGATTTCATGGAGGTGAATAAATCAGCGTAGAGGTCAGTTATTGCTAATGTTTTCTCTGTCATCTTTTTATTTTGGAGTAATAGGATATGTAGGACTGTAGATCTAGAGCTGGACCTCTGATGCATTCTAGGCTGACCTCTTCATTTTACAATCGAAGAAACTGAGGCCCAAGCAGGGAGAGTGACTTGCCCAAAGTCACACAAGTGGTATGTGACAGAGGCAGGATTTGAACCTTGATCCTCTGACTCCAAACACTTTATTCTTTCCCCTTCAGTGCACTGACTCCAGTCTTCCTCAATGCCTGTGAAATGGTCTCTTGTTGCTTTTGTGTTCAGGACAAACCAATCCCACTAACATACTCATTCACCTCTTCCATTTGGACACCATTTCCAAATGCACATATTGTCTTCTGGATTGTCTTTAGATATTTTGTTTTTAGATATTTCAGTCAGAACATCAATACTGATTAAGGAAGCGAAGTATCATGTTAACAGCATTTGATTTAGAACCTGGGGCCCTCAGTTCAAATCCTGGCACTTACTGCCTGCGTGGCTTTGGTAGAGTCACAACTTTAAAAGGAGAAGGTTTTGAGCTATGATCTCTGAAGCCCTTTTCATCTATAGAGCTGTGATTGTTTCCTGGGGAAACAACCTTCATTTAGAAAGGCCAAGGTCACCCATTGCATCCTGGGCCATTGCCGGTGGGTCGCATTGACTTTTGTCTTTCAGTTGGACTCTGACGCCTCTAGAGGAGAGAGTGGAGCTGGTAGCTTTTCAAAGCTCTCCCTCACTCCAGTCCAATTCATGCCCACGTCAGAACATTACTTTGTGATATCATTGGTCCTCTTCAAAAACGAAGAATGAACAGCAATAGGTCCTGTGAAAGTAGTTGCCTAGGGGGTGCTGAGAAGTTAAGTGACTTTCCCAGGGTCATACGGTCACCATATGTCAAAGGTAGGCCTTGAATTCAGGTCTTCCTGACTCAATGGCTATCTCTCTATTCAAGCTGCCTCAGATGTGTCTAATGTATTAGAACGAATTAATATTTCAGATCCCTCTGATGTTAATACAACTAAAACAGAATGAAACAGAAATGTGTGTGTTTGGAGAGTAAAGATGTTCTGAGGCAAGTCTAAGGCATGGGGTACTGCTTGGCAAGGCCCACTTTAGTGTAGCTCTGTTGACAGCATGGGTGATCCAGGAATGGGTGTGGTTGGGTCATGAGGAGAATGAGGATTATTCTTTCTTGGGCTCTCCTCCTGACTCTCCACTCACCAGCAGCCTTATTTTTTTTTTGGAGGGGGGAAGGCAGGGCAATTGGGGTTAAGTGACTTGCCCAAGGTCACATAGCTAGTACACGTGTCAAGTGTCTGAGGTCAGATTTGAACTCAGGTCATCATGACTCCAGGGCTGGTGCTCTACTCACTGTGTCACCTAGCTGCCCCCTACCAGCAGCTTTCTTACCTTGGCTCCTGCAGCCCCCTCCTTAAAAGTTTAATTAGCCAGTTCCTCCTGGATCCTCCCTTTTAAGAAACATGCCCAAGCCAGACAGCTTTATTCCTTCATTTCTCTCTGGACCTCTCAATTACTTGAAGTATGCTGTACGTAGGTCTATTGCAAGTAAATGCTTTGGGCGAATCCTAAGGAGCTGTAGGGGATGATGGCTATCTGCTGGTTTGGGGCTGCAGATTCTGTGTGTTTTCCACTGGTCATAGCTCATAGCTTTAGAGCTAGAACAGACTTTATAGGTCATCTTAGTTCAACCTTCTCATTGTACAAATAAAGAAAATTAGTTTCATGGAGGCTAATTGACTTGCCCAAGGTCACAAAGGGAATAAATGGGTGGAAACAAGTGGTAGAGACTTGACTGGAGCCCAGATATTGTCTCCAAATCCAGCAATCTCTACTCTAGCCCTTTGTGGCTCATTTTTTCCTTCTCTTCCCTGCTTGTATCTCTAACATTCTGATCATCTGTTTCAATGCTGAGTAGGAAACTGGCCACATGGGGTTCAGTTGAGGGTGAAGCTGTATATATGTATGTGTGTTTTTAAACTGCATTATGTTACAACCAGTCCTTACTCAAGGCAAAAGAGCAAACTATTTTTTTTTAAGTATCAGCAAGGCTGTTAGCTCTGGGGATTAAAGGTTGGGTATTAACAGTTAGGGATATTAGTACAGAATTAGGTGAGGCAGCTTAGGTGAGGCCAGGCCAGGTCAGGTCAGGCCAGTTAAGGGCGTGGATGCCAGCTCCCTGGTGGCAACTTGGCTTGCTGACTGAAGACAGAACTCTCCTAACCAGTGATTTTGCCCCCATAATTAACTCAATCTTCTTAACAAAAGGAAGCAGAAAACCTTGTTCCTCTGTTGGAACTGACTGTCTCTTTATTACCATCTTGAAAAATGGCATTTGAGGCTGAAGCTTCTGAGCAAGGCCTATGAAACTGGACTCTGCCCTTCCTCTGGTTGTTGAAGACCCCCTGACTCCTTCCCACAGAGGGCTGGCTGCTATTAAGAGGTCCAGCTTACCTACCATTGTCCAACCAGCGGGTATTTTGGTTTTTTACATTTTTTCTTCACAGCAGACATTCTGCTATACGCTATCTGTATTATAGGTCCGGGCCTATAGAGAGAGAGAGCTAACTCCATGGAGGAATTTGAGGAGCAAAGAAAGGCTGCCTAGTCACAAACTTCTCCTCCATAGGGCTTCTTCAGGTGCCTATAACTCCACATTTCTTTGAATTAAGGCTTTAATGTAGCAGTTAAAATGCAAATATATTGAGTGGGCAGTATAACAAATTAAGCCATTAATACCTTAGCATGAATTGGCTTATCAGACTAGCTAATTATTACCTAGGGGGATGAACCATGGGATCATAAGATTCTTTTTCTTTTCTTTTCTTTTTTTTTGGATTTTATTGATGCCTTAACTTTACAGGTAAGAAAACTGAGGACCAAAGAAAGGCCATGACTTTCTTGAATCACATAGGTGGTAAGAAACAGGGCTAGGATTCAGATGTGGGAATCCATCACTCTTAATACAATATAAGAATTTACATAGTACAGGCAGGTTCAGTTGGCAGATTAGGAAACAGAGTCCAGGAAGAAGGATTACAAGACTTATTTGTGTTCCACCCATCTCAAGATTGCAGACTAAAAGCTGGAAGAGACCCCAGAGACCATTTAGTTCAACATTCTCATTTCACAGATGAGGGAAGTTAAGTAACTCACCCAATGTCAATCAGAGGCAGGATTTGAATGCAGGTTCTTTGACTCCAAAGCCAAATGTGCTCTTGGCTTGACCAAGAGGTAACACAAGACTACTAGCTAGGGGTGGAAAGAGGAGTCTGGGGTTTAAAAACAAACCTTGGGCTAGACTTCATCCAAAGGGGATGTATTGGAAGAGGAAAGGGAGGGACAGGAAGGGAAGAGCAGATGTTTGTTAGTGGTCTCCGTGCCCCATCAGCCTTGTTATCCTGAAAGATCTCTTCACCTCTATGGCTCTTTTCCCTGATTGGTTGTTTCTTCTTGGAACCTACTTTTTAAGGAAGGGTCCTCAGACTAGCCTTGTTCACACCTACATTCCTCTCTTGACCCCATTCCTGACTTTCTGGACTTCTTTCTTTACCACATCCCCATGGGAATACCTTCCCCTCCCCTATTTCCAGTTTTCTTTTATATGTTGCCTTCCTCCATTAGAATGTAAACTCCTTGAGGGCAGGGATTGTGGGATTGTCTTTCTTTTTGCTTCTATTTGTATCCCCAGCATTTAGTAGAGTGCCTGGCACAGAGTGAGAGTTTGATAAATATTTGTTGATTTATTGACAAAATCCTCAGGATTTTAAGGAACCTCAGACAACAATCCATAACCAAATAGGAATGTCTCTACAACTATCTCACCAAGTGGTAATTTAAAATTTCTAGTCATACAGAATTTACTATATCCCAAGACAGCCTATTCTATTTTGTTAGGGATTATTAGGAAGCTTTTTCTTGGATCTAATCTGTCTATTTCTTTGCAACTTCCAATCATTTGACCTATTTCTGTCATCTAGTGCCAAGCAGAATGTTTGTTCCAGGTGACATCCCTCCAAATACTCAGACATTATGTCTTTTCTTCCTGAGAAGCCTGAGGCCTACTATGGTGCCTTATTTTACCTCACAGCTCCCCAGCCCTAGTACGCAGGAGATGCTTGCTTCGTAGATGCTGTTTGTATGAATATGGAATAAATGTGGTAACATTTGATCTGAGCCTCATATGTGTCAGGGGCCCTACAGAGGTAGCATGCTACAGGAAAAAGAACAGTGCCTTTGGAGTCAAAAGGACACAGATTCAAATCCTGCCTCTGACTGACCTTGGGCAGGTATTTAATTTCCCTGGCCTCAGTTTCCTTATCTGTGAAATGAGAGGGTTGGACTAACTGGTCTCTGAGGTCTCTTTCAGCTTTCAATCTATGATCTTGAAGTGGGTGGACCCCAAATAAATCTTGCAATCCTTCTTCCTGGGGTCTCCTAACCCCCCTAGCCAGGCTCCTACTCCCCACCCTCCTTCTGCTCTCCAAGTTCTTCTCAAGAACAATTTGCTGGAAGGCAGCCTGGCGTGTTTGATTTCCTATGACTGCTGAACATGCTCCACACCAGATAAGATTCCTTCACAGGGAGGAAAATTGGAAAAAGCAGTAGGTTTCTGTTTGATTGTGGCACTGATTCATTTGGAGGAGGAGAAACCCATTCTGGAATGGGGTGAAGACATAATGAGAAAATGCATGAGATGCCTTCAAAGCTTAGCAAAATGAGGTTGCTAACAGTTTTGCTTTGTTAAGTCAAACTAAACACAGAGAATAGAGGGTGAGCGCTACAGAAAGAGTAAGTTATTACTAATTAGTTATTACTAATTTAAGATTAATTTTGAGTAGCCTTGAAATTTACCATGAGGCATATAGTTTTGCCTTTGATGGTCAAAGAAACTTTTGCCTTTGTTCTTTTCCAAGACACTCCTTTACCCCCTCGGTCCCCATATCAATCTGTAGAGCAAATTAAGCAGCAGCTTCAGTGGGTAGAAATTCCAAGGGAAAGGTCAGACTAATTGTTGGGTGGAAACTAAGAGTGATGAGACACGCTATGGGGTGTCATATTTTTCTGGCCACCGAGGATAATGGCCAATCATTACCCCTCAAGAATGCTTTAATTACAAAACAGAGCCAGCAGTCTCCAAGGGCATAAACATCTATCAATCAATGTGCACGTATTGAGTCTGTAAACAAACATTTACTAAGCTCTTACTATGCCAGGAGCTATGTTAACCTCTGGGGACTAAAAAAGAAAGGCAGAAACACGGTCCCTTTTCTCAAGGGGCTTACATTCTTTTTTTTATTTTATTTTATTTTATTTTATTTATTTATTTTTTTTTTTTGCTTTTTGGCAGGGCAGTTGGGGTTAAGTGACTTGCCCAAGGTCACACAGCTAGTACATGTGTCAAGTGTCTGAGGCCGGATTTGAACTCAGGTCCTCCTGACTCCAGGGCCGGTGCTCTACTGACTGCGCCACCTAGCTGCCCCAAGGGGCTTACATTCTAATGGGGGAGGGGAGACAGCATGCAAACAACTGTACACATTTAAGATATATATATATAGTATAAATGAAAGAACATTTCAGAAGGAAGGTACTGGTGGTGTAAGTAGTTTTTTAGCAGGGTAGGGTTGAGAAAGACTTTCTTCAGTAGGTGGGATTTGAGCTGATACTTTAAGGAGGCCAGGGAAGCCAGGAAACAGAAGTGAGGAGGAAAAGAATTCCAGGCTTGGGGGACAGCCAATGAATCAGGAGAGAATCGGGCACAGAATCAGGAGATGGAGTGTCCTTGTGATGAACAGTAAAGAGACCAGTTTCACTGGATCACAAAATAGGAGAGTAAGGTATATGAAGACTGGAAAAGTAGGAAGGGGCCAGGTTGGGAAGGACTTTAAAAAGCAAGCAGAGAATTTTATATTTGGTCCTGGAGGATATAATAGGAAGCCACTCAAGTTTATAGAGTAGGGGCTGTGACATGGACAGATCTGCACTTTAGGAGGAAGATTTTGAAGCTGATTGGAGAATGGAGTGGGGAGAGACTTAAGGCAAGAAGACCAAGCATCAGGCTGTTGGGATAATCCAGGCTTGAGGTGAATGCTTGCATGGGGGTGGTGGTGGGGACTCTTTGAGTGGAAAGAATCATATAAGATAGATGTGAAGATAGAAATAACAAGACATAGGGTGTGGTGAGGATTTGAGGACATAAAGGTTACTGAGCCCTTATTATTGGCTAACCCTTTGAAATCCCCAGATAGCACATAGTCTTGTGGGGTGTGGGGGGTGGTGGTGGAATGAGACTTATCCAAATAGCTAGATAACACAATAATACAAGATAAGTGAATTAGAGACTCACCTTTGTGAGTTTGAATATGACCTTAGACACTTACTAGGTTTGTGACCCTGGGCAAGTTAATTAATTGTTTGCCTCAGTTTCCTCATCTCTAAAACAGGGATGATGAGAGCACCTACCTCTCAGAGCCGTTGCAAGAATTAAATGAGGTAATATTGTAAAGCACTTTGCAAACCTCAAAACACTATATAAATTATTATCGTGGCCATTATTATTATTACAAGATGAGCCCCGAAGGTTATCAGTCCCTTACTGGGAGAGGCCCACTGGGCCAGGTTTCTTGTTAGACATAGAATCAGAATCTCAGATTCAGAAGGGGCCCATAAATATAAGTAAATGATGAAAGCAAAAGTATCAATAATGATATAACGCTTTAAAATGTGTGAAGAGCATTACACATATTATCCCATTTGATTCCCCTCAACAAAATTTTGCAGATGAAGAAACTGAAGGTTAAAAAGACTTACCCATGGTCACATGACTAGTTTGATGTCGTATTTGGATTTGAATTTGGATTTCCTGACTCAAAGCCCAGCCCGGTGGCCTCTAGACCAGGGGCTGGCGAACTACTGCCTATGGGCCAAATCCAACTCTCACCTTTTTTTGAGTGTCCTACGAGCTAAGAATGGTTTTTATATTCTGAAATAAAGTTTGATCGTATCTGAAAATGTAAAAGCCATTCTTAATTCATGGGCCAGTACAAAAACAGGTTGCCTGCGGGATTTGGCCTAGGAGTAGTAGCTTGCCCGTCCCTGTTATAGATGACTCTACTTTTCACCAATACCCTTGTTTCACAGAGGAGAAAACAGAGGCTCTAAGTGGCTGTAGGGTTTGTTCAAGATGGTACAACTAGTGCTAGAGTGATAGTGTTCATCTCTTGACTCATGTAAAATCCGTTGATCTTTCCATCACGTCAGGCTATCTTATGGCAAAATTTACCATGGTCTTCTTTTCAACCCAAATTTAGAATCAGCATTTAGATATTGAGCCCAACTAAGAGGTCACATGCACTTATATCTCTTTCAAAAGAAGAGAGAAAGAGAGAAAGGCAGAAAAAGAGAGAGAGAAAAAAGGAAAGAAAGGAAGAAAAAGAAAAAAAGAAGAAAGGAAGGAAGAAAAGAAGGAAACAAAAAACTGAATTCATGTTCTCGAGGCTGAAATTGAAAAATTTATACGATGCCTCTCACCACAGTTACTGAAATGTGCCTGCAATCTAATTAGGTTAATTTCAATTTCCTAGGTTTAATTACTTTTAATTTAATTAATTTAAAATGCAGTATACAAGGTGATTAATTAGTAAATGTTGTTGAGGGACTCTGAAGGTGAAAAGTGATATGTAAGTCTTTAAATATTATCACTGCCAAAGCCACTACATTTTCTCTGCAGAAGGGCAGGGTTGCCCTTCAGGGTCATAGGAGGAGAGAATTAGGCTTGGAGAGCTTTACCAAGGACTGGTTGTGGGCTCCTCGATAGAACAAAGGTACAGAGTGCTCAATGAAGCTGTAAGGACATGCTTTGTCTTTCAATGGAGCTGAATAAATTCTGGCACAAATAGTTTTCACTGTGTTATTTGGAAACATTGTGCTCAATGGATTATGGATCAATCAATAAACATTGATTAAGCACTTACTATTTGCCAAGACCGGTGCTAAGTGCCGGGGACACCAAAAGGACAAAAGTCAGTCCCTGGCCTCAAGGAGCTCGCAATCTAATGAGGGTGACATAAGCAAACAAAGCTATATACGGGATAAATAGCAAATAATTTAGAGAGAAAAGGCACTAGAATTAAGAAGGTTGGGGATGGCTTCCTATAAAACGTAGGATTTTAACTGGGAAAGGAAGCCAGGGACAGTCAGAGAAAATGCCAAGAGATGGAGTGTCTTGATTGTGAAACAGCCAGGGGCCCAGTGTCACTGGATTGAAGAGTATGCATCAGGGAATAAGATGTAAGAAGGCTAGAAAGGTGGGAGGGGACTAGGTTCTGAAGGGGTTTGAATGTCAAACAGAACATTTTATATTTGCTCCTGGAGGCTATAATAAAAAGTCACTGGAGCTTACTGAGAGGGTGGGGTGGGGTGGGGTGACCTGACATGATCGGACACTTTAGGAAATCACTTTAGTGGCTGAGTGACGGAAGAAATGGGGAAAGACTTGAGGCAGGAAGACCCTGCAGCAGGCCAGTGCAATAATCCAGGTGTGAGGTAATGAAGGTCTGTACAGGAGCAGTGGTGGTGTCAGAGGAGAGAAATGTCAAATTCAAGAGATATTGCAAAGAACTTGGTGACTGATTGGAGGAATAGAAAATTTAGAGCCAGAAGGGAGTCTAGACATCAACCAGGCTAGCTCTACTATTCCCCTCCCCCCAAATAATTTTACGTATGAGTAAACAGGACCAGAAAATGGCATTCACACAGGTAGGAAGTAATAGAACAAGGATTTAACCCAGTTCCTCTGACTTCAAATCCAGAGCTGATTCCATTATACCGTATGCCATTCCTTGGTCTGTTTCTCTGAAGAAGAAGTCTCCAGTGTGTGTGTCTTTAGTCTTCTAAGCCTGATCCTCTTCAGTGGCTTCCCATCCTACTACCCACCAGAGCTGACCCTACACAAAATTGTAAAGCCAGAGAAGTTTATCCTCAAAGTACTTCTCCCTCAGTGGCCCTCCCTCGTGGCATTCCCTTTCATTTCATTCACCTAGAATTCTCATGCTTTCTCTGTGACTCCCAGAGCCCCAGAATGCATTATTCTACCCAGGCCTGGCTGACCTTCCCAGCACTGGAAACTTCCTGTTCTCTCTTACTAGCTAACTAGCTCTGTGACTCGGGCCAAACTACTTCCCTCATCCGAAAAATGAGTGAGATTGGACTAGATGGTCTCTAAGAACCAGAGAAGTCAAGAGATTTGTCAACACAGGCAGGTTCTTTCCAACTCTAATTCATTTATTCCTTTGACCTCCCAAATCCCACCAAACTAATCACTCTGAGACTTGAACTATGTGTATCTCAGGACTATATGGATCAAGAACTCTATGTATCTCTTGAACTATATTTATATCACCTAAAATGAAAAGGAATGATAGCTGATGTCAATACAGCATTTAAGTCTAGAGAGTACTTTCAGATATATGTTCAAGGATTCCTGATTTCCATGCCATGGATGTTCCCTCCACAGGTGCAGATTGTAACACTGGGCTTTTGTAGACAGCTTCATAAGTTGTTAAAAGCATATATATGTATATATGATATATATACACACACGTACATATATGTGTGTGTGTGTGTGTATGTGTGCAGATTGTAACACTAGGCTTTTGTAGACAGCTTCATAAGTTGTTAAAAGCATATATATGTATATATGATATATATATATATATATACACACGTACGTATATGTGTGTGTGTGTGTGTGCAGATTGTAACACTAGGCTTTTGTAGACAGCTTCATAAGTTGTTAAAAGCACATATATGCATATATATATATATGCACAGATTGTAACACTAAGCTTTTGTAGATAGCTCCATAAGGTGTTAAAAGCAACTAGATAGATAGATAATTAGATAGATAGCTATATAGACACATATAAATCATTTGGTGGCCAACATGCTAGTGATGAGGCTCTGTAAATTTAGTTTAATTGGTCCTCAAAAGAAAGACATACAGTTCATCACTGAGAACATATGGAAAACCTTCCCAGCCTGGTAGAATCTTCCAGAGCTTGTGCTCCACTAACATAACATCCAAGAACCTGGGCTCATCTGCATTCCATTCTCTGAGACAGCAGAGAAGTGGAAGTCAAACGAACAGCCTCATAGCATGACATATATTTAGGAAAGGCCTAATTTTTTGGCAGGGGGAGGAGGGAGAACAAGTGGTCTGAATCTGTGACTTCATTCATTCAGAGAATGCCTTCAGTGAGAAGAGGAATTGTGAATCTGGACCTCCCATCTGACTATTTGATCACGTACCTCACAACTCATATTACACTTGCTTTCAGACTACTCTTACCATTCCACCAAAGCTGTTCTCTCCAAAGTTACCACTGATGTCTTAGTTGCCAAATCCAATGGTCTTTTCTCCATCCTCATTTTCCTTGACCTCTCTGCAGTCTTTGACATTGTCGATTACTTTCTCCTCCTTGAGACTCTTTTTCGCTCTACTCTTTAGGGATGCCACCCTCTCCTGCTTCTTGTCCACTCTTCTGCCTCCTTTGCTGGATTCTCTTCCAGATCATGCCCTCTAACCCAGGTGTGTCTTAAAGTTCTGTCCTGGGTCCCCTTCTATTCTTCTTCCATCCTACTTCATTCAGTAATCTCACCAACTCCCCTGGATTTAATTACAATCTCTGGGCTGATTCTCAAACCTACCTATCCTGCCATGAACTCTCTGCTGACCTTTAATCTACCATCTCCACCTGCCTTTCACACTTCGGATGTCCAGTTTGTCGTCGTTGCTGTTCAGCTGTTTCAGTCATGTCTGACTCTTTGTGATGCCATTTGGGCTTCTCTTGGCAAAGATCCTGGATCGCTTTGCCATTTCCTTCTCCAGCTCATTTTATAGATGAGGAAACGGGCAACCATGGTGAAATGACTTGTCCAGAGTCACACAGTTAGTAAGTGTCTGAGGCTGGATTTGAACTCAGGAAGATGAGTCTTCTGGACTCCAGACCCACTGCTCCATCCACTTTGCCACCTAGCTGTATAGTAGACATCTTAAACTCGCCATGTTCAAAACTGAAACTCATCTCTCTCCATAAATCCTCCCCAGTTCCTACCCTCCCTATTACTATAGAGGACATCACCATCCTCCCAGCCCCTCAGGCTCACAACCTAGAAGTCATCCTGGGCTCCTCACTATCTCTCACCCTCTCATGCCCATTCTGTTGCCAAAGTCCACTGATTTCAACTTTGCAACCTGTCTCTAATTTGCTTCCCTCTCCTCTAATATTGCCACCATTCTTGTGCAGGCACTCATCACCTCATGCCTGGACATTATGATAGTTGACCTGCCTGCCTCCAGTCTCTCCCTGCTCCAATCCATCTTTAATTCAGCCACCACAGTGATTTTCCTAAAGCATACATCCAATCGTGTCACTCACCTGCTCCATAAGCTCTAGTGGCTCCTTATGGCCTCCAGGATTGAATACAAAATCCTCTAATCGGAGTTCAAAGCCCTTCACAATCTAGCCCCTTCCTACCTTTCTAGTCTTCTTATATCTTACTCCCCACCAAATATTTTTCAATCCAGTGACACTGGCCCTCTGGTTGTTACACAAACAGGACACCTTCTCTTAGCTCTGGGCATTTTCTCTGGCTGTTTCCCGTGCCTGGAATGCTCTCCCTCTTCTACTCCATCTACTGACCTCGCTGGCTTCCTTTGAGTCCCAACTAAAATCCTATCTTTTACCAAAAGCCTTCCCAAACCTCTCTTAATTATAGTGCCTTCCTTCTGTTAATTGTTGTTGGCGTTCAGTTGCTTCAGTCATATCTGACTTGTTATGACATCATTTGGAGTTTTCTTGGCAAAGACACTGGAGTTCTTTGCCATTTCCTTCTCCAGCTCATTTGACAGATGAGGAAACTGAGGCAAACAGGGTGAAGTGACTTGCCCAGGGTCACACAGCTAGTGAATGTCTGAGGCCAGACTTGAACTCAGGAAGATGAGTCTTCCTGACTCCAGGCCCCTACACTCTATCCAGTGTACCACCTAGCTGGCCCTGACTAGTAATAGCTATTTTAAATTGTGGATAAAGAAGCAGGGTATTAGTGAACAATCCATGTCCCACTAAGAATTCGCTTGTGTACCATCTTTGATATGAAAAGGAAACTGAGGCAATGGGACCTAACAAGTGTAGCCAAATAGCTTTTAAACCCCTTTTTTCCATCACTCACACATAGCACACATAGCTGTTTGGAGGTCATTGAGAGGCCAGGGAAGAATGAGGAAAACCAAGTTTCTGTACCTCATGCCTTGTCCCAAGCTCTTTGTGTATCTTGGGCCTACAGGGTCCTGTTAGAAATGGAGCCAAAATACACCCTCCACTCCATTCCTCCATTTGAATTTCAAGCCAAACATTTCCCTGTTGTTTTAAGGCCAGTTTCAATTTATAGCGAGAAGGCTATCAACCCCCAAAAGATTAACTTACTGTTACCCCCCATGAAAGCAGATCTGTGTAGAAAATCTTGTTAAGAATTTTTTTTTGGGGCCATCTCACACTTCTGGAGATTTAGTTGAAAGCTCGATGCTAAGTTACAGTGATTTATAGGAATGTGGAGAGGCTGGGTTTTAAATGTGAGCTCTTTGGGATGCTGGCAACCTCTCTCCCTATAAATCTCAACTGGTATTTCTTAGCCCTTCCATGCCAGCAGTTAGGAGGCCTGCAACACCTTTTCCATGCAGTAGCCTATGAAAATATTGAAGCTGGGCCCAGACAAATACCACTATGGGAAAGGGGGAACTTTGATGTTTTGGAGTTATTTTCAAATGGGCTTTGCCAGATCTTAATTTTTCCAGTTTACAAGTTAAGAGTTTCAGACCATCTGTTTGCTGTCAACTGGTGTTTGTTTGGATGGGGATTTTATTACTTTTTTCCATCTAACACTCCTGTTCTTACAAGTAGTTTATTGAACTTCATAAATGTCAGCTTTTGCAGGAGTTTTGTAAGCAGCTTATGATTTAATATTTAATCAAAATTGAGCAGCCTATGTCTGTAATCAATCTGAGCCTGGAACACCAAATCCTCAAGCCCACAAGCCCCACGATCATCTAAATGCACATCTCCTTTGAATCCTCCTCTGGCCCACGCCCTGTCAAATTTTCACAGGAGCTGATTTTCTACATAACAGAAAGAGCCCAAGACTTATGCTGGGAGACCTGGGTTTCAATCCTGTCTGTTTCTTACCAGTTGTGTGACCTTGGAAGGATGTGTGAGCTCCTTGAAGGACAGGGACCATTTTAGCTATTGTATCCTCAGTACCTAGGACAGTGTCCAGAAGCACTCCTTGATTGGTTGAACTGTCTTATCCCCTCTGGATCTTCATTTCCTCCTGCGAAAGGAAGGAGCTGGGCTGGATGATCTCCAAGGTCTCTTCCAGCTCTAACATTTTCAAGTTATTGAGACCTAGAGAAGCACAGAATGTTGAGACAGATCAATCAATCAACCAACAGTTTGTTCCATTTATTAAATACCTACTAAGTGCCAGGCAGGCACTATACTAGGCTCTGGATATATAACAAATGAAACTATCTCTACTCACAAGCAGAACACACACACACACACACACACACACACACACACACACACACACATACATATACATCATCTTTCTCTCTTTCTTACTTTCTCTTTCTCCCTCTCTCCCCCCTCTCTCCCTTTCATATACATGTATATGTGTGTGTATATAGATGTATATATGCATGTCTATATACGTATATGTGTGTATGGTGTGTGTGCACATGTGTGTGATTGTATAATAAATCTAAATACAGGTAGGGAGGGAGTTCAGGAGGGAGGGTATTAGCAGTTGAGATGATCAGGAAAAGTTACACATAGAAGAAAGATATCCTTGAGCTGAGTCTTGAAAGAAGAGAGAGATTCTATTCTATGAGGCAGAGATAAGGAGAGAATGCATTCCAGGCACAGGCGACAGCTAGCATTAAGGCACTGAGTTGGGAGATGGTGCATCATGTGTGATGAACCAGTTTGGCTGGGTCAAAGAGTGTGGGAGAGTCATGTCCAAAGAGGCTGAAAAGCGAGATTGGGGGCAAGGTTGTAAAAGACTTTCAAAGATAAACAGAGCAATTTACATTGGATTCTCAAGGCAATAGGGGGCCGATGGAATTTATCAAAAAGGGAAAAAACCACTTTAGCGGCAGCATGAAGATGGACTAAAGTGGGTAGGGACTTGAGAGAGATTGATCAATTAGGTGATTATAGTCATCTAGGTGAAAGGAGATGAAGTTCTGACCTGTGTCAACTGCGTGAGTAGAGAGACAGGGCTAGATGTTTTAGGGGTAGAAATGGCAAGATTTGACAACTTGAGGTGAGTGGGAATGAGGAGTTGAGGATAACTTAAAGGTTGTAAAGCTGGGAGACAAGAGGAAGGAGCCAGGGAACCAGGGAGAATATCCCTCATTAGGGGTTTGATCTGGATGATAAACCAACAAAGCCTCCTCTAAAATGGAATCCAATTAATTTTATACAAACAGAAACTAAAATTTTTCAAGGATTGCCCATGCTGGGATGAGAATCCACCTCTTCAGACTCTGAACCCAATGCTTTTTCCACTATCCCCACTTACCCCTTTTGGAAATCATCATTTGCCCTCCCTCCCAAGACTTTAAATAGGAATTTATTGAGCAGTACACAGATGCAAAAAAACAAAAAACAAAAACCTAAAGTCATTATTCTGGCAAACTCCAAAGCAAAATAAAACTTAGTGGGATGTTATAGAAAGGAGAGGGAAAGGGAGGAGATTTGGCTTCTTTTTATTGTTAAGAATGTCTAAGGCCCATGGCCATTATCATTACATTTTAAAATTCCTTGCTTAGTGAAAGCTTTATCTAATTAAATATTAAAAGTAAAATGTGTGGTCCGAATAGCAGGATGACAGGAATTTCCCACAGGCCAATTCTATAAAAGCAAATTGGATAGCCAATAGCACCAACCCAACTCTGTACCCCCCCTCCCCCTTATACTTGCCTTCCTCTCTAAAACCGTAGGAAGAGTAGGAACCTAGAATGATCATCTAGTTCCTTCCCCTGCCAGCTAGACTGCAAAGCAATAGAATTGCCTTGTACATTAGGTGGGTTCCAGAAAAAAAGATATGAAATAAATTGAAATTTTGTCAATGAAATCCTATTTTCCCATTGACTAACATTATACAGTCAATAACATCTGATTATGCTTTCTGATGGATCATCACAAACAATAGTTCTAATTTCTAGAATCAGAATATATAAACTATATGCTGTAACTATAAAATTCTTTTGTTTACAACAAGCCTGTTGTATCATTTCCCTGCAATTTTTATTGGTGTTGTCTGGGTTCTATCATAGTCCTGGTTCTGCCACTGTCTCCATAGGCAGGACATTTTGCTGTCATCTGCCTCAGTTTCCTGATTTGCAAAATGAGAGATTTGGACTGGATGTTCTTTAAGGTCTTTTCTCCTAGAAATATTCTATAATTTTTATAATTCTATCTTTCTGCTAAGCATTAATGGTCTATAAACACCATATAAATGTTCTCAAGGAGTGACTATTTAAGGAGACCTGTAGTGAGCCCCCTTTAAAAGTTAAGTTAATCATGTGGAAAGCAAATAATCACTGCTTTAATTCACCAGTTCTGTGAAAGTGGTTTCTATATAGCAGGACCTTCTTGTATCTGCTATGTTTAGGGGAAAGTTGCCTGTTGAATACGTGTCTGTTTGACATCTAGTCCCTTGTACCCCAATTCTATATCATCAAGTTAGTTAATGGCTTTACTCCTATCACATTTTGGTTCACCTCAATCAATAAGAATTTATTGAGCATCTACCTTATGCTAGGCACTATGGTATGCCCTAAGGATTCAAAAAATAAATAATTCCTACTCTTGAGTAGCTTATGTTCTATCAGGGAGAGGCATCATGTATGAGTGTATATGATTGTACATATACAAACAGAATAAATTAGTATCCCCATAATAAAGACAACTGATACAAGGTAGTGTAAAGAGGGAGGACATTAGAAGTTGGGCATGATCAGGAAAGGCTTCACATAGAGGGTGGAACTTCAGCTGCATCTTAAAGGAAGTAAGGGATTCAATGAGGTGGAGGTAAGGAGGGAGGCATGAAAGACGGCCAGTGCAAATGGCTGGCATCCTATGTATGAGGAACAATAAAGTCAGTTTATCTAGACTATAGAGTGTTGGAAGGGGAGTGACGTGTAATGAAGCTGGAAAAGTAGGTTGGGGGCAGGTTTTGAAGCGCTTTAGAAATCAAGCAGAGGAGTGGTAGAGAGTCATTGCAGTTTATTGAGGAGGAGAGTGGCACAGGTAGATCTGTTCCTAAGGAAAATCACTTTGGAAATTGTGTGGAGACAGTTCTGTGGATAATAAATACAAATATACACAAAGTGATTAAATATAAGGTAGTTAAGGAGGGACAGTATTAGGAGTGGAATTGGAATGCGGTGACCGGAACGGTAAGATACTTGAGGCACGGAGACCAATTCACAGACCATTACAAAAGGCCAAGTGAGAGGTGATGATATCCTGAGCTAGAGTGGTAGCCATGTGGGTAATGGGTATAGAACAGATATAAGAGATATTGTAAGCGTTGAAATGTTGAGAGTTGGAAACTGATTGGCCATGAAATGTGAGAGAAAGTCCAGGATGCCTGGGAGACTGGAAAGATGGTGGCGCACTTGTTGTTCATTCTTTGTTCTCAAAGAGGATCAGTGACATCATGAGGATGATGCCATAACTTGCACTTGAATCCGATTTGCTCCTGACAGAAAAAGGGAAGCTTCAAACAAGGGTAGGTTGCTAGGCTGACAAATATTTATTAGATCCCTACTTCATTCAGAATACTACATTGAGGGAGATATGAAATTTAGTTAAGACATGACTCTTGTCCTCCTGGAGATTGTAATCTAGAGGAAACATAAGGTAAGTGTAGATAACTATGAACCATGGTGGTATATGATAAATGAAACAAAGAGGTACAAACCAAAGGGTGGGGTAAGGTTAGAGGAGAAGTGGCTCCCAGTCTTAGAGGAGCTGGCTCTTCTCCTTGTCAAGACTAATACTCTACAATTATCCCTTCCACATCATGACTTTCTCCATCGAAGCTTCCATATATTGTGGGTTGGCTTAAGAAAGTAAATGGGAACTTTTTGGGGAGTTTTTTGGAAACTGTAGATGACATGCAAAGGCCAGCAGACAACATAGAAACAGTTTAGAAACTCCAAAATGCATAAAACATTTTATAGTACTATGTAATATCAATGTATTTTATCCTTTAATATGACAACAATTCTGATTTCTCTGGTATGAAGGGAAGGCCAAAAACTTTTATGTGAATTTTCCAGATCACAGGGGTGCCATGCCCTTAGCCCCAAGATGTGAAAAGGATAATTGTAATTATGTCCGTGATCCCATCCCCTTCTGCCTTCTCTGGGACTTTCTGCTTTCTCCCTCTGTCTCTCTGTCTCTGTCTGTTTTTCTCCTCTTGCTTTCTCTCTAATTTTCAATCCTTCCATATCCACTGGTTTCTTCTCTGCTACCTACAAATTTGTAGCCCCTCAAGCTATATATTTTTATATATATATATATAATATATATATATATATACAAATATTTTTTTCCCTAGTGTTCTCAACCAAACTCCTAGAAAAAATTATCTACAGTCATTCTACTTTCTCACCTCTCACTCAGTTCTCAACACCTTATGATCTAGTTTATATGATCAGAAACTGCTTTCTCTTGAGGCAGCTAGGTGGACAAGTGAATAGAGCACCAGGCTTCGAGGCAGACAAACCTGAGTTCAAATCTGGCTTCAGACATTTACTCCTATGTGATCCTGGCCACTTAAGTAACTTAACTTCTGCCTCAGTTTCCTCAACTGTAAATCAGAGATAATAACAGCACCTACCTCCCAGGGTTGTTGTGAGAATGAATGAGATAATATTTGTAAAGCACTCGGCATAGTGCTTGGCACATGATGGGCACTATATGATTGCTTATTCCCTTTTCTCTCTCTCGCTAAAGTCATGGATGGTCTCTTTATGGCTAAAGTCAAGCCTCATCTTCCCTTATCTTCCTTGACCTCTGTAGTGTTTGGCCCTTGACCATCCTTCCCTTCTGGATCTTGTCTCCTCCCTGAATTTTTTGAACTACTCTTCCTACCAGTCTTGAAGATCTTTCTTAGTCTGCAGGGTTATCATCCATGCTCACCCCTATGTGTGGGTATATTCCAGAGCTCTGTCTTGGGCCCTCTTCCTCTCTTCTCTTTCTCTACTCTTAGCAATCTCATCAGCCTATGTGGGCTCTCCTTGACTCTTTCTTTCCCCCCTCTACCATTTATCTGGGGCCCTATTAGTATTTTCAGTGGCTTAAATTATTTACCATTAATGGATTATTAAACACTGGTTTCCTAATGGACTATTATTGACCTGGAAAATGGCAAATTGTTGACTGCGGTTTAGTTGCACTGTGAAAGAAAACTTTGCTTGGTGGAGGAAGTCATCAATGATTACATCCTCTTACCAAACCAATGGGCATGTCCTCAGAGGGTGATACCTCTTATTCTATGGCATTCCACATTCTTTTTTTATCCTTCAGCAGGGTAGGTGGCTACCCACGTGGAATGATTTAAAAGTTTTCAGTCCTTCCCCACCCCCCCCCCAAAATAAACTTCCTTTACTGTCATTATACCTATGATTTTACCACCAGAGATTTATTCATAGGATCATAGATTTAGAGCAAGTAGGGATTTTAAAGGTCATTTAGTCTAATCTTATTTTACAGAGGAGGAAATTGAAGTCTAGATAGGTGGAATGACTTGCTTAGTGAATGGCCATAGCTGGAAGGGGCAGGAGCTGGAATTCAAACCCAGATCCTCTGACTCAGCAGTCTTTCCCCTGCCCCATGCTTAGAGGACAGTGGGCTGCTCCAGTTAGGACAGGGCTCCCCACCAAATTCAAGACTTGGATGATCGTTTCTTGGGGACATTACAGAGAGCCCTGATTCAGGTATGGATAGAACCAGAAGGCCTCTGAGGTCCTTTCTAGCTCAGAGATCTCAGTGATTCTCTGACAGCTTTTTGGCCACCAGGAGACTCTAATTAAAAAGAAAATTCCTCTGGCATCAGAAAACTTAAACTCCTATCAATTGGCACCATAGAGGACAGAGTATAAGAAAAAAACAGGTTGAAATGAGACACACAAGGGATTTTTAGGGGAGAGGAACGCTGAAAGGAGGAAAAGGGCATGGAAAGAAATTATACGCTTGTGGTATATGAGCTGGAAAGAATTTTAAAGTTAACTGTTTTACAAATGAGGACGCTGAGACCCAGAGTGGTGAAATGAATTTATCCAAGGTCATACAAGTAATAAGTGGACATGTCAGGATTCGAACTCAGGCTCTCTGTTTTGAGATTAAGGGTTCTTTCTACTATACCAAGAGGTAAGAATGTGCCAAATACAAACTTCCTTGAGGGTAATTTAGTTGAGAGGCTGCCTGGAATAGGCTAGATTCTACAAGTGCCTGGAGTCAGGAAGACTCATCTTCCTGAGTTCAAATCTGGCCTCAGACGCTTACTAGCTGTGTGACTCTGGGCAAGTCACTTCACTCTGTTTGCCTCAGTTTCCTCATCTGTAAAATGGGCTGGAGAAGGAAAGGGTAAACCATTTCAGTATCTCTGCCCAAAAACCGCAAATGAGATCATGAAGAGTCAGACACGACTGAAAAATGACAGAACAGCAACAACAAAGGTGCCAGGCACTGGGCTAAGGACTTTTCCTAATAGATGGGCTAAGTGGCACATCCTTGTACCTCCTCTTCTCCCACACCTTTTTTGTTATGCTGCTCATTTGCTCTTCATAGTTCATCTAGGTTCCCTTAGCTTCATGCTATCACTGGATTCAGGCCATCTCTATAGAGGAAAAAACCAGCAATAAAACCAACTCACGTGCAAGACTGGATAAGGCTGACATTCAAGACTACCATGGTAATGGAAACAGTCAATCAATAAACATTTATTAAGTGACCAGGGACTTACCATTATCTTTAACTTGTGCTTCTTGACTCTGTTTTCAGCCCTAGGGGGAAATGTCATGTTTTTGTTGTTGTTCAGTCATGTCCAACTCTTTGTGACCCCATTTGGGGTTTTCTTGGCAAGGATACTCGAGTGTTTGCCGTTGTTTCTCCAGCTCATTTTACAGATGAGGAAACTGAGGCAAACAGGGTGAAGTGACTTGCTCAGCGTCACACAGCTAGTAAGTGTCTGATGCCAGATTTGAACTTGGGAAGATGAGTCTTCCTGACTCCAGGCACTCTATCTACTACATCAGGGCTGTCCAACCTTAGGTTTTTATTGAAACAATAGACAACATATTTTGATTTGCCATTTTAGTGAGAGCTCTGTGGTAGCTCTGCTTCATTTACTAAAGCATTTATATAAATTTTTATGCTTGTAGGCAGGCTGCATAAATTGCCCTGTGGGCCACATGCGTCCACAGGCCACATTTTGGACAGCCCTGTACTATATCACCTAGCTGCATCCCCTAGATTGGGGGTGTATGGGGTATTCGGAAGGACTAGCACCTCTGGTATGAAGGCTAGCTGAGTTCTTTTCAGGGCTGCTTATCCATTTCTGATGCCCATTTGATTCACCCAACTCTCACCTTTGGCTCCAAGAAGCTATAGTATATGCATTGGCCACACCCCTGCATAGGCAGACAGGTTGAGGTTAACCAACAGGCCTTAACCCCATCAATGAGTTAAGGGGATAACTTTCCCAAGTATGTGAAGACTTTCCCCGGCAGAATGGGTGGATGACAACAATTTGTTGGAATGGGCAGATGAGAACAATTTGTCCTGACAGCCATGAAGGTAGCTGAAGCAGGCAATGTGGAGCGCTTAGAACTTTGTTAGACATCAAAAACTCCAAGATCACCCACTACATCCCCAGTCACCACCAGCCATCTTGACTTTTGTCTACCACTGGACTTTGATGACCAGGAAGAGAGAGGGAGGCTGACAACTTTGTGCAACTCTGTCTTGCTTGTATCTAATTCACCAACAGGTCAAGACATAACCTGTGACGGCATTGATCTCTTCACAATGAAGCACAAACAACATTAAGTGACTGTCATGGGCCAGACACTGCAAATTACTGAGGATACAAAGAAAGGCAAAGAGCTAGCAGCTCACAATCTAATGGGACGAGACAACATGCAAATAACTATGTACAAACAAGCTACCTATGGGATAAATTGGAGATAATAGGCAGAGGGAAGTCACTGGAGTAGAGGAAAGTCCTCTGAATCCATGACTGTCACTAGCCGATGAGTAGTAAATCCACCCCAGTGGATGGTGCGCTCACCCTGACTTCCTAAATGGACCAACTTAAAGATGACCAACAATATTAACTGTTTTATGAAGCTGTCTTACGTAGATCATCTCTGTAGGAGGGACAGTGGGATGGTTGCCCCTAAACCTGCACTCTGGAGTCCTGCCCACCAGTATGATTTTGCCTTCAAAGGGGAAGGGTCATTCTGTGTCTTGGGCTGCCCAGCACAGGTCTATTGCTTTAGTCACCCCTCAGGAAGGGAAATGGTCAGCCTCTCTGAGAACATTTTCCTTCAACTGCTACTCTTTATTTTATTTTATTTTTTGGCTATGGATGAAAGTATTGTTCACATCCCCCTAGTTGCTACTTAAGGGGACTTTCTGCTTACACCTGGCTTGGTGCATATTTCTGCCTTCTGGATGCAAAATCACAAAGCTCTTTCCCTGCTGTTAACACAGGTAAAATAGTGGAGAGAGAGAGAGCTGGGGAAGGTAAGGGATAAGCTCCAATGAATAGGGGTTGTATCTTGGGATCCTGTCCCAACTGCCTGTCCCTAGTTACCTCCCTCCTTTTGTGCCCTGAAATACAGTTTACATCCCAGAGTAAACATGGAAGCATGCCTGTCCCTAGTCTGGAGGGGAAGATGTTGGAAAACTATGTCATGTGCAAGATGGGGCTTTTTTCATAGGTAGAATGGACAGCTGTCCAGTGATATGATTTGGGGGGCACCTCTGGTAAAATGGAAATAACACTCGATCTGGAGTCAGAAGATTTGGGTTCAAATTTTACTGGTGATGTGTAGTACCTGTGTTACCTTGGGCAAGTCACTTAATTTATCTGGACCTCAGTTTTCCTCAGCTATAAAATAAAGGGATTGGATTAGATTGTCGAGAGAGAGCTTCCAGCTCCAGAGCTATGGTCCTTTGATGAAAAATTTCTCCTCAATCCATGAACTTTGGACTCTGAAATTTAGTCCCTCTTTAAAAAAAGAAAAAGGTATAAACTTTTTTTTGGTAACGGGATGGGGGAGGGTTACTTTAAACCTATTGACACTTTCTCATTAATCCTCCAAATTAGCTTTTGAGCAACAAGGATCTGAATGGATGGGACATAAATGGAAATTTTGATTGGGGAAGGGATTTGGGAAAGAGTCTGGAATCACTGGGAGGGCAGGCAGGGGGGCAACCTGAGAGTACAGAATATCCAGTATAGGGATGGTGTCCAGCAGCAGAGTAAGGCAAGGTCATGGCTAGCTCACTGCTGGCATAAAAGAATGCTATTTTGGATAGAGAATGCATGTGAAATAAATTGGCTATTACTTTTCTTTGTAGTGTGTGCTCCAGGACTTTTTGCTGATGTGGTCTAACTTTAGGCCACAGTTACACAATATTCCTCCTATGTCCTGCTGAGCCCATTGGATTTAGTTAGCCTGTGAACCCATTACTGAGTTCTAGCTGCCTTAGATCCTGGGTTCCTCTAGTCCCTGCTAACTAGAAGAAGAACGAAGCTTCTCTTTCTTCCCCTTTCCCTGCTCCCACAGTACCTAGGGAAGACCTACAAAAGAGGAGGAGTCTACAATAGGAATAAGGGTAGGACTGGACTCATGATTTCATTAGTATTGGGAACTCTCCAAGCATTAAACTCCCTCTACCATTTCAGAATGATACCATCTCTGCAACTTATAATCTTAGAGGGTTGTCTAAAGCTCTAGGAGGTTACATGACCTGGATAGGGTCATGCAAGGTAGAAGGTGTAGAGCAGGGGTGGGGAACCTGCGGTCTTGAGGCCAGTGTGGCCCTTTAGGTTCTCTAGTGCGGCCCCTTAATAAAAGGATTTATTCCATAAAACTTTGATTTAGTCAAGAGGCCGTACCCAAGGACCTAGAAGGCCACATGTGACCTCAAGGCCACAGCTTCCCCACTTCTGGCATAGAGATTTATACATTTCAAGGCTGATTTTTTTTCTAATATGTCCTTTCCCCTTCTTTTTTTTTAAATAAGTTTTTTTATTGATATTTTTTGTTTTTTACATCATTGTAATTACCCCAAGTACCCCTCCCCCTCTCCCTCCCAGAGAGCCATTTCATTTACACACACATATATAAGTACATATGTATATATACATATATATATATATATAAAACATAAAATATAAAAACATGAAATAAAAAAACCATAAAATATAAAAACATATATACAAACATAAAATAAAAACATAAAATATATAGTATATTTAGAGAGAGAAAAAAATCAGCATACCTTACTGATACATTGAAAAAGTAAAAAAAAAAATGTGGAATGTGTAACACCTGTAGACTTCCCCCTCCCACCCACAAAGGGGTAGATTGAAGGTGTCTTCTCACATCTCATCATTCAAGTCCTGTTTGATCTTTATAATTTTGTTACATTTGCTTTTGGTTTTCTGTTGCAATGTTATTCCTTGCATTCACATTGTTGCAGTTTCAGCATATATTATTTTCTTGCTCTGCTTACTTTACTCTGCATCAATTCATATTGATCCTCCCTTGCTTCTTTGTATTTATCCCTCTATGCCTATCCCATACATAATTTCTTTCAGCACAGTAATATCCCATTACACTCACTTACCACAATTTCTTTAGCCATTCCCCAAATGAGGGGCATCTACTTTGCTTCCAATTCTTAGCTATCACAAAAAATGCTGCTATATTTTGGAGAACATATGGAGACTTTCTTCTTTTTGATGGCTTCCTTGGAATATAAGCCCAGTGATGGAGTCATTGGCTCAAAGGGTATAGATGTTTTAGTCACTTTGTTTGGTTGTAACATTTCACAGCTCCACCAATAATATATGAGTGTGCCTCCCTTTTCACAACCCCTCCAATATTGACTGTTGTCTTTTTTTCCATTTTTGCCAATTTGTAGGGTGTGAGGTAAAACTTCAGGGTTATTTTAGTTTATATTTCTTCAATTAGGAATTTGGAATATTTTTGAAAATGTGATTGTGAATGCTTTGTAGTTCTTTTGAGAACTGTAAGTCAGTATCCTTTGACCATTTATATCTTGGATACCAAACCCTTATCAGAGAAATTTGATACAAAGATTTTTTCCTCTTTTGACCACTTGCCTTCTTATCCTAGATGCTTTAATGTCTATGCAAAAGCTTTTTAATTTTGAATAATCAAAGTTATATATTTTATCTTTTGTAATTGCCTCTCTGTGAGGATCTATTTCTCTTTAAAATTTTTATAGTGCCATCTTTAATATTAAGGAAATTAATTTTGGAAGTATTTTCATTTTTATTATATTGGCACAGTCTAGCCATATGCACTGGATATTCTTCTAGCTATTTTAAGTGGCTCTTTATTTCCTTAAGGAGCACATTGTAATTGAATATACACAACTGTTTTGTATGCTTTGGTAGGTTGACCCACAGATATTTTATGCATCTGTAGTTATTTGGAATGGAATTTCCCTTTCTATTACTGCTTCTTACATTTTGTTATTATTATAGAGAAATGCTATTGATTTTCGAGGATTTACTTTGTAGCCTACAACTTTGCTGAAGCTATTAATTGTCTCAGTGTCTTTGCTAATTCCTTAGGATTTTCCAAGTAAGCCACATATCATCAATAAACAGAGATAGTTTTAGCTTCTCTTTACCTATTTTTATTCCTTGTTAATTCTTTTTCTTATCTAATTGCTGTTGCTAGCATTTTCAGAACAGTATCAAATAATAGTGAGGAAAGTGGGTATCCTCACTTTACTCCTATATTTATAGCGTACTCTTATTGCATATGGTGTTTACTTTTGCTTTTTTAGATAGATGCTTTTTATGACATTAAAAAGATGTCCTCTATGCCTAGACTTCATAGCTTTTTTTTTAATCATAAAAGAGTGCTATACCTTGTCAAAGGCTTTTTCTGCATTCATTGAGTTGACCATGTGGTTCTGGGTGTTCCAGTTTTTAATATCATTCATTATATTGACTGTTCTCCTAATGTTGAACCATCCTGGCACCCTTGGTATAAATTCTACTTGATCACAGTCCTATCAAACAGACCACAGTGATATCTCCAAGAAATCATTCCTTATGATCAAGTCAGTGTTCATTAATGATATTGATTTACAGTTCTCTTTCCTTGCTTTTTATTTTTATAAAACAAAAACAAGAGGTGTTCTTTGTCCTGATTGTAACCTCCAAACAATCTACTCTTCAGTTCTTTCCCAGACTATCACTTCAGAATTGTCTAATACAATTTAGTACAATTTCCTAAATCTGATTTTCCAAACCTTCAATTTTTATATGCCCCTTGCTTTTCCTTTCTTTACCAAAACTCTGTACTTGATATAATAATCTAGATCAGTACTGATTGGTATTAGATCAGTCTACAGATATGGGTTCTTGAGATGTATAATTGTGAGAAAACTCCTTGCTTCAATCTTTAGATCTGACTGGCTTTCTGGTCAGCATAAACTAGGTCCTTAGTTAAGGGTCTCTAAGCAACAAGTAGAGATGGTCCAGCTTCCCCGCCATGCAGACCTAGGTTCAAACAATGCAATAAAGTTTTCTTACAATTCTCATAACTGAATAAAGTTTTCTTGCAAGGCAGAAACTGGACTAGACCCATAACTGAATAGAAAGGGGATTGAGCTAGCTCAAGAATTCAGTCACAAGATGAAGTCAGTGTGGTTCACTTAGTTCCCATAGTTCCCTCAATTCCTCCTCTTGATTCATGGGAGAGGGGGCCAGCCCGCTCCCCCCGCCCCATGATTAGTTATCTATGAGCCAAATTTATAAGGTTTTTAATGTGCTGATGTTCACTGTCAACATTATACATCAAGAAGAGACCAGTGGGAAGCATCTTCTTACATCCCTTAGTACAACAGCTAACAGTCTAAGAACAATGATAATTATATACAAACCTTGTTAAATAAACTTTATAGGTAAACTAAGTCAGGCTACAGATCAAACTACTCAGAGGGCTCACAACGGACTGATTTTTAGAGGAGTGATTTACACGTCACCATGAAACAGAAGGCTGATCTAATATGACGATCATCAATATGAAATAACATCAAATCTCCTTGGAACCCCCTCCCTATGTCCTTTTCATCATCACATTTTGTCTTAAGTTCCAGCTGTCTCATGGAGTCATCTGGTCCTTCAAAATATCTCCTCTTGAACATCTGGAATAGACCTCGTACTCAGAACTGCTCTGAAGGGGCTCTGCTTCTCTGCTTCCAAATCACTTGCAGAGATTTGTAGGTAATTCTGCTAAAATCTTCTAGTGACAAGACTTAATACAATTTTAGGACAGCTTCCTAAATTGGTTTTCCAAACTGATACTTTCAGTTTTTGTATAGCCCTTGATGTTTCTTTCTTTACCTAAACTCTGTACCTGACAAAAGAATCTTAAAAAAAAGAAAAAGAGGAGAGAAGAGAAAAGGAAAGAAAGAAAAAAAAAAC
The DNA here is from genome assembly GCF_011100635.1 of Trichosurus vulpecula. Lineage (NCBI taxonomy): Eukaryota > Metazoa > Chordata > Mammalia > Diprotodontia > Phalangeridae > Trichosurus > Trichosurus vulpecula. The sequence goes on from NC_050580.1 coordinate 155,498,389, forward strand.
CCTGCAAGATAGTTCTCTCTGTTATTTCAGCCCTGGCCATACTGGGATTCCATAGATAAAGTCAGATAACCAAAGAAAGGAAAACTCTATGCTGGTTTGTGGGAATTTGTGGCATTATAAATGAATTAGACGTTCCAAATTATAGCAACTGCTAAAAGCATCTTGGTAAATTTTGGAGTTTGGCGATTAAGGAGATTGGAGATCAGTCATTAAGGAGTTTGGAGATTAATCATTTTAAGGTCTCAGGGGAGAACTCCTGGGACTTTGGGTAATTGCAGGAGCACTTAATGAGTTCTAGTTAATTAAATGACATTTTGTATTGATGTATTTTGTTTTGCTATGACGAACACTTCCCAACAAACATCCAAACAACCTACATCCCCCCAGCATGCACGCGTGCGCACGCACACACACACAATTTCCTGGAAACAGTTACACAAGACTGTTGAGACCCTCTCATAGCACATGTCCCATTTCATTCTTGTATTTCTCTGGATGTTAGCAGAAAGAAAGGGTCTGCGTTTTAACCATGACCTTATGGTACCATTACTGGCTGTTTTACTGGACCTAAATTTGCTTGCCTTTTCATGTCATTATTATTAACATTGCTGCAATTGTTACCTGTGTTTGGCTCTGCTTTCTCCACTCTTGCATCCCTTCATACAAATTTTGGCACGTTTCTCTGAGTCCTTCATATTCATTATTTTGTATAATGGAATGACATTATAACAGATTCCTAAGCTGCAGCTTGTTTGGTCATTCTCTGATTGCTGGGCAAAATTCTCTGTTTTCAGATTTTTGTTACCACAAATAATGATGGTATAAATATTTCTGAATGTATGTGTCTTTTCTTGATGTCATTAACTTTCTTGATATATAAACCTGTAATGGGATCTCAGGGTGAAGGACTGTGAACAATTCAGTAAATTTGCTTGAATTGTTGGACCAACATGCAGCCTTACTGACACTGAATTATCCTGCCTAATTCACCATAACCCCATCAATATCGAATTTTCTCATCATTCCCAGCATTACTCATTTGATAGATGTGAGGTGAAGTCTTAGAATCGTTTTGATTCGTTTTTCTTTGATTATTAGTGATTTTGAACAACTTTAAAGATGATTGCTCATTGTTATTTATGAGATTCTTATTTTATTCTGATCCTGAGCACCAGTTACGGGGCAGTACGTATCTGTCTCTGTCTCTGTCTCTTTGTCTCTGTCTCTGTGAATTTGGCTACATCTTAGCTTTCTAAAAATCAGTTTCTCCAATCTTCAATTAGAATATAAGAGTCTAAGACCTGAGTAGGTATATCTTTCCACCAATATTGCCCTTCCACAGTTTTTTTCCTCTTAGATGCTAGTCAAGAAAGATATAAATACCTTTCCGATCCCACTCTTTTCCTTCCTTCTTTTTTTCTTCCCCTTCCCTTCTCTTCCCTCCCCTCACCTCCTTTCACCCCCCTGCTTTCCTTTCCTGCTACCCACCCTGCTTCCAGTCCTAATTTTATGAAGAATATCTCTTTTCCTAAAAGAGCTCCAAATAATCCCACCAATTTGGATTTTAGGAATTGTACCAAGGACAATTGTTTCAAGGATCATTTAAGGATTCTTTGTTCTTAGGTTGTCTCTTGAGTATTCTCTTCTTCAATTTTTTTTAAAAGGTGACTTTCCTATGTAGCTCAAGACCAAATGTGACCAGAGGCTGGGCCTAGCTTATCTTAACAGGCTGCTTTGTAGGGATTAGAACTGAGATGAAGGACTCCTCATGTTCCTGATCTACCATAAGTTGTACTGGGGTTGGCTAGAACCCAGAACCCAGAATCAACTCTAAGAATTAACCCTCAGGCTTGCCATGCCTTGACATATAAAATGACTCTTGGCTCCACATTCAGAGGCTCTTCCTTTCTGCACATACTCACTCAGCAGATACACAACCAATGACCCACACTGTTTGTTCTCAACACTCATCAGTCATCACCCACACAACAAAGACATTGCCACACGATCTCTCATTGACAAATGTGTTCAAGTGGAAATGGTTCCAGGCATCCACAGTCTGTCCTTCTTCACTCTCAGCTACTCTACCATCACCACTCAGAGGCCAGCCTGCCACCATGTGATAACCAGCAGTCAAGAACCAAGAACTCTTTTATAGCCCCAAAGATAATCCATGATAGCAAACAGCTGTGCACATGACTTCTCCCTGAGTCATCTACGTGCATATCTTCACTTAAGACTCCTACCCTTAATTCTTTGTCCCATATCACCCTTCATGGTGGGCATTGGGGTGGGGAAGTGGGGAAGGTGGATTATGCATTCCAGTCCCTAAGATCATATGATCTCTCTTCCCATGATTCACATTCTCTTTTCTGGAGGATCTGCCTGAAATAAATTCTACTAGCTAGACCTTCCTGACTGATTTGGTTCTCAATGGTAAAATTATCACATTCACCTATGCTTTAGACAAGTCTCAGGCCCTGTGGCCAAGGTCATCAGGAATCTATGGACTGGGATCTCTACACTGTGCTTGGCATGGTTTCTTCCTGAATAAATTTATCTATCACTCTGAATTTATACTCTCTGTTGATTCTGCCATAGCTCATAGTTGTTGAGAGTGAAATACTGGGCAAGTGGAGCTGGCAGAGACACAGTAGGGAACTAGAGACATTTTGACTTCTAAGTTACAGATTTCAATCACTTCCATGCTTCAGATTGATGAGTCATTGGTTCAAATTTTGTCCCTTGCTCCCAGGGTGCTATATGTCTTTAATTACCAAAAAACCCAAACGCGGATAATGTTGGAGTATCAATATATTTTCATTCTACTGGTATTGGAAAGCAGAGCAGTTGATCTCTGGCAGTGGAGTGGCGGCAGCTTTTGGCAATAGATCTCATGAAGGTACCGGACTCTCTCCCATGCTGCAGCTGCCTGCAGCCAGCACATAAAATCTAGAAGATCCAGGCCTTCTATGCTGGTGTTTGAAGTCTGGCCAAATAATATTGCTGTTGCAAATTACTGTTTTTGAAGCAGTGAGAGATAGAGAATTGAATGAAACCTCAGCATGGCAGAGTGGAGGGACTACGGCCATGTGGAGGTACTCAGGTGGTTTTCTGTGTTTGTTTGTATGAGTGTTCTTTTGAATTGTGTGTGTCCTTGGGGAGGTCTTATGTGCCAGACTGTACTGTCAAACTGCCTGAGGTCTTTGATACAGAGAATAAAACAGGAACATGACAGTGATGAATCTGTCTTACTAAGTCCACAATAGCTATATTTTCAAAAGCACCTTCTGGGCCAGTCTCTCTCCCTTGGGGAAAGTTGGAGTTGGAGGTTTTGGTACTCTGATAGCAGAGTCAATATAACCCAATATGCACAGGGAACTGATGACTGGATGAATAAATTAGAGGAGCACTGGAGAAAAGCGTTGTTTTGAGTTCATGTTTTTGCCGAGACCAACCTTGGTCTGAGACTACAAGAAGCCATCTACAGATGTTCTCTCTCTATCTCTTTGTCTCTTTCTTTGTCAGTCAGGCAACTGGAATTTATTAAGTATCTATGTGTCAGGCACTGTGCTAAGCTCTGTGAATGTTTTTCAGTCATGTTTGACTCTGTGACTTCATTTTGGGGGGTTTTCTTGGTAAAGATGCTGGAGTGGTTTGCCATTTCCTTATCCAGCTCATCTGACAGATGAGGAAACTGAGGCAAACAGGGTTAAATGACTTGCCCAATGTCACACAGCTAGTAAGTGTGTCCAAGGTCAGAACTGAACTCAGGAAGACTAATCTTCCTGACTGTAGGCCTGGCATTCTATCCACTGTGCCACCTAGCTGCCCTCTGGGAATATAAAAAAAGGTAAAAATATAGTATCTGCTGTCCAGGAGCTCATAGACTAATGAGAGAGGCAACATGTAAATAATTATGTACAAATGAGATATATCTCTTTTAGTCTCTGTCTGTCTGTCTATCTCCGTCGTTCTCTGTTTCTGTCTCTCTGACTCTGTTTCTATCTCAGTGTCTATCTGTTTCTGTTTTTGTCTCTGTTTTTCTATGACTGTTTCTATTCCTGTCTCTGTCTTTATTTCTCTGTCTCTGTCTCTCTCTGACTGTATTTTTGTCTTTGTCTCTCTGTTTCTGTGTTTCTGTTTCTCTCTCTCTCCAGTTCAGACTTATATATTCATGGTCTGTAGCTCATAATCTTAAAAAAACTTCCTAGTCATCAAGAGACTTGGTGTCCAGTATAATACAGCTAATCTTTGTCAGAGTGGGACTTGAATTATGGCTATCCTGATTCCTCCTCCAGCTCTTTGTTTATTATACCATGCTGTCTCTTAGCTTTTAATAGTGGCGGGGGGGGGGTAGGGGGAGGTCGAACAAGATGGCAGCTAAGGTCCCCTCAAGCTTTAGGAGTCTGCGTCTAGATGAGGAAGATAATGTTGCCTTTGCTAAGGACGGTCTTCTCATTGGTAATGTGGTATGTAATCTCTTATCTGCAAAAATGGAAATATCCATTGGTCTTGGACTGCTGGTGCCACTGTGGCCTGCGGTAAGTGGAAATTTCCCAGCCCACTTATGTCTCAAGTCCCACATTATTACCTCATCTCCAGGCTCCACTTACCAGTGGAAAGGCAGCCCACTAACTCCTGCTCAGTGGAAGCCAGAAATACTTCTGGAAAATGTGCCTCTGGGTTAGATTAATTCTACAAAGATTTATAGAATGTTAGAATGGAAAGAAATCTGAAAGATTATCTATTCCAAGCACCTCATTTGATATATGACAAAACTGAGGCCCAAAGAGCTTGTACAAGGGCGTATTTCTAGCCACTTCTTGAAAGAACAAGAACTAGAACCCAGGCCTCTTGCGCCCTGGTGTGGGACCCTTTTCTACTCTACCATACCCCATTTGTCCATTTTTTAAACTTAGTTTATGCCAAACATTAGATTAAAGCCCCATGGTGGCCTGAACCCTAGACTGTGCCGGAAAATAGTATATGGGAAAAGGAATACCAACAATAATAGTTATTATTATTATATCATCTTCTCTCTAGATAGCATTTTTTCAGTCTTTTCACATCTCATTTGATTCTCATGCCATCCACTATGTTTTTCTATTGTTGTTGTTTGTCCTTCATTGTCAAAGAGGACAATGACATCAGGTGGGTGACGTCTTGACTTGCGAGTGAGTTGCATTTAAGTGAGGCAGGGCTGTGCAAAGTCACCAGCCTCACTATCTCCTCCAGAGTCATCAAAGTCCAGTGGCAAGACATAGTTCAGGACAGCTGGAGATGGCCCCGAACCAGTGGGAGATCTTGACCTTATAAAGCTAAGGTCTCTCCCGGGTCTCAGTTTGTTGGAGGCAACAACCACGCAGGAATTAAAGGCTAGGTATGAACTGATGTAAAAGATGGCTTACTTTGTCTTCCCAAAAGAATCAATCAAGAAAGGGAAGACCCTTAGAATTTCTGACCACAACAGAAATTATTGCTATTTACACTCACTCTGAGCCATCAAAACCAAAACAGTGAGCAAGTGAGGCTTGGGCTGGGACCTATTATTGGCCAATCAGTAGGTAGGACAGGTTTTATAAGGAAACCGAGGCACAGAGAGTTTAAGTTAATTGGTTAATGTCATACTATGAGGTTTTTTTTGGTGGGGGGGTGGGCAGAACCAAGACTAGAAATCAGGTCTCCTAACACCTAGATCTTCCTTTATCCTGTTATACCACAACCTACACTGAAAGAAGACTTACGCTTGTCTTGGGACCAAGCACAAAACACATGGGAACAATGGCAGGGCAACAGGAACAACTACTGAAGGCCTTACCAATGAGTAATAGAATTTATGTCAGCTTAGTTCTGTGGTTGTATTTCCATGTGGAGGGGTCTTTGTGGACTATATCTATAATAATCTCAGAGGGAAGGCACTGGGGTGGGTGGGGGGGATGGGGAAAAGCTTCCAACAGAAGGTGGGATTTGAGCTGAGTCTTGAAGGAAGCCAGGAGGTAGAGATAAGGAAGAAGAGCATTCCTGGCATGGAGAACCGCCAATGAAAAGGAGATGGGAGTGTCGTGTTATAGAAATGGTGAGTAGCCCAGGGTGGCCGAATTATAAAAGATGGGAGTCAAATGTAAAGAAGGCTATAAAAGGGAAGAAAAGGGCTCTAAATGCCAAACAAAGGAATTTTATTTGCTCCTAGAAGTAATTGGGGACCAGTGGAATTTATTGAATAAGGAGGTGACATAGTCAAACCTATACTTTAAGAAATTCACCTTGCCAGCTGAGGGGAAGGTGGACTAGAGTCCAGAGACTTGAGGCAAGAAGACTATCCAACAGTCCATTGCACTAGTCAAGGAGTGAGGTGATGAGGGCCTGCACTGCACCAACATGGTGAGTGCATGAGGGGAGAGAAGGGGACATATGTGAGAGATGTTGGAAAAGCAGAAACAATTCGACAACAGATTGGATGTGCCTCAACAGGCAACACTGTTTTATAGACAGTGTGATATGTGGATGCAGCTAGGAAACCTGAGTTCTGGTTGTAACTCTGTCAACAGATCACAGCGGGACCTAGAACAAATCACTCATCTTTTATGGGCCTCAGTTTACTCATTTGTAAAATGAATGCTCAGGAGCAAGGGGGTGTGGGGGGCTGTTAATTCCAGTATATGTCTAAGGGGTATTGAAAGCAACCAGATGACACTATCTGATGGGTGCTGGTGAATGGTAGTCAGAAGGAGTTGGAATGGAGAGGAGTCTGAGTGGGCAGCATAGTTCTTAAAAATGAATGGGAGCAAGCCTTTCTCATACGTAGCTGAGAGTGGGCTGTCCTGCCAGTGACCAGGACAAAGACCACTGATAATAATTCTATAGATGCGCCACAGCTTGCTGAGCCCTGGTCTAACGTGTCACGAAATTGCAACTCAGAGTTGGAAGGAAGCCCACACCTGGCCTTTATCTAAAGACCTCTAATAAAGGAGAACCCACTCACTCTGGAATAGCTCTAATTGTGAGGAAGTTTTTCCTTTGCATCAAGCCTAAATCTGTCTCTCTGCTTCTATTCGTTGAACCTAATTCTGCCCTAATTCCTTTTCTGTGCTTTTCCCCGTGCGCATCAGATTTCCCTAGAATATTTCCGTTGTTCCAAGGTGACCTAAAATAGCTAAAATGATTGGTGTTGCTTGTACTAGCATTTTTTGCTAAAGACTTTAGAAGAGAGAAATAGATAGGAAGGGAACCAATACATCCTGGATCAAGCTGGATCAATACAAAGTGGTGGACTGAGCCAGTAGTGAGATTGAGTAGCACGGACATAGATAAAGAGGCCAGTTGGGGTTAGAAGGTGTCATACAGCTACATCAGCCATGGTGTTGTGGCCTGTTTTCTCTCGCCTTGCTCCATCACTGTGGTGAGTGAGTCTGTTTGTGGGCATCTCTGTTGGTGCGGAATCTTGGCTGCTGCTGCTCCAGAACTCATATATAACATGGACTGGAATTGGAGTCAATAGTGATGAAGACTGGGTTCAGTTCCCAGTCTGGAATTGCCTGTCTGAATGCTAATAGCTGGGCTCTCTCTTGATTTCTCATCCCTAGAGATAGAGGCCCAGCAGAGAACATTGGATACATGGTGTTGGTTTCACTAAAGAACTCAGTGAACTCAAATCTCAGATTTGTGAGGTTCTTTAGCCTGCTCCCCTTAGTTATGGGAAATACAAGGTCTTTCACCAAAACCCTTAGCATTCTGGTCCCTCCCCTGCTCGAACAAACACTGCCACATTACAACACAGTAAGAGTACATTTATTCCTGGTTCCAGGTGACTGGTTCTGCCCTTGCCTTTTACATTAGGGATCCCTAGCATTGCATACACCCTTCCCCTGGCTCCAGGCACCAAGGGGTTAAAGTATTTAAGAGGGTAACAGCCCGAGAGAAATCTATGGAACAAGTAGGAATTTTATTATCCAAACCATCCTTTTCTGAAAGGCTTCCCTGGCAGATGAATGCTCTTGCAGCTGTAATTGTGTTGACAAATAGTGATCAGTTAGTTTAATTACATGGAAAGTACCACCATAATTTAGGTTTGCTACCAGGCCTCTTAGCACAGTGGGGAGCCAGAGGCACAAACTTCATGACTAGACCAAAGGAAATGATTTTTAAAGTAATAGACCATCCATTGCTTGCATTGGCACTGAGGCTGCAGAGCTGAGATGGAAACCGCCCGATCTTCCTTGTGGGCCCTGGGAAAACCTCTCCTTACCACATGGCAGAACTGGCCTTCTGAGGAGGGCAGCCCACCTGGAAGATCTTGTCAAGATTTCCTTGAGGAATCTCCCTGAATTTCTTTGGATTGAGATCAAAATGACCTAAACTCAAGTCTCATGAGATAGTTGAAAACATGCCTGATTTGGAATCAGAGGACCTGAATTCAGATTTCAGTTCTGGTTTTTGCTACCTGTGTGACACTGAGCAAGTCTCTTAATTGCTCCAAGTCTCAGTTTTCTCATCTTTAAAATTAGGGCAGTTGGACTAAATGACTTCTAAAGTCCCTCCCAATTTGAAATCCTAGGTTCCTGTTCCCATGACTAACTCACTGTGTGACCTTACAAGATTCATTTTACTTCTCTCTCTCTCTCTCTCTCTCTCTCTCTCTCTCTCTCTCTCTCTCTCTCTTTTATCTCATCTGTAAAATGGGTGGTAATAATAATGCTCCCCACTCCATCCCCCACTTGCTCCACTTACATTTCAGAAAGTGCATAGGAGTACAATGTGATAATGAATCTGATGTTTCAAGGAAACCTATTCCCTGAGTTTTCTGAAAATAAGAGAAATCAGATTGGAAAGCTAGATCAGCATCCCCATTAGGTGGGATGGAGAAGAAAGGAAGGGGGCTTGTTCTGCCAGTCAGAATAGCCATCAATCAGCCCAGCTCGCCTGGGAGATGGGATGGGGTGAGGAGGAGGGAGCAGCCAGCAGTGGGTATATTACTTCTCTCTCTCTCTCTCTTTCTCTCTCTCTGGCCAATATTGGAATTCCTTTAGTTTCATTAGCATCCTGTTCAATCAAGCTGGGAGATCTGAATTGGAGTAGGTTGTTAAATAGCTTCTGTGTTTGTATATTTCTTCACTTGAAAACTACTAACCACAGACTTCCTCTCGACTCCTGGCAACAGGGGGGGAAAAACCCCAACAACAACGAAACCACAGCAGCTTCACATGCTTAAAAAGACCAAACAGACTCCTTGGTCTAGTAAGCCCAGACAGAGCTTTATTTCCAGCAGAAAATTCTAAAGATCTAGACTGAGACCCTGCTATATCACTGAACTATCAGGCTTCTCAATAGGAAGTCTAGGGGTCATATGTTAAAACTTTACATATTGGACCAATGGTATTGGTCCCTATGCTTGCCTGACTCCCCACAATACACCACCAAAAAGAAATGGCCTAAAGGGAACCCTTGAAGACTTTATTTTCAGCACCTCAAGTCTCTTCTTTCTCTCTTTTGTCCTTTTATTTTCCTTTTAAAATTACTGACTTAAAGAAATCTCATCTTTATTTCTAAGTATATCCTTTTTCGCTCCCCATATAGTCATCTCTGGGAGGCTAGAGAGGGGAGATAGTGAAAGAAAGAAAGGAAGAGAGAGAGAAAGAGAAAGAAGGAAAGAAGGAAGGAAGGAGGGAAAGAAATGGAAAAAGAAAGAACAAAAAAGGAAAGAAAGAAAGAAGGAAGCGAAAGAGAGAAGGAAAAAAGAGAGAGAAAAAAGGAAAGAAGGGAGGGAGGAAAAGAGAAAGAAAGAAAGAAAGGAAGAAAGAAAGGAAGGGAGAGAGAAAGAAAGAGAAAGACAGAAAGAGAGGAGAAAGGTAGAAGAAGAGAAAAAAGAGAGACAGGGAGGAAGGAATATCAGTTCAGCAAAACCAGCCACCATAACACAATCCAGAGCCTATACAATATTCCCCTCCTTTTGCAAAGAAGGAAAGGATGTGCATCTTTTCACCTCCTTCAGGGGACCATATTTGGTCACTATAATTACATAATGCTCAGGCTTTTGTTATGGTTCTTTCCATTTTCATTGCTATAGTCATTGCGTGTATTGTTTTTCTGGTTCCACTCACTTCACTTTGCAGCAGTTCATATAAGTCCTTCTGTCCTTCTCTGAATTCTTCCATTAAGTTTTAGTTAAGGCAAATCTTTTGCATGAAACTTCTCTTGACCCTCCCCACCTGCTAGTTCTCTCTATCCTGAACTACCTTATATTTAACCAATTGTGTATATTTGTATTCATTAATGTCATATACATTTTATATGTAAGTATTAACTCCCATTAGAATGTGAGCTCATTGGAAGTAGGGATTATTTAGTTCTTTGCTCTTGTATCTTCAGTGCCTGGTTATGGTACCTGGCACATAGTAGGCATTTATTATGTACCTGTTGATTGATTCACAGTCAACATTTTTTACAGCAGTGTTATATTTCATTAAATTTACGCACCACAATTTGTTTAGGCATTGCCCAACGAATGAACATCTACTGTTTCCTGTTCTTTCCTTCTACAAAAATGCTGTTATAAATTTTATCATGTATTTGACGTCTTTCATTCTATTTTGATCTCCTTGGGGTATATGTCTAGCTGTGGGATCTCTAATATCTTTGCCTTCCCTTTCAAGATTTGTCTTTCTTTAAATTCTACTTCTGATACTTACAATTTGGGGTGACCCTCCCTGGGCCTTGATTTTCTTATCCATAAAACAAGGGGACTTGGCCAGACAGCCTCTGAAGCCCCTTCTAGCTTAAATTTAGGATTCTGTGCTCCTCGCTGGGTACCACCAGTCTTTTCAAGAATGAGGAGTTGACCTTATGGACTCATTCCTATTAAGGTGTAAGGTTTTTAAGCAATTCAATTAAACCAATACCAAGCACCTACTGTGTATAAAGCCCTATGCTAGGGAACTGGGGGATTTGCCTCAGCAAGGGGTTAAGATACCAAATATATAACAATACAAAATAATGCGTAATAAGTATGTTAGAGAGGTGCAGAGAAATACTAAGTCCTGACTGACGTCTGGAGTAAAAGGCTGTAACTGACTTGGGGGTAAACGTAAAAGGCTTCATGGAAGAGGTGACACTTGAGTTAGTCTTTAAGTTAAGATCCACGGTAATTCAAACACTAAGAAGGAGAAAGGGGTTGATAAGTACAGGGAACAGAAAATAATTTTGTTTGTACATGGAGGGGGAGAGTAAGAGATAAGGCTGGAAAGGTAGAGTGACATCATATTGTAGAGGGCCTTAAATGCCAAGTAAGGAATTTATAAGTCATCTCCCCCAAGGGGAGACAGTGGAGAAAAGACAATGTTTAACCTGATAGAATAAAGCTCTCTCTGATGAAATTCTAAAAGAATTTAAGATACCATGGCAAGACATTTAGAATGTGGAGGCTGAGGCCTACCCAGAGCCCCTCAAAATGTGCCAAATAAACAATTGTCTATTCTATCTACCTGTAGGACTGGCTCTACAAACTATAAAAGAAACCGATTCCCAGTAGAAAATTAAGGCTTTCCCTTGACTTATTACATTTTTTTTCAATGACTTTCCTAAAATGTGTGCCCTAGAACTGGATACTCCAGCTGTGATCAGAATAGAGCAGAGTACTGTGGGACTATCACTTACTTTGTCATGGGCATTATCCTTCTATTAATTCAGTCTAAGATTATATAATCATTCTTGGCTATTATGTCACAGGTGATTTTTATATGTTTGTCCAGTCATGCGTCTTTATCTTGCCTTTGTGCAATTAATTTTTTGGACCAAAATAATGGAGTTTGCATTTGTCCCTTGCTGGATCTCACGTGTCGTTCTCTCTTGCTAGACCTCTTCAGATGCCCATGCTGTCACCGAGCAGGTTAGCAATTGCCCATGTCCATACCCCAGGGCTCCTGACTATTAACCAAGGCCTTTTCTTTCCTTTTCCCTTGTATCTGGGCATCTCCACTTATTAACAATGCAGAAATAGGATGTGACCAAGTGTGAAATTATTCTTTAGGTCCCGAGGTAAGAAACTCCAGGTCCTGATGATTCTGGAGAGCCTTTTGGTCTGTCACATTCCATCTTCTGTTATATAGGTTAAAGGTAACACAGAGTTTTGGCAGGCTCCAAGATAATTTATAGGGGGAAGGTGCAATTTGGCAGAGCCATAGATTTCCTCTCTGTGGTAAGTGCTATCTCTATACTGTTTCACAATCTTCTGATGGCCTATGTTAAATATGACCTGACTGTCCTCAGGCCCCACCTCCCCTCCCACATAGGTCTTATGCCCCCTTCCAGGAACTTCCTTCTCTCCCTAAACCCACAAAGTCTGGCTCCAGTGGACTGGGCTTCCTCCTTTCCTGGGATGAATGCCCTTGTGGTTGGACTCTCCTGCACTGCCACCACATCCCACCCCCTCAACAGAATTTGTCCTTGATTTAAGAATTCTGCAGAATAAAGGTTTCCTTAGAGTGAAAAGGCAGTGGATAGCTGGACTCAGAGTAGGGTTACTATTCAGCTGGAGAAACAGCAGAGTGAGAAAAGCATTGGATTTGGGGGTCAGAAGACCTGGGTTTAGGTCCCAGTTCTGCTATTTATAGGCTATCGAACCCTAGGCCAAATGACTTTACCTTCCTGAGCCTGTGTCTTCATCTGTCCAATAAAGATAATAGTACTTGCTCTACTGACTTCAGGGGACTCTTGTGAAGAAAATACCTTGTAAACTTCAAAGTGCTCTATAAATATGAGCTATTTATGATAGATTTTTCCTTTGGAGATCTCTAGTGTGATCTCAAAATCCCCACTAGATCTGAATCATTCCCAACATTCTGCATTTTGGGGCGATCACAGCATCATAGATTTAGAGCTGGAGGAGACCTTATAGATCATTAAGTCCATTCCTCCTCATTTTACATATGAGAAACTGAGGCATATAGACTTTAAGTAACTTGCCCAGGGTCACACAACCAGCCAGTAAGTGTCTGAGGTAGGATTTGAACCAAGGTCTTCTTGACTCCAGGTACAACATTCTTATCCACCACTCCATGTTGCTCATTCTCTCCATATGACCCAGCGCTGGCCTCATGGAGAAAATTAAAAAAAAAAGTTGTTTTGTCAGAATCGATCTTGTATCTATTTCTTTCTGGCAGAATCCCTCAGTGCCAACCCAGATCAGAGCCCCATGTTAATGATATGCCAAGCTCAGCAAAATGGACATGGGTCATGCAAGCCCAATTAATTGGGGTTATAACTAGAGCAATACCCTGCTGCATAATTAAGAAGTAAAACAGAATGGGAAGCAGCTCACTGATGCATCTGGGCCTAATTAGGCAGTGTAGGGCACATGAATGCCATCTCTGGGGGTAGGAAATCCCATAAAGGAACTTAAGAGACAGATAAACATTTTTAGTGGCAAGAAAAGAGAAATCAGGGACAGAGACAAGGTGGGGATACAGGCTGAGCATTCTTAATAAGGGGGAGCTGGGTCAAGGAACTCACTGTCTATCTCTTGGCCAGTGATTCCTGGTGTCTTTAAGTATCACATAACTAAGTGGCATCAGACCCCCTAAGAGAACAAAAATTTTCTTAATGAAATTATTCTTGATTAAACTCATGTTGTGGGTATCACTATTTGACGTGATAGGCTTTTTCATAAAATCAACCAAGTCTGCCTGTTACGTTCCACACTTGAGGTTGGGAGTAGTAAAGATTTGGAGAAATATAAGCTATATGGTTTTTAATGGAACTTAACATTTTCATTGGGAAGATAAGAATCATAGAAGTTCAGAGTTGGAAGACAGCTCATCCGCCAATTAGCTCAAAACTCTCATTTCACAGATAAGATCTAGACAAGTTAAATGACTTGCCCAAAGTCAATATTGTTAGTGTCAGGGCTAGGATTCAAACTCTGACCCCCTGGAGCCAAGTAAGACAAGCCTAATTCTTTTTCCATCTATTAGCCCTTCAACTACTAGAAAATAGCTATCCTCTCTCTTTTGAATTTTTTTCTTCTTCTAGGCTTAATACTCCTAGTTACTTCAACTAATTATCATATGTCATGAACTGGACATCCTTCACCAAGCTGGTTTCCCACTACTAGAAAGTCTAAAGCTGGGGCAGCTAGGTGGCACAGTGAGTAGAGCACCAGCCCTGGAATCAGGAGGACCTGAGTTCAAATCCGGTCACAGACACTTGATATACTTGCTAGCTGTGTGACCTTGGGCAAGTCACTTAACCCCAATCGCCCTGCCTTACCCCCTCCAAAAAAAAAATCCCCATAGAAAGTGTAAAGCTTTTCAATATCCTTCCTAAAAGGAGTTGCCCAGAAAATCAAATCAATGCTCCAGATGTGATCTAATCAGAGAGCTTATCCTTTCTCTATTCCTGGACAACATGCTTCCCTGAATGTGACCCAAGATTGCACACCATTAAAACCATTAGAAAACAATGAAATAGTCTAGTATAGCATACCCCACAAGGTGGTACAAGATGTGGTAGCTATAAACTTCCCGAGGAGACTGGGGTCGGTGAGAGTTTAGCTGTTGAATTTAAACATATACTTTCAAACTAACATATTTAATCTGTTTAGTTAAAACACAGTGCTAAGATCCTCTTAAGCGCCAGGTAGTTTTCCAGCAAATAATATTCTCTTTTATGGCCATCTCATTCCATTGCACCTATCTTGGTCAGACCATATTTGGACTGCCCAAGAGTATATTTGTGTTCTGTTCTACTTTTTAGGAAAGTCATTGATAAACAAGGTTGTGCCCAGAGGATGTTGACCAGGATGGTAAGAGGAATTAAAAGCATGCTATATAAGGACTGATTGAATAGACTAAGGATTAGGATTACAGATTCTGAGCTGGAAGGGAATTCAGAGGTCATCGACTTGAACTGACTCCCCACAAATTATACAGATGGAAAACTGATTCCCAGAGAGGTTAAGCGATTTGCCCAAGATTACATTTAGTAAATGGCAGAACGAGGGTTTGAACTCAGGTCCTCTGACTCCAAATACAGTCTTCTTTCCAATACATGACAGGGACTTTATGTCTACGAAGGGCTGTTATGCTGAAGAGAGATTAGACTCATTATATCTACTTGGCCCCAGAGGCACAGCTGAGAACAATAGGTAATGTACAGAGAGGTAGGTTGCAGCTAAATATGAGGGAAAATGTTCTACCAATTAGAGTTCTTTCAAAGTGGAATGAGTTGCCTGAGAAGGTGGTGAGTTCCCCATTACTGGAGGGTCTTCAAGTGGAGGTTGGGGGACTACTTGTCAAGAATGTTGTCGAGGAGCTTCCTGTTCACGATTGAAGGTGGACTAGATGGCCTTTGGGTTCCCTTCAAAATCTGAGATTTTGTGATTCCTTGACTTGACTCCTGACCCCAACATTGACTAAGCCCCACTCCTACCATCATTACCAATTTTCTAGTCATCAGTTCATACTTCAGAGTTGTTTTAATTTGCATTTCTCCCCTTATTAATAATTTGGAACAATCTCTCAATGGTTGTTAATAGTGTGTAATTCTCCTTTGGAGAATCATTTGTTCATAGCTTATGATCACTTATCTACTGGAGAATGGCCCTTCATCTTATTTTTTGTGCTAATCCCCTATATAGCTTGAATGTTAAACCTTTATCAGAGATATTTGATAAAAACATATTTCCCCCATTTGACAATTTCCATTGTCATCCTAGCTGCATTGATTCTGTTTGTGCAAAATGGTTTTCATTTCCAGTGATTGAAATAATTTATATCTTTTATGGTCACTCCATTCCTTGTTGAAGAATTCTCTATGTCCCCATCACTGTGAAAGCAGTCTTCTCATTTTCATAGATGAGAAAACTGAAGCCCAGAGAAATGAAGTGACTTGCTTAAGGTCACATGTTTTCTAAGTATTAGAATTGGGATTCAAACCCAGGTTTTCAGAACCTTTTGATTGTTTGCTCTTTCCCTGTAACACCCTCCATCCCACATGCCCAGTGGCCCTTTAAAACGTTGGAGGAAATATGGTTGCCAGTTCTCCATACCCTAATCTGCTCTCCTCCCTCCGTTATTACCATCAAAAAGATTTCTGAATCCCACAGATTGATGCTAGACAATTAATCTTAGCCATCATTTGGTTAATTAACAAGCATCTATTAGGTGCTTACAATGTGCCAGTTAATGTGCTAAATGATTGGGATATAAAGAAAAGCAAAAACAGTTCCAGCTTTCAAAGAGTTCCCATTTTAGCAGTGGAAGCAACATGTAAATAAAGTACTACAAGATATATATGGAGGCATGAATATGTATATGTTCTAATATGAATCATTACTCTGTGTGTGTGTGTGTGTGTGTGTGTGTGTGTAGGGTAGAGGTGTTAGTTGAGTGAAGATTCTTACGCAATTTGTAGGATATTTTTGGTACAGACCCCTAGCATTTTATGGATAACTTTTGGTGTCAGTTCCCAGAAGGTCTGAGTTACTCCCCAAGGGATGCTTTATCAGGGAGAATCAAGGTGGTACACAGGGTCAGGCAATAGCAGATTGTGTATCCATTGGATTTTGACTGAGTGCCTTCTCACAGAGTGCTTCTATTATCTGGGAACAGTGATGATAAGCCCTGACAGAGGCTATATCTGAACGGTCCAATTCTATAGACACCACATAGAAGAGGGGAAAAGCACTACCTGGAGAAGTGAACAACTGCATCCACCATTCTTTTGATTTAAGATTCCTCCATTTTAGGGGCTTTGTTCTTCTTCATCCCATTTGGCTTGTTTCTTGTTGCTTGATTCTGCTTGCTGGTTTTGTTGACTCAAATTCCTGTTCCTTTTTCTGTTTTCTTTTGCTTCCAATGCAGAGTTTTAGTAAACATTTGTCTTCACGAGCTCAAATCTGACCTCAGATACTTACTAACGGTGTGAGCCTGGACAAATCACTTAACCCTGTCTGCCTCGGTTTCCTCATCTGTAAAATGAGCTGGAGAAGAAAATGGCAAGCTACTCGAGTATCTTGGCCAAGAAGATCCGAATGGGGTCATGGAGGGTTGGACAAAATTGAAAAACAATGGG
This sequence comes from Trichosurus vulpecula, assembly GCF_011100635.1. Lineage (NCBI taxonomy): Eukaryota > Metazoa > Chordata > Mammalia > Diprotodontia > Phalangeridae > Trichosurus > Trichosurus vulpecula. The sequence goes on from NC_050580.1 coordinate 155,515,456, forward strand.
AGGATACAAAGAAAGGCAAAAAAACGGTGTCAGTTAATGTGCCAGGCATTGTGCTAAGCACTAGGGATAAAAAGAAAGACAAAAGACAGTCTTTGTTCTCGAGTAGCTCAGTCTAATAGGGAAGATAACATGCAAACAATCATGGACAAACAAAATTTATACAAGATAAATTGGAAATAATCCATCAATAATCATTTGTTCAGTGTCTGCAATGTGCCAGGCACTGTGCTAAGCACATGGCACATCGACAGACGGAAAGCACTGGAATTAGGGGAGATTGGCTAAGGCTTCCTATAGGAGGCAGGGCTTTAGCTGAGACTCAAAGGTGGTTAGGAAAGCCAGGAGGTGAGGATGAAGAGGGAAAAACCTTCCAGGCATAGGAAAGGGCCAGTGACCATGGCCAGAGTCAGGACATGCAGTGTTCTGTGCAAAGAACAGTGAGGAAAGTAGTGTCATTGGTTCACTGAGTATGTGGAGCAGGGAGGTGTTGTGAGGCAGAAGAAGGCTGGAAGGGTTGGGAGCGGGCAGCTTAGGCAGAGCTTTGAACTGCACACTATCATTTTGTCCTGTTATTTAGATCTATGCAACAGTGAAAGACTGGAGTGTGTGTGTGTGTGTGTGTGTGTGTGTGTGTGTGTGTGTGTGTATGACTGGCTGATGGGTTAGCTCAGCTAACACTTACTTCCAGGACAAGTTGGTTTAGATAAAGGCCACATGTCGGGGGATAGCTTTAATGAATCACAGCATGAGTACCGGGCATTGAGCTGTTTTTCAGGCTTGGTCTAAAAGACCGATCCCCAGTGGGCCTGAAGGCTTTCAGTCAGTGCTTTGAGGCTTTCTGCTCTTCCTCTCAGGGACTGTTCCACCCACAGAGCCAGGCTTGCCTCCCAAAGCCCTTTGTTCTAGAGGATACTTACTGACCCTTCTCTCCTTTTTGCCCCCACATAAACACTCTCATCACACATTCTCTAATAGACTGCAAGTTAATACATTATTTATTTCTTCAAGTTATTGATAACTTAGAATGAATGGGCAACCTCATCAGGAAATGATGGGAAAAGAGGCATCAATATGCAGAGGAAATGAGCACCACTGCAACCAGCTAATTAGAAATGGGCTGATGAGGCAGCACTTTCCAAATAATGGGCTTTCTACTGTTGGGTTCTCAGTCTCTTTCCATCCACTCCCATTATTTGTATTTATGATGACTAGAGCACAAGCTTGGTCATAACTGTCAGTAGGGAGATTGCAAGGTCCAGCGGAAGGACCAAGGCTGGGAGCTAGGAGACCTCCATTCCAGTTCCCCATACTTATCCACTGAGGGACCATAAGCAATTCACTGACCCTCTCTGGCCCTCAGCATCTTCATCTATCATATGGAGATAATACCATTTTTCTTGCCTCTGTCACAGTGGGCTTTTAGGAGGGCTAAATAAAATGTTAGATTTTTAAAGTACTTTGGAGACTATGAAATGCCATGTTAATATAAAGTATAATAATAATATCAGTATGTCAGCTTATTGATTTGGATTCTTAGGGAAAGAGGATAAATTGATATATATGTGAAAAGAATCATAGAACATTGTAACTAGAAAAGACCTTATAGACAATCTCATTCAGCTTTCCCATTTTACAGATGAGGAAACTGAGAACTAGAGATGCTAACCACCTCATTCATTGTCACTCAAGTAAATAGAAATGGATGCAGCACGAGAGCCCAAGTCTCTTAAGTTAGTTCAGGGCTCTTCCCCCATATATCACTCTACCCCACTCTTAAGCCCTCACCTTCATTTTCCTTAGGCTTTTCCTGACCCTATAAGACACAAAGGAAAAACTGACTTCTTAGATAATAGAACCAAGAGTTTATATCAGGGCGCACAGACAGCTGACATCGGTTTCTGTGGCCACAACCGAACAGAAGGTGGGTAGAGAGAAGCTTAGGAGGGGAATGGAGCTGAGGATTTTGTTTTGTTTTGTATTGCCCTCTAACTGCTGTTTTTGTGAGGAGAAAAGGCTCTAACATAGCCAGAGAGCTCTAGAAAAGACCAAGTACCTGATATATTTATGTAAGAACCAAAAAAACCTGTGAGGGGGAAAAAAGAAAGCTGAAGGCCAGCAAATCAGGGTCTCACCAGGGAATGATGGGAATGATTGGATTCTGTCCCTGCAGTCACTGAGTAATTGTTCACTGGTTTAGTGTCACTAATAACAATTGTGGCCTTTGTTTTCAGCATGGACTAGATGAGTGTATGGCCATTCTCCACCACCCTGTAGAGTGTCTGTGGGGACTGGGGGTAGAGCAAGGTTTGGGACTCTAGGGGTGCTCCCATATGAGTGGGACCTAGACTGGAAAGGCTGTAGGCATTTGGTCCACTTGTCTTTTGGGATTCAGGTAAGTTTTAATAAGTAAACAACCTGACAGACACTGCAGGAACTTTGTATGCCTTTCGTACAGGGAATAGGCCTTATTCTCATCACCCCCTACTCAAAAACCTTCAACAACTCAACCTTGTCTCCAGCCTGGTGTCAAATTCAAATGGAAACAGGAACTGTTAAAACATACATAAGGATCCCTGTTATTGTTTGTCCTTCATTCTCAAAGAGGACCCTGATATCAGGGAGGTGATGTCAGGACATGCAAGTGAATTGGATATAAGTGAGGATGCCTGGATCCCTGTGAACAGCATCTTGATTTAGAAAACCACATTGACATTATCGGTACTCTATTGTATTTTTTCAAAATTTTGTTAAATATTTTCCAATTTTATTTTTATCTGGTTCCGGGTCCCAGTTGGGAGTGCAGGCTGAGCATTTGACACCTCTGGTTTACAGGATCAGATCCAAATTCTTTGGCCAGGTATATAATTAAATCCCTTCACTTTCGGACTCCAATTTATCTTTCTGACTTCATTTCTCACTCCTCCTGTATATTAAACCTCTGCTCTATCCACACTGGTTTCCTCACTGTTCGCTGAAGCATGCTTTGCTTATTAACAGCCTCACAGGGAAATATTATGCCCCTGAGTCAGCCCAGTGGGAAAACAAAGGTATGGTCTGGGAAGATTTAGCTCCTCCCCCTTTTGCTCTGTAATAACACTTGCTGATTATAACATCAAAAAGTGAATTTTTTGTTGCCCCATTGGCATGGAAGCCATTCTAATGAGTCCTTTGAGGACAAGGATAAGACTGGGTTCTTGTTTATATCTCTCCTAGTAGGAGAAATAAGAAAAATAAACAAATAATAGAATATATAGAGAGATAGAAACCAAGGGCCATGACAGCATAGACTAAAAAAACCCTTCTGGCTGAGACAAACAGGGAAAACTTTATAGAGGATGTGACATTTGAGCTGAGACTTGCAGGATGGGCAAAATTTCAGCAGGTAGAACTGCGGGGAGTAAGGATGGATGAATACAGGCATAAGAAAAGAGGTGGGAAATTACATTGGCCAGGAGAAATGTCAAACATCCAATTTTCTGGGGTGCAGATTTCATAAAGGAGAGTAGCAGGAGCTGAATTTATAAAGGTATGATGAAACCAGTCCATGGAGATCCTGGAGTCCCAGGCTTATTCTCTATTTTTGCCCTTGTTTCCTCCCTCTCTAATGAATTTTTTTTCTGCTCTTTGCCTATGTATGATAAATTCTACCCATACTTTGATGCCCAATTTGGCACAATTCCTTTGTGAAACCTTCCTTGGCCATTAGTTTGTAAGGTCCTTGAGGACAGAGACTGTCTTTTGCCTCTTTTCGTATCCCTGGTGCTTCATATAATGCCTGGCACATAGTAGACACTTAATAAATGTTAATCGATTGATTCATTGATTTCCAGCCAGAAGTGATCCACTTTCTTCTGCAGTTTGCATCCAACCACTTGTTTGACCTCGATTTACCTGCCACTTTGCATTGAGGTTTAATTTTTTCATATACAGTTATTCCTTCCACACTGAGGAGGTTAGGAGTATAGTACCCCTGCGATCTGGAAAATTCACATAAAAGTTTTTGGCCCTTCCTTCATACCAGAAAAGAAGTCTGAATTTTTTCCTTTTTCTTTTATGGGCTGTTTATAGTACCTTATTGTAAAGTTTGGGTTATACATTTCTAAGTTTCAAAACTTTTTCTCTGTCTGTTGGTCTTCGTGTGTTGTCTATGGCTTCCACAAAATTCCTCCCAAATTCCTGTCTAATTTCCTGCCGACCTGCTCTATCGCAAAACCGCAATGGCGAAAGCTGCAGTGTGGAAGGGATAACTGCATATGAGGTTTCATCTTAGTATTCAATGAGAAGCTCCCTGAAGGCAGCAAACAGTTTTTTCTCATGGAATGGAAGCTTCTTGAAGGCAGGGGCCATTTCATTTTTGTCTTTGTGTCCTGGGCAATCAGCACAATGCTTGATGTGCAGTGGGTGTTTAATAAATGCTTGTAAAATTGAATTTAACTACATCCCCCATATCACCTAGGTACACGAAAGGTGTTCAATTAAAAAAAAAAACCTAGATAGAGGTCTTCTGGTCCTTTCATTTTATAGGTAAGGAAACCAAGCCAGGTAAGAAACTTGCCCAAGGTCACACAGGTAGTAAGTGGTTGAGTTGTAATTTGAACTCAGGTTCTTTGCTAGACATTGTTGTATTCAATGCTAAGTTAATTTCTGATTTAGGGAATGGCATAGAGACAGCAGCATTAGTGACAGAAAATTGCTAATATAATGACAGAAATTGTTAATGCCAAATGTAATATGGACTGCTACTCCCTTAAATGATCCTTGTAATGTCAGAATTTCAGTAATGTCCTTACATTCCTACTCTTGAGATATTTACTCTTTATTAGGTTAAGCTGAACCATACCCTAGGTCCCCCTCCATCCAGGGATTTTGCCTTGTGGGGGAGCCTAGCTCTAGCTGGATCTCAGCTTCTAGTGTCCTTGCCCCCTTCCATTGGGATTCATGGCATGAAGGGCAAAACAGCCAGAATGAAATGGCTTTCCTTGCCCAGATTGCCAAGGGCCACAAGGGTCTCTTGACCAGGCCTTGCTACCTCATACTGCCTCCTCCCTCTTTCTTCCTATAACTGTTTTTTTCTCTTGGGTTGGGAAAACCACTGGATATCTCCCAGGGTGGCAGGTTTGCTACTCGGTTATGTCAATTAAAAATGCTTTATTCCTCAGCTCATGGCTTTGATTTATTTCAGGACTTGACACTACTTTCTTAAGCTTCTCACACTTCTAATTAAAATTCCCAGAAGAGGAGCATAAGCATGGGCAGAAATTAAGCTCAATGTGATTATCCACCCACCCCATTAGTTCATTTTGCCAGGTTCCAAATTGAAGTGGGGGTTATTTTCTGAGGGAAGGTCTCCACCCCTCTGGGTGACTCCTCATGGCCTTGCTGTGAGAGGGAAGCCATATTGCATCATGGAAGCTTGCCATTGGTTGAAACAGCTCATGCCGTTAAGCCTGGCCCATTTGGCTATTAACAAACTGGGAGATTAGTAGCCAGGTTCACTTGGGGAGAACTGCTGGAGCTGTTGATAGGCAGAGAAAATCTGTGATTAATTATCACAGATGAAAATATTAAGTAATGAATCCTCTGCCAGTGCCAGACAAGCTGAAGAATCTCTCACTTTCTTAACGCGCTTGGAAATGGCACAATTCCTTCTGAAATCCACAGTAAACTTTAATAGCGGCAAGTTCTGTGACTCTGCTGGTTTCTGATTGGCTAGAGCATAGGGGCTGCCAATTCTCTGGGGTTGGAGCTAATTAGGATGCAATTTTTCAATTATGGAACATTGAGCAAGCATCTCTCCTAGGTCACCCTCCCCCTCTTCCCCAAATGGATAGACTTAATCTGTCTATTTTCCTTTACTTCTTAATTATTTGATGATATGGCAGTAATTATTTGTCATTTGGAAAAGAGAATTGTCACAGAGCTATTGTGCTCCCCTCTCCTAACCCTAGCTATCTCCTTGCTTAATGGGTATTTTGGAGAAATGTTTTGAATTGCCCCCCTCACTGTTGGTGTGGCAACCGGAAAACAATAGCTGGTGACGTGGCTTTATTCTGATTGAAAATCATTTGGAAAAGAGTCAGAGAAGGGAACTAGCTTTAGTTTAAAAGAGCCATGGTTCCAGGCGCCAAGCCCACCCACGTCACCTAACTTGGGGCTTTAGGCTCTTTTGCACTGGGAACTTGAGTCCTTCCTTTGTGCTAATAAGATGGCCTAAGAATCAAGAATGCAAAATAGGCTTGAGAAGAAGGGGAGGGTGAGGGAATGCTTGTCTCCAGAAATGGAAAAACCTAAATGACTTTGTTTAAATGTCATAGCACTCTCAAAACTCTCTTCTCATATGTATGCAAGTTAATTAAATGGAAAAATGTCAAATTAGTTGCTTAAAATATTAATGGCAGAAATTATCTGGGATTCTAGAACATTCAGAGTCTAGGAAACTGCCCTTTTTAAGCCATTAACCTTTTCAGGGTCTCTCTTCATCTTAAAAAAAAATACACTATTTCACTAGTTAAGTATTAGTGGTCACATAGGCCAATGTTATCTCTTGGATTTAGTGATCAAGGCCCTTTCCCACAGAGACTAATGCTCCAAATATCAAGAGATAGCAACAGAAAGGTCATTGAACTAGAATGCAGAAGGCCTGGGCACCAGATCTTCCATTAACTAGTCGCGCAACCTTAGACAAATTTAAAGATTGTAATAATAACTCACATTTTTTTCTAGTGCTTTAAGAATTGGGAAACAATTTAACCTCTCTGGACCTCAGTTTCTTCTTCTGTAAAATGAAGCAGTTGGACTCTATGGTCATTGATTTAAAATTAGAAGGGTCCTTAAATACCATCTAGGCATTATGAAGTGAATGTTGAAAACTAAAAATAAATAAATTAATAAACTGGGGGAAAATACCATCTAGGCTGTAAAATACAACAAATATTCCATTAAGAGCAGGAAAGCCCAATCTAAAGTTCCTTCTAGAACCAAGATTAGGTGGTTCTGTGATGATCCGTAGGCAGCTTTGGAAAGTGGGCTCAATCTCTTCATCAGGCCTGATTTAGCTTTAGTGTATAAAGGACATGTCTATGCATATTTCCCTTCTGAACCTACCTTAAACACAAGTAAAATAAGCACTTGAAGAAATGGTTAGTGATTAAAGGATATGTCAATTACAAAGACCCCAAATCTTTCAAGATCAGGTCATGCCAAACTATCCTCATTTCCTCTTTTGGCAGGGTTACTAGATGGGTAGGTTTAGATTAATTTTTTTTTTCAGAGATGTAGATAAAGACATGGAAGGCTTGCTAACCAAATTTGTACATGACACAAAGCTCAAATCCCAAGAGATCTCAATAGGCTGCAGCATTGGGCTTAATCTAAAAAGATTAAATTTAATAGGAAGAAATGTAAAGTCCTATACTTTAAACAATCAATTTCACATGTACAACATAAAGGAGGTTTGACAAGACAGTAGATAACAGAGAAGCAGCATGGACTAGTGGATAGAATAATTGACGAGCAGTGAGGAAGAGGAGGATGCAAATCCCATCTCAGGCATTTACTACGATCTGACCCTGCGAAGGTCACTTAACTTTTTTCAGCCCCAGTTTCCTCATCTGTAAAGTGGGCATGGTGATAGCACTTATCTCATTGTGATTTGCCTGTCCATTTTTGAAGAGTACCAATGACA